>NC_135235.1:470420908-470733617 GCF_051348905.1 Ranitomeya variabilis | reverse complement strand
CTGTGCTGTCACGATGGGAGGGTCTGAGAAAACTGTCTCAGAACTTTGCTATTGCTCCCCTGCCTGAGCTGGATTGCACTTCTGTCTCTCTCGCTTGGACTCCTTGGTTGTACAACAAACTCTGACGTCTGCTGCCAGCGTTCTCACATGGGAATTTTCTAAGTAATTCCGCTACAAGGGCCCTCTGGTACTGCAACATTTTAGTACACCTCTCTGCCTCTGGTAGAAGAGATTCAAAGTTCTCCTTGTAGCGTAGGTCTAGAAGTGTCACCAACCAGTAATGAGTGTCACCCAAAATTTTTATAATGTGAGAGACATTGCAGGAGACAGAGTTAAGAAGTTAGCCCAATGTAGTGGTGTGTGTCTCTGAGACTTTTAATGCAGTGCATGAGCTGCCAAACAATTCCCCAATGGGGGTACCTTTTTTAAAAATAGACTAGGGCCATCGCAGGCCCCTTGCCCAAACTTCACCAGCCTATAACAGTACAAAGCACGTTCACCCTGGTGATTTAGTGGCAGTTAAAGAAGAGAAATTGCAGGAGACAGAGTTAAGAAGTAGGCCCAATGTAGTGGTGTGGGTCACTGAGACTTAAAATGGAGTGCATGAGCTGCCAAACAATTCCCCAATGGGGGTACCTTTTTTAAAAATAGACTAGTGCCATCGCAGGCCCCTTGCCCAAACTTCACCGGCCTATAACAGTACAAAGCACGTTCACCCTGGTGATCTAGTGGCAGTTAAAGGACACATTGCAGGAGACAGAGTTAAGAAGACGGCCCAATGTAATGTAAAGCCCAATTCCCCAATGTGGGTTCCTGTTTTTACTAAATAAAATAGTGCCTTCACAGCCCCTGTGCCGAAAATTCACCGGCCTATAACAGTACAGAGCACGTTCACCCTGGTCATCTAGTGGTTCTGGATGATGAGGATGAGGATAAGGAGGAGGATAACAACAAACAGACCAAATCTAAAAGCGTACGTATACCCATGTGTGGCTGTGAAGAGGTGCATGAGAATACACCTTCCCAAAAGAGAGAGTGTATTTGAGGTTATGTTTCGTTGTTTTCACTTGGTGGTGTACAGAAGTCTTTCCCAATCCAGCCCTTGTTCAGTTTTATAAGAGCCAGCCTGTCAGCATTTTCAGTTGACAGGCGGATGCGCTTATCTGTTATAATTCCACGAGCGGCTCTAAAAATCCGATCTGACAGAACGCTAGCAGCAAGGCAGGCCAGGACCTCCAAGGCGTAGAGAGCCAGTTCATGACACGTGTCCAGCTTGGATACCCAATAATTAAAAGGTATAGAGGAATCATGGAGGACGTTTGTATGATCAGAAAGGTACTCCCTCACCATCTTCCCAAACATTGAACTTCTTGTGACAGCACCCCTTGCCTCTGTGCTGTCACAATGGGAGGGTTTGAGAAAACTGTCTCAGAACTTTGCCATCGTTCCCCTGCCTGAGCTGGATTGCACTTCTATCTCTCTCGCTTGGACTCCTTGGTTGTACAACAAACTCTGACATCTGCTGCCAGCGTTCTCACATGGGAATTTTCTAAGTAATTCCGCTACAAGGGCCCTCTGGTACTACAACATTTTAGTACACCTCTCTACCTCTGGTAGAAGAGATTCAAAGTTCTCCTTGTAGCGTGGGTCTAGAAGTGTCACCAACCAGTAATGAGTGTCACCCAAAATTTACATAATGCGTGCCAGACTGCTAACAGGCAAGACTTCCATGTCCTCACCAACAGGACGTAAGGAGATAACCGTGAGCACTACTAGAAGAAGGGTGCTAAGGTTAGGTTCCCAAACCATGCAGATTAATAGTAAGAAACCTAGCACTCAACTTAGGTGGATGATGCAGGAAAATTTATTGTAGTAAATACAGGAAAACGTTTCGTCAATGGTGACCTTCCTCAGTTAATAGAAGGACTTGTTTATGTGCGGCTAATATAAGCAGCCCTGCTGTATAGCGATAGGGAGATTCCTGGAGCAGACATGCTCACCAATGCAGAGTCCACCAACAACCAACAACCGTTTCACACTGCTCTGGCTTCAATAGTGGTGTGCTGCGGTCCCCTAGAAACTGGGACAGGAAGGTCGAGCGAGAAGATGTGGGTCTTTGTTGTTGCCCACTTTAACCTTGCCCATGGCCTCGTCCTCTGGATGCACCATCAGCATCACGTCCACTTCCCCGTCCCTTGCCCCTTGCCTTAACCATTTTAAATGAACTACTGCACTATTTCAAATGCTCAACACAAATGTATATATTAGTAGCAAATAATATGTGATCAGTGTGCCTGCAAATCTACGATTTTTCAAACCCAAACACCAGGCAGGCCTCAAGGCCTGACCTAACAGACTGTATTCAATTTTTGTTTCTTTGTTTTTTAAAGTTAATTTATGCGAAATAGTGCTGTATAGAATTTGAGTATCACACAGCCAAAAAATAAGTACACCGGCCTACAATGCCCAAACTTGGAGCACAGAGATATATGACGGCTGTAACAGAAATACAACACTGGAAAATCTGTGGCCTTGGAATTTTTTTTTATGCTAATTAGTGCTGTATAGAATTTGAGTATCACACAGCCAAAAAATAAGGACACCGGCCTTCAATGCCGAAACTTGGAGCACAGAGATATATGAGGGCAGTAATGGAAATACCACACTGGCAAATCTGTGGCCTTTGAATTTTTTTTAATGAAAAATAGCGTTGTATAGAATTTGAGTATCACACAGCCAAAAAATAAGTACACCGGCCTACAATGCCCAAACTTGGAGCAGCGATATATGAGAGCTCTCACAGGAATACCGCACTGGCAAATATGTGGCCTTTGAATTTTTTTTGGTGCGAAATAGTGCTGCATAGAATTTGAGTATCACACAGCCAAAACATAAGTACACCGGCCTACAATGCCCAAACTTGGAGCAGAGATATATGAGAGCTCTCACAGGAATACCGCACTGGCAAATATGTGGCCTTTGAATTTTTTTTGGTGCGAAATAGTGCTGCATAGAATTTGAGTATCACACAGCCAAAAAATAAGGACACCGGCCTCCAATGCCCAAACTTGGAGCACAGAGATATATGACGGCTGTAACAGAAATACCACACTGGCAAATCTGTGGCCTTGGAATTTTTTTTTATGCTAAATAGTGCTGCATAGAATTTGAGTATCACACAGCCAAAAAATCAATACACCGGCCTCCAATGACCAAACTTGGAGCACGCAGATATATGAGGCCTTTTTCGGTGAATTTAAAACACCAAAAAAAAAGGGGCACAAGGGTAGCACATACAACTATGCTACGTATGCCTGACAAACTTTAACTTTTCAACAGGCCTCAGTCTGACTGAACAGACTGTATATTTTTTTGGGGGGGGGGAATTTTTTGAAAAAATAAATAGGTATATAGACAGTAAATAAGCTGCTGCAGCAGCAACAGGCAGTTATGGAGCTTTGGGAAGGATGCAGTGGGACCAATGGATGCACATACAGTGCCTGCAGGCCTTGCACTGATGTGGATATGCTGTGCCCTGCCTACCTAGCGCTGCAATATCAGGACCCACGAATTAGCCCTAAAAAGGACTTTTGGTTTCTGAGGAGTTGTGGATGTAAGAGTTGCAGACCTACACTAACTCTAAAACCACGATTCTGACCCTATCTCGGCAGCAGCTCTCCCTACTCTAGCTGAAACAGTAACAGAATGCGGCGAGCAGGGCGGCGCCAGGTCTCTTATACTCGGGATGATGCTGTACGGCCAAGCCAATCACTGCACAACCACAACAAAGATGGCGGCGGCGTTTCATGGCTGGTAGACAATCCCTGCACCATGATTGGGTCTCTAAAGTCCGCCAAAACTGCTGGGTGGAGACTGCAGTTACCACCGAATAATACCGGAAATGCTCGCTGCTCGCCGAGTACGTCGAGCATAGTGATACTCGGGCGAGTAACGAGTAGTGGCGAGCACGTTCGCTCATCACTAATACTGAGACATCTGAAAAAGGTACTCGCCAGATATTGTATTGCTTCAAGAAACCCATCTAAAGGAAGAGGACTTTTCTAGGCTCAACAAGTTGTGGGTAGGGAAAGTAGTGGGCTCGGCAGCTCAAGGTAGACACGCAGGAGTAGTGATACTATTCCATCGTATTTTGCATTTAAAAAAGACTATTATCCCCTCCTTCCTTGAACAAACTGGATTGAGAAATGTTTGGTGTTGGCTGGTGGGAGGAATTTGAATGGGACAGCAAGGAACATGCAAACCAACACGCTTTGTTCTGGAATACGGCGAAAGCGGTACTAAGAGGCAAAATTATGATGTTTGTGGCCTCACTCAAGAAAAGAGTAGCGGAAAAATACTCAGATTCTAGTGCGAAGCTTAGAAATCTATATGCAGAGTTCTTGCAGAGCCCCACAACTCAAAACAGGGAACAATGGAAGCTGGCCAAACAAGAGTTTGAAACCTGGATTGATAGGAGGGAGCAGATGTGCTGCTCAAGGCATGTGGCTGAATTGCTGAGATATGGGAACAGAACGCTGGCAAGACTGGCAAAAGGGAGACTACAGGCGAATCCAATAGGTAGATTATGAGATGACCAGGGAAATAAAACCTCGGACCCCAGGAAAATCAATGAAACACTACAAAACTTTTACAAAGAATTGTATAAACCCTCACATATTAATTTGGCAGAGGGTAAAAAATTCCTCCAACAAGTCACTCTTCCAAAACTAACACAAGAACAACAAGATGCAATGAATGCAGAAATAACAGAAGGAGAAGTGAGACAAACCATAAGTCATCTTCAAAATGGGAAAACACCAGGCCCAGATGGATTTGGCGGGGAGTTTTATAGGGCCCTCAGGGAACATATCTACCCACTGCTAACAAACAGGGGTCATAGCAGAAAGATCTAAAGAAACACATATTAAAGTCATACCCAAACCAGGCAAGGACCCCTTTGAGGCCTACTCTTACAGACCCCTTTCCCTTATTGATGTCAGACAGATTGGCAGTAGTATTACACCCAACTGGTGAACCCTGCACAAGTGGGATTCGTTAAGGGTAGGGCAGCGGTGAAAAACATACAAAAGGTTCTAACTGTATTACGGAGTGGGTTACTGCAGCCAGTCAGTAGAGAAACCGGCTTTGCTGGCTCCGGATGCAGAAAAAGCTTTTGATAATGCTAGTTGGGACTGGCTGGGGGCAACTCTGGACTCGTTCAACATAAAGGGCAATTTTAGAATATATCTATATGCTGGTCCAAGCCCTGTCTCATGCATTCATGCTGCATAATTATACTATTTGTACTCTGGGTCAATTGATGCCACTTTTCCTGGTGTCTGGCCCTAATTTGAGCTGTTTTGGCAGCTTTTTGGCTTTTTAGATCTTGTCTATGTGTTTGCTTTTGCCTCCTGCTTTTGCCTCCTATTAAATTCAATGGGGTTCGGATATGTTCGGTGAACATCGGGATGTTTGCTGATCCAACCGAACAGAACCTTGAAATATTCACTAATCTCTAATGCCTAACAAGGCCCAAACCCCACAATAATCCCACAAAAATCACAATAATGAATTGAGTGAAACCTTCTCTTCTCTCTCCAGTAGTGTTGAGCGATACCGTCCGATACTTGAAAGTATCGGTATCGGAAAGTATCGGCCGATACCGGCAAAGTATCGGATCTAATCCGATACCGATACCCGATACCAATACAAGTCAATGGGACTCAAGTATCGGACGGTATCCCTGATGGTTCCCAGGGTCTGAAGGAGAGGAAACTCTCCTTCAGGCCCTGGGATCCATATTAATGTGTAAAAGAAAGAATTAAAATAAAAAAATATTGATATACTCACCTCTCCGACGCAGCCTGCACCTTACCGAGGGAACCGGCAGCCTTCTTTGCTTAAAATGCGCGCGTTTACTGCCTTCCGTGACGTCACGGCTTGTGATTGGTCGGAGGTGAGTATATCAATATTTTTTTATTTTAATTCTTTCTTTTACACATTAATGTTGTTTCGATACCGATACCCGATACCACAAAAGTATCGGATCTCGGTATCGGAATTCCGATACCCGCAAGTATCGGCCGATACCCGATACTTGCGGTATCGGAATGCTCAACACTACTCTCCAGTAATCCAAACAATGCTTTCTATCTATTCCGTAGCCATGAAATATTATTTAAATTATATGCTAAGAATTACATTCCGAAAATAAGATGTACATCAAAAGCCAATAATTACAGATCTTGGAAAAGTTTCAAACTCTACATGATGACTTACAGCATTTGCAGTATTACCTGTTTTTTTTGGCTGACACGTCTTCCTCTTCTCTCACTTCTTTCTATGAACAAATGAAAAAATGAAAAAGCCATGGAAAGACGTTAAGATAACTCCTTAACTTTTTAGCTCCTACAGACAATGCAAAGTATCTACCTGTATCTACCACATACAGATGAGCGAACTCGAACTGTGAAGTTCGGGGTTGCACCATGTCTGGTTCTGAAATCTAAACACGCAGTTCTCATGGAAGACTGTTTTAGTGTTCTGCTGAATAAAGCTTGTTGAAAGGCTGCAGTGCATCCAATCAACAAGCTTTTCGGCTGTGGGCACATCCGCAGCCATCACAACCATGGCGAGTATTGACATGGCTGTGATTGACCGGGCACCACGTAACCTGGTGCTGCATTATGGGTGGCTCCGCCATTGTACTCTGCCTAGCATAGCATAGGGACAGGACACGGCTCACGTGAGGGACAGTGTTAGGTTCTGTTTGTATACTGAGCAAAACAGCCTCTGTGGGAGTACTCTGAAAAACAGCCATTGTCATACTCCACCGCAGTTTTTTCATTCTATTTGCCATTCCCAATGTTTTGGGGTCTCTGCAAATTAAAAAAAAAAAAAAAAAAAACAGTGTTGGCTACTTCCTCCTTCTTCACTTCTGCTACCTACACTGCCCCGTCCACCTCCACCTCCTCCTCAACACTTGGACCTCCAATTCCTGGTTCAAAATTTTTTTTTTATTCTGTTATTTTAAGTCATTTCCCTATCCACATTCGTTTGCAGAGCAATTGTCCTGCTCTCACGCTCATTTTGCTTCCTTTTGCAGACTCCTAGCCCTTACTACGACCATTTTACAGCCATTGTACAGCACAAAAGTTCGGGTCCCCATTGACTTCTATGGGGTACAGGTTAAAGTTTGGGTAGAGTTATGCTACCCGAACAGATCATTGGACTACAGATCGGTCGAACTAGATGAACCTGAACATCCACAGGTCCACTCATACCTGCTATCAGAGAAAATTAAAATGTGATTCTTAGGTTCAACATTTTGTGTGGATTGATTTCTTCATTTACCTTTATAGTAGATAGAGATTATTTTTTTCAGATATAGTCTTACCTACGGCAAATCGTTTGGAAAATGTTCGAGGGGCTCATAACTAGTGTTGAGCGATACCCTCCGATACTTGAAAGTATCGGTATCGGAAAGTATCGGCCGATACCGGCAAATTATCGGATCTAATCCGATACCGATACCCGATACCAATACAAGTCAATGGGACTCAAGTATCGGACGGTATCCCTGATGGTTCCCAGGGTCTGAAGGAGAGGAAACTCTCCTTCAGGCCCTGGGATCCATATCAATGTGTAAAAGAAAGAATTAAAATAAAAAATAGGGATATACTCACCTCTCCGGCGGCCCCTGGACTTTACCGCCGTAACCGGGAGCCATTGTACCTAAGAATGCGCGCTTGAAGGGCCTTAGATGACGTCACGGCGCTCTGATTGGTCGCGTAGCGGTCACGTGACCGCTACGTGACCAATCACAAAGCCGTGACGTCACCTAAGGTCTTTCAAGCACTTGAAAGACCTTAGGTGACGTCACGGCTTTGTGATTGGTCGCGTAGCAGTCACGTGACCGCTACGCAACCAATCAGAGCGCCGTGACGTCATCTAAGGCCCTTCAAGCGCGCATTCTTAGGTACAACGGCTCCCGGTTACGGCGGTAAAGTCAAGGGGCCGCCGGAGAGGTGAGTATATCCCTATTTTTTATTTTAATTCTTTATTTTACACATTGATATTAATCCCGATACCGATTCCCGATACCACAAAAGTATCGGATCTCGGTATCGGATTCCAATACGGCAAGTATCGGCCGATACCCGATACTTGCGGTATCGGAATGCTCAACACTACTCATAACCCCTTCCTGAAAATGAACACAACTGTATACCTCCCAGCTTTTTAAGAACGGAAAGAAGGGCAAATATCACAGAGTTGTCATGACAGAGCAGAGCCAGAAGACAGCAGCGTCTGATGGCTCCTCTTCACCACTGAGAAGAAGCACTTCTCGTGTGTATTAAATGTGTTTGTTTTCTTTCAGCAGGACAGGGGTTAATCGGTCATGTGGAAATCCCTGCATTCAGCTGTGCTCGGGTAGCCACTCCTCTCTCCTATAAAAGCTAGGCCTTCTGGCCAGATCCTTGTCTGAGTTAGCACTTGCTATTTAGACCTGGAGAGTGAAGAGCTGGTGTCTGGAGAACTGGAGTTTATTGTGCGACTGTTGCTTGGTTTGTTCGCTTGGAAATTCCTCTTCCATACCTGCCTTATTTTCTTCCCCCCTTCCTTCACATCCTGGTGTATACCTCTGTTATTTGTGAGAGCATATTTTGTGTGAGTGAAGTTTTCTTTTACCCTTGTGTTGGTTCCCGTTTGTAGGGTTGGTATACTGCGGTATACTGTAGTGCCTCTCTTCCCTGGGTGGGGGAAGGGGACAGATGCAGGGTTGCAGCTAGGAGATAGGACAAGGGCGGAGGCCTCGGGACCCTCGCCATCTGAGGTATTCCGGGGAACAGGGCCCCCTAGTGTTAGGGCCAGGAAAGGTGCCCCTGGTCCCAGTTTACTCGCCAGTCCTATCGTGACAGCAAATTTTTGCCATGCCCCTGGCCACACCCCAATAGATGCCCATTTACCTTTTCCTTCTACCCTGGAAGGAGGAGATGTCAGAGGGCAGTGAAAGAAATTCAGCAGACATCCGAGACTGCAAGGCATATACCCAAATGCGGGATTGTCTGCTGTATCCAGGACAGTTGGGGCTAGAGACTAGAATGTATCAATTCATGAGACTCTGTTGCAGCATCCAGGTCGGTGCTACCTGGCGACTGGACTTGACGCCTGTGAATCACTTACCTTCCGACATGCTTGACGCAGCTTTTGATTAGCCAGGGCTCACGTGATGTTTTTGGTGCAGATGTGAACCCGTGTTTTTATAGTACAGAAAAGCGTTGATTGTGCACTTTTTTACATGCGCTTTTTTCAGGCTCCACATAGAAGCCTCTAGCAGCGTCTTTATGTTTTGATGAAATTACATCCACTTTGCTTGGACAGTTAAACGCAGCAGAATTCCTTTGCAAAAAAGAAGGAGAAAATTTGCAGCATTTACTCTACATGTGAACACAGTCTGAATTTCCAAGCGAAGTGAATGTGATTTAAGGAAATCTCCAATCTCTGTGTGAACAAATAAGCTACTGAACTGTGTAGTTTTGGTGATTTTTTTTTCTTTATAGGCCTCTATGTGGAGCTTGAAAAAAGCGCAAAAAAAAGTTTCATTTTTAAGGGCACAATCAAAGCTTTTCTGCATTATTAAAAACAAGACTTCACATCTGCACCAAAAACGCATCGAATAAGAGGGAAAACACAAAAGAAACACAGCAAAATGCAATAATCAAAAAAGATTTTTATTGCGTCGGGTGGTGTAGACACCTGCAGAAAACATCCAGAAAAAAAAGCAGAAGAAAAAAAGCAGTATTTACATTGATCAACTTTTCATTTTTTTACATTTTTATGCCTCCAGTAGGCGTACATGACCAAAAGTGATGCATGACCAAGCACACATTCGCTCTGTTGGCACCATGATAGTCTATGGCCCTGCCAGCACATATGCCCAAATACAGTTTTGCAGTGAGTTCAGATGTAAGTCCTGACGAGACCAATGAACGGGTGCCAGAACGCAGTGTGAAAGTACCCTAAGTGTTAGCACATGAATAGCAAGGTAGCGGACTTGTACTCTAGTGCCACCTATTGGATGTAGTAATACTAAAAGTCAATATCAATTCTTTAATAAGCACTGCCACATGACTTAGGATAAGAAGCCAAACCGGACACTCTATTTGTAGATATGTGTTTTATGGTGTTTGCCCCTGATCAGTGCAAATCAGAAGATCTGATTTGGCTATGTAAGAGGTCCCTGAAACAGTGTCTAAGAGGTTAAGCTTCCCTTGATGAAAATGTCAAGCCAGCATATAGAGACATTAACAACTCAGGCAACGCTGCTCTGGAAATTTAAATATGCAAATTGACTGTTCAGAGAAGAAGAGGATTTTGAAAGTAGTACCATTTATAAGTAGCAATCCTGAAAGTCAATATTGCCCCTTTAATGAACCTTTACATATTAGTTAGGATTAGAAGCCAAACCAGAAATTCCATTGGCAGAGATTTGCTTAGGGCTGTTTGGCACTCAACAGTGCAAAGCTATTGCTACATCCAATAGGTCTCACTAGAGTTCAAGTCTTTATCTTCTCTGAAGAGGCTATTTGCATATTTAAATTTCCAGAAGTGCATTTACTTATAAATCTCCTTACAAGGACTTGGTACTCTCTACAAAGAGAAACTTTCCTGCTTAGGCAAAATGAGTGGTCGGACCTGCAATTTGACTTTTAGCGAGCACAATGTGTCAGTTTTGTTGTAAGGAGGCACCATGTGTAGTAGCATTATATTAAGAGCTACAGTATAACCTGTGTAATTATAGAAGGTGAGGATCTACTGCAAAACCGAGGAGCCAAATACATTTTGCAATAAATTCTGCAGAGGTGATATGTAGCTGTAAGAAGTTGACGTGGTATTCTGGACTGAAAAGAGAAAAAGGAAAAAGAATTCTATAAAAAAGTCACTTGTGAGTACTGATTGCAAATGATAATTCTGCCTGTGTGTATTTTATATCACTACCAAATATACATCTACAGTCTACAGATGATGGGTCGTTCTGTTCTTTTAAGAAACAGCTTCCAGCGTACTCTTACCATTGTTCAGATCCCATTGGGAGATGCACTTACCCAATGTCCCAACTAATGTGGCTGGGACCACATTAGTTGGTCATCACTTGGCTTGGCAATCTGTCTATTTGATTAGAGTAGGAATACTTTTCTGTGGCAAGTTACACCACAAGTGTCTCATATGGCAAGCAGGGAAAATGTTGAAAATGTGTCCAATATATCCTTTTAATATCCCTTTATATATGTGCTGTCATATAAAAAACAGATCTATCTCCTTGGAACATCATATTGATTTGCCATTGGTCTGTTCCTATGAAACAAAAGGAAGTGATTATAGTTTCCAAAGTCCACCCTGGAGATATAACGTTAATCCTCTCTCTATTCATGTTGCCGGCTATGAAGTCTATCTCATTTAATTTGCAAACTGTAATGTATCAACATAGATTAATATGGAAGTGAAAGTTTCAGGTGGCACAGACGAAATTAGTTAATGATTACTGAAATATAGGGAATATATTTTAGTTAATTGAATATGCATAACTTATAACTTTCTTTTACCTTACAAATTTTCCAAGTTAGGGTCGGGAAATTATTTTTCTTGAAGAGCCAAATGAGAAACTTGGACTGTTGTGCAGGGTCGTACCAATAGGCTGAAATTAAAGAGGTTGGCCACTATTTTTTTTATTGTTGGCCTATCCTTAGGAGAGGGCATCCATATTTGATCATGGGAGTGTGACCAGTTGCGCCACCAGTTACCGGTTACACTAACAGATGGAAGTTCTCTGATGCTGCCCGAACAGCGTAACTCTAAACTGTACTAACCACTGCCAAGTACTTTAGATCCACCCCCTGTTCATGTGACTAGGGGTGGATCTGTAGTACCCGTCCAGTATAGAAATGACAAAGCTGTGGTGTTCCAGCAGTATCAGAGAACTTCCACAACCAGCGGTAGGGGTCACATCCCCACCAATCAGATATTGATGGCATCTACTAAGGATAGGCCCTTAATTAAAAAAAGTAGTGGTCAACCCCTTTAATCAACCTCAACATTAATTTTACTGTTTTTTAAAAATTGGTAACTGATATTTGGTTAGTGTCTATTGGTATACATCTTATAATAAGCTTCATTGTAGCATGCAACCGTTAAAGGGGTTGTACAGGAAGAAATTTTTGATAATCTATTTGTAGGATTGGACATTAATATGAGATCAGTGGGGGTCTGACACCTAGCACGCAAACTGATCAGCTACAAACTGCTCTAGTGGCTGCAGGATATAAACACAGCTAATTGCAGCTCCACTCAATATATAGTAGTCACTCCTTGGTACTGCAGCAAGATCCTATTCAAAAGAAGAGTACTTGTTGTACACTAGTAGGCAAGTACACATTGAATGAAGTGACTGAGTATTGGACCCCCACCGATCTCATATTGTTGACTATTTTATGGATCACTATTGGTCTCTACACAGCTCAGGTGCACATTGTGATCTAGAACCACCACAGCATCACAAGCTGGGCAGGGACAGCCTCAGGGTTCGGTATGGTCCACAGTCAATGGTTGTTCACAGTCCAATTCATGTGTGTTCTAAGTAGCTCAGGTTATTAGGAAACGTGTAAGTATACAGTTGTTCAGTGGCTCAAATATCTACACTGTGTGCAGAATTATTAGGCAAGTTGTATTTTAGAGGATTATTTCTATTATTGATCAACAACTATGTTCTCAATCAACCCAAAAGACTCATAAATATCAAAGCTTAATATTTTTGGAAGTTGGAGTGGGCTTTTTTTAGATTTGGCTATCTTAGGAGCATATCTGTTTGTGCAGGTAACTATTACTGTGCAGAATTATTAGGCAACCCTAATAAAAACCAAATATATTCCCATCTCACTTGTTTATTTTCACCAGGTAAACCAATATCACTGCACAAAATTTAGAAATAAACATTTCTGACATGCAAAAACAATACCCCAAAAAATTAGTGACCAATATAGCCACCTTTCTTTATGATGACACTCAACAGCCTTCCATCCATAGATTCTGTCAGTTGCTTGATCTCTTTACGATCAACATTGCATGCAGCAGTCACTACAGCCCCCCAGACACTGTTCCGAGAGGTGGACTGTTTTCCCTCCCTGTAGAGCTCACATTTTATGAGGGACCACAGGTTCTCTATGGGTTCTTGAAGACAGGAGAAAAAATGAGTCAAAATTAGCCCAAATTAATATAAAGAGGGTTTATAATTTATTGATTTTTAGACAATAGTAGCTAAAACATACATAAATCATATAATTGATAAATAGGATTGTGCACAGTGATCAATCCCTGGGTGCAACCAAAGATCCAGGTATGCAGATAGGACAACAGGTATATCCAATCTTACTTAGGGTTATCCAATATTGTCCCCTATACCATAAAGTTCACATCTAGCACATGGTGTAAATATCCATATTTAAAAGGCTATGCAGGTTAAAGCCATAGAGCACCATGCGCCCGGTCCATACTGACCATGACATATCCAAAAGAAAAAAGGTAAGGGGAATGGACATGTTATTTACCCATATTCAGCAAAGTGCCTAGTCTGCGTCCTGGTACCGTACCCCAACGCGCGTTTCGCGTTCACCGTGTTGCCGCTTCCTCCTTGACGCCCCCTGAGGAAGCGGCAACACGGTGAACGCGAAACGCGCGTTGGGGTACGGTACCAGGACGCAGACTAGGCACTTTGCTGAATATGGGTAAATAACATGTCCATTCCCCTTACCTTTTTTCTTTTGGATATGTCATGGTCAGTATGGACCGGGCGCATGGTGCTCTATGGCTTTAACCTGCATAGCCTTTTAAATATGGATATTTACACCATGTGCTAGATGTGAACTTTATGGTATAGGGGACAATATTGGATAACCCTAAGTAAGATTGGATATACCTGTTGTCCTATCTGCATACCTGGATCTTTGGTTGCACCCAGGGATTGATCACTGTGCACAATCCTATTTATCAATTATATGATTTATGTATGTTTTAGCTACTATTGTCTAAAAATCAATAAATTATAAACCCTCTTTATATTAATTTGGGCTAATTTTGACTCATTTTTTCTCCTGTCTTCAAGAATATGTGATTGAGTCGCCATATGTTTATTATTTGTCTGACATCTGTTTTATATAGGTTCTCTATGGGGTTCAGATCAGGTGAACAAGGGGGCCATGTCATTATTTTTTCTTCTTTGAGACCTTTACTGGCCAGTCACACTGTGGAGTAGTTGGAGGCATATGATGGAGCGTTGTCCTGCATGAAAATCATGTTTTTCTTGAACGATACCGACTTCTTCCTGTACCACTGCTTGAAGAATTTGTCTTCCAGAAACCGACAGTAAGTCTGGGAGTTGAGCTTCACTCCATCCTCAACCCGAAAAGGTCCGACAAATTCATCTTTGATGATACTAGCCCATACCAGTACCCCACCTCCACCTTGCTGGTGTCTGAGTCGGAGTGGAGTTCTCTGCCCTTTACTGATCCAGCCTCTGGCCCATCCATCTGGCCCATCAAGAGTCACTCTCATTTCATCAGTCCATAAAACCTTTGAAAAGTCAGTCTTAAGATATTTCTTGGCCCAGTCTTGACGTTTTATCATATGTTTCTTGTTCAAAGGTGGTCGTTTTTCAGCCTTCCTTACCTTAGCCATGTCCCTGAGTATTGCACACCTCGTGCTTTTTGTTACTCCAGTAACGTTGCAGCTCTGAAATATGGCAAATCTGGTGGCAAATGGCATCTTGGCAGCTTCACGCTTGATTTTCATCAATTCATGGGCAGTTATTTTGTGCCTTTTTTGCCCAACACGCTTCTTGCAACCCTGTTGGCTATTTGCCATGAAACGCTTGATTGTTCGGTGATCATGCTTCAAAAGTTTGGCAATTTCAAGACTGCTGCATCCCTCTACAAGACATCTCACAATTTTGGACTTTTCAGAGCCCGTCAAATCTCTCTTCTGACCCATTTTGCCAAAGGAAAGGAAGTTGTCTAATAATTAAGCACACCTTATATAGGGTTTTGATGTCATTAGACAACACCCTCCTCATTACAGAGATGCACCTCACCTGATTTACTTAACTGGTAGTTGGCTCTCAAGCCTGAACAGCTTGAAGTAGGACAACATGTATAAAAAGTATCATGTGATCAAAATACAACTTGCCTAATAATTCTGCACACAGTGTAGTAGTAAATGTTAGGGTATGTGCACATTTCAGTTCAAATACTAAAGAGTTGGCAGGAAAAATGCTATGTAAAATATGTGCATTTTTGCCACTATTTTGCTTGTGTTTTTTGATATTTTAAGCAAAGGGTTTACATTTTGAGCCCCAATGGGGACAGTGATGATGATGTCTGTAAACTGTTGTGGAAATTGATGGCGATATATAAATAAGTAGAATAAATACAGTGTGGTCCGCAGCTTGCTAGTATTGGCAGACTAACCTAGCAGCACATTTTCCTGCAAAACCTTCATAATAGGAATTAAATATAAGATGATATCCATAAAAACGAATGGTCACTATGTAACGCAAGGATTTGCCAGTTTCATCGAAGACATAGATTTTCATTGTAGATATCACACTCATGTCGGAGATAGACTTCAGAGACTTCCTCATAACTCAGAATATTATAACAGAATGAAGTGGATTTTCTAAATCAGACAACTTATTTTCGGTGAAGTGTTGGATGTTTCAGTCAATCCTGATTTGCAAAACATCCAGCCGAATTCCAGACAGTGAACTTTGGCAAACGTTTACTGGAGTTACACAACTGTCAAAATCCATCCAAATAATACAATGTAGTTCTGCGTGGATCAGTCTGTTCATTTATTTCAGAATACAAATATGATGTCAAAGTCTGACAGCTAATGTCAAAGCTACCTCAGGAGAAGACATATATAATCTGAATATGTTGCAACACTCCTGCACCACTCCTTCGCCTCCAGCACTATCACCTGGCAGCTCTACGTATATTCAGTAAATGTTTATGGAAATTCGTCGTTTCTCCTTCTATGCTTTTTTTTGTTTCTCCTGAGACTATGTTTGGTCACAGGTTACTCCTCCCAAGTGCTGCTTCCCTGGACCAATATTAACTCCCACACATTGCTTTGATCAATGAGACTGTGAACGTTTATGTGAGTGAATGAAGCACAAAGAAATTTAGTGAACACAGAATGAAGAAGATGGGGAGTTGTAAGAGAACATAGGACAACTCAAAGAGAACTCAACATATCTACGAATTAATTGGTGACAGACTCATCATGGAAATGAGGCAAGACTTGAATACCTTGAGTGACCAGAGAGAAGACAGTAGACCTGATACAAACAGGAGAAATACAGATGAGTGGAAAAAAGGTGGAAGGCTCCTTTCTGCTCTTGTGGGCTCCAATGTCTTACTCTTTGGTGCTGCTTTGGCAACTTGTGTGTTCACAGAAGATATTGACATCTATGAATTTGATTTTCTCATCTATCTGTCTGTCATGATGGTAATCTGCATTCTGTGGATGTTTTTTCAAATGTACTTCACTTGGAAGCACAAACATGCTATTCTCTATAAGGACTGTCAGGCAGGACCAATATGGATGAGAGGTCAGTGAGTCGGCGCAGTCACTTACATTTTACTGAATGTTAATTTTTGGATTGGTTTTGTTTTAGATTTGATAATTAATTGCAATTATTTCTATAGTAAAATAATTGAAAAGAGGAAGGAGAATTTTTTTTTATAAAATAGATGTGCCAAAGAGTGTTTTTACAACCATGCTTTTTACTGTATATATGTAAATTAAATCAATATATTGAGTCCAAAATGGTGATCTATTCCATATCAAGTATCACTTTGAAACATGCATTAAATCTAAATGTCTGGACCAATATATACACATGTATGGCCAGACATAAAAAGTGAGTATTCAAAATTCATTTAAAATGATTTAAAAGTTTATTACTGTACTTAAATAAAATACATAAATAAATGCAAAAGTAAAAGGTGCCTCACACATAAGAATAGACCTCTTCCCAGTATATATGTAATGTATTTTGTGTATTTAATTTATTGAATTAACTTTTACATTTTAAAAGAATTTTGAATACTCACTTTGTATATCTGGCCATATATATGTACATAGTGGTCCAGACATTTAGATGCAATGCATAAATGTAAAGTCATAAATTGTAACAGATATGTTATATTGTGTCCAGTATGCAAGCTTACGTGACTGCTGGCTGCACAAACAGTGGGCAAAAGTGGTGCTAATTGGGACAATCAAATGTGTTTTTCTAATCTAAGCCAAAGTTTCTACGCATTTGGTAAGTTTTTTCCGCTGCAGATTTTTGTGCTTAAAAACGCAGTGTCCTACAGTTCCAGCATAATAAATGGTATCTATGGAAGCATCATGCACACTATGCTTCTTTTTTATGCTACAGAAACTGACCTGGGGAGCAATTTTGAAATCTGCAACATGTCAATTTCTCTTGAGATAAGCATGTGTTTTATTTGTGGATTTCTCCCACAGATTTGAATTACATAAAGAAAATTCACAGGTACAAAATTCTTAAGCTTTTTTATTGAGTTTCCTAAGTGGAAACGCTCTAAGAATGCATGTAATTCACACAGGAATTTAACTATAGAGGTTTATCAAAGCCAAATAACAAGAAGTATCCAAAATAAAGCAATTTTATTTACAACATGACTTACCTAAAAGAGACAAAAAAATGCAGTAGAAAAAATACAAAAAAACGACAAAAAAAAAAACATACTCAAAAAACATAATGAAAAAATAAAGTAACATAATTTAGATAACTGGTACAGAAACGTTACGGAAAATCTGCAACATCAAAAACACATTAAATACTCATTGTGAGAACTTCGCCTTAGACAATCAACAATATAATGCATACCATTCTGTTAGTGAGTACATCACAGCTACATTGTGTGACATGATTATGTAAGAATGATTGTTGAGGCTTTTTCAAATTTACAGACAAGACTGGTCTAGACTAGAATGTGGTATTCTTAGTATTTGACAGAAGGGTTGATGTCTGAAAAAAAAAGTAACATTTGAGTTTCCATTTACAGCCAAAAGCCATGTTTCTAAAATTTTAGGATGCAAATCCAAATACTTTCCATACTGCCAGTCGAACATAAAAAAGTCTTTGAAAAGAAACTTGTCAGTAGGATTGTGCTCAGTAACCTACACACAGTGTCAGATCGGCACTGTTATACTGATTAAAATGATACCTGAGTGATGAAATCTGTCTTGTGGTTGTTGTTTAATTTGTATTTGTAGTTTTCAGTTAATGACATGCTCTTGTTCCTAAGTGGCCTGTGGGGTGCTTCACGTGGTGCTCTGCTTACATATTCATCTGTATGGCTTATGACAGGTTACTGATCCCTCACTGACCTGCCCCCTAGTTTACATAATTAATATTATATATATATTGAAAAAAATGGTGGCACCTGTGCTGCAGCATGATCGCATGTGTACTGTATATTTAATTATTTTATTTGATACTATAAATAAATGCTCAGTAGCAGCTATCGGCGAGGAATTTTTGTATTTAATTAATTTATTTATAGAATCAAATAAATGAATTAAATATACATTATACATGTGATCATGCTGCAGCGCAGGCACTGCCATAGGCGCCTGCCTGCTGCAGGTGTTTTTTTTTTCCAAGCTGTATATAATAATCAATATGTAAACTAGGGGTCAGTTCACTGAGGGGGATCAATGAACTGTCAGAATCCATACTGGTGAATACCTAATCAGAGCACCACATGCAGACCTCCCACAGGCCGCCCTGGAGCACGAGCCTATCATTAACTCAAAACGGAAAATAAAGATTACACAGCAGCCACAAGATGGATTTCATCAACCAAGGTACCACTGTAATCAGTATAATGGCACCGACCTGACACTTTCTGTAGGTTACCGTGTACAATCCTGCTGACAGGTTCCCTTTAATAAAAGGCAATAATTAAAAATTGAAGATTTAGTTGGATTAATTGATTTCCATGTATCTAAAATAACAAAATGAAACAACTTTTAAAATAATCTTCCTTTAAAATATATTCCTGCATTGTGTATACAGCATTTTTTAAGGAAGTCTTCATGGACGTAGATTACATACAAACCTTAGAAACAAAAAACCCAGTAACATAAAGATAAATGGGACCATGCACCGAAGGTGCCAATTAGTCGCCTTTAGAGAGCAAACCACTCCAAAGCATAATGTTAAAACAAGGAGAGAAAATATGGAGTATAATGATTTAGAGATTTGTGTTTTTATTAATAATCATTAAAGCCATAGATAGTCACATCATATAAATGTAGGATAGAAAAGGACATACATACTGTACATACAGGCAACTGACTAGTTAACTCCAATAGGGTTGAGTAATAATAAACATGAGCCAATCATTGTAAAAAGATGAAGATTTAAGAAAATAAATATGTGCAGCACAAGTCAAAGTAAAGTCCTCAAAGGGTTAGGTAATAGT
The DNA here is from genome assembly GCF_051348905.1 of Ranitomeya variabilis. Taxonomy (NCBI): domain Eukaryota; kingdom Metazoa; phylum Chordata; class Amphibia; order Anura; family Dendrobatidae; genus Ranitomeya; species Ranitomeya variabilis. The sequence continues at coordinate 470,714,043 of NC_135235.1, read as the reverse complement.
CCGGTCATATTGACCCATTAAATACATTGACTGTGACCATTGCTGGAATTCAGAAGGCACGTGTTTAATAAAACAACAAACTAGAATCACCCGGTTTTGTGCACTGCAAATTCTTCTCCTTTAGGGTAAGTTGTTTTACTTGTTGTTTTATTAAAGTTCGCTGACTCAGAATGGGGAAGATGAAGAAATTAAGTTTTGCATCTTCTCCACACCTGTGAGCCAATTCTCGCATGCAAGAAAATCGAAACACAGTAAGGTCTACTTCACACGTCTTGATATTTCAAGTTCTGAAAAAAACAGTCCCAGTGTTATCTGTGTTCGTTTGTCCATGTGTACATATGTGTCATCCGTGTGTCAAGTACTGGAACAGAATGCAGAATACAAATGACAAATGTTTCATGTGTTAAAGATGTGCAAAGATAGAGATAGATATGGGGTACATAGATAGCTAGATAGATATCTGAGAGATATATAATTAGTGCCTTGCATGTGTAGTTTTCTGTAATTGTATTAAGCTAATAAATAAATGAAAAAAATGATGTGGGGAGCCCCTTATTTTTGATAACCAGCAAATTCAAAGCAGACAGCTGCGAGCTTATACTATTAGGCTGAGAAATACCAGCCCACCGCTGCCCCAGAATTGGTGCACCCATTAGATGCACCAATTCTGGTGTTTTGCCTAGTTCTTCCTGATAATCCTTGTTCGGTGGCAATCAGGGTAATCGTATTGGGGTTGATGTCAGCTGTGATTTGTCAAAAATCACAGCTGGCATCAAGCCCTGGGGTTAGTAATGGAGAGGTGTCTATCAGACACCCCCATAACAAACGCAGTAATAAAAAAAGGCAAACACATACAAAAAACACTTTATTTGAATAAAGACTCCCCAACACTTAACCTGGTTCACCAATTTATTGAAAATAAATGACCCGTAGGTCAGCTGTAATCCACGGAATCTGATGAAGTCCAGAAATGGATACCTGAAAAACATAAAAAGAGAGAAACAAACACAAGGGACTATTCTCAATGTATTAGCAAAAATGTTCCCACACAGCTACATTCCTGCTATTCACAGTTGCAGGGTAATGACGACAACACTCATCAGCGATGCTATCTATCTATCTACCGTATATACTCGAGTATAAGCTGACCCGAGTATAAGCCGACCCCCCCCTAATTTTGCCACAAAAAACTGGGAAAACTTAATGACTCGAGTATAAGCCTAGGGTGGAAAATGCAGCAGCTACCGGTAAATGTCAAAAGTAAAAATAGATATCAATAAAAGTAAAATTAATTGAGACATCAGTAGGTTAAGTGTTTTTGAATATCCATATTGAATCAGGAGCCCCATATAATGCTCCATAAAGTTTATGATGGCCCCATAAGATGCTCCATATTAAAATATGCCCCATATAATCCTGCATAAAGGTTAATAATGTCCCCATAAGATGCTCCATAGAAACATTTGCACAATATGATGCTGCACAAACGTTGATTATGGCCCCATCAGGCTACTTTCACACTAGCGTCGGGCTCGGCCCGTCGCTGTGCGTCGGGCCAACGTTCCCGACGCTAGCGTTGTCTCCGCCGCACAACGCAGGCAGCGGATGCATTTTTCCAGCGCATCCGCTGCCCCATTGTGAGGTGCGGGGAGGTGGGGGCGGAGTTCCGGCCGCGCATGCGCGGTCGGAAAAGACGTTTACGACGGAGCAAAAAACGTTGCAAGCAACGTTTTTTGCTCCCGACGGTCCGCCACTGCACGACGCATCCGTCGCACGACGGGTGCGACGTGTGGCAATCCGTCACAATGCGTCGTCTAATGTTAGTCTATGGGGAAAAAACGCATCCTGCAAACACTTTTGCAGGATGCGTTTTTTCGGCAAAACGACGCATTGTGACGCATAGTGCTGCACAAACGTTGATTTTGGCCCCATAAGATCTTCTATAAAGATATTTGCGCCATATAGTGCTGCACAAATGTTGATTATGGCCCCATAAGAACCTCCATAAAGTTTATGATGGGCCCCATAAGATGCTCCATACAGACACTTGCCCCATATAATGCTCCACAAACGTTAATTATGGCCCCATAAGATGCTCCATACAGACACTTGCCCCATATAATGCTGCACAAATGTTGATTATGGCCCCAAAAGATGCTCCATACAGACACTTGCCCCATTTGCTGTTGCTGCGATAAAAAAAAAAAATCACATACTCACCTCTCTCTCTCACCCACCGCTCAGGCCCCCGGCACTTTCAATATTCACCTGACTTCGTTCCGGCGCCGCTCCATCTTCAGCGTCTTCCGCACTGACGTTCAGGCAGAGGGCGCGCACTAACCACGTCATCGCGCCCTCTGACCTGAGCGTCACTGCAGAAGACGCTGAAGACGGAGCGGCACCGGAATGAGGAGCAGGTGAATATCGTGCAGCACAGCGTTCCCCTCCCCATTATACCCACCTGCTCCTGGCGCGGTGTAGTCCCTGCTTCCCCGGCGCCGCAGCTTCTTCCTGTATTGAGCGGTCACTGTTACCGCTCACTACAGTAATGAATATGTGGCTCCACCCCTATGGGAGGCGAAGCCGCATATTCACTACTGTAATGAGCGGTACCATGTGACCACTCAGTACAGGAAGAAACTGCGGCGCCAGGGATGTGCAGGGACCACGCCAGGAGCAGGTGTGTATTATTAGACAGCCCCCGCTCCCCCTCCCCTGCCGACCCCTGGGTATGACTCGAGTATAAGCCGAGAGGGGGACTTTCAACCAAAAAAAATGGGCTGAAAATCTCGGCTTATACTCGAGTATATACAGTATCTATCTATCTATCTATTTTGAAGTAAAAAAAAGGTAGGCAGCACTCCAATAGTTACCCAAATAAGTGGACTTTATATACCACATATGGCGTGAATTTATAAAGTGCACTAAAAAATTCAACATATATAGTTATTTTGTGCATAAGCATATAATTGATATTAAAGATAGTACATGTGTTATTAATAATTAAAACTGACTCACCCACATCAGCCCGGTCATGGAGTATACTAATCACTTAAACCATGCCAATATTGGCTTCTATACAGCACCATTGCGCATGTCAAAACATGTGATTGCATAGCAGTAAATCCTGGCTCAGCCAGGTGAAAGTGCTGGTATGTGCGTGGTCTCCATTTCTAAACAGGGCAGAACATAAGGGCAGGCTTACACTAGCATACTAGTTTTTCTATACATGCTATAAGTAGAAACCATATTTACTGTTGGAAAAGGACTTTACATGTCCAAAAAGTGATGTATGCTAAATTATGATTAGTTTCTATTTATGATGAGATGACTATAATCCATGGTCCAAAATCATCCACCTTGTTACCATACTTTCATATTTTAAGGGTGTTGGGATAGCCAATGACCAAAAGTTTAGAAGATAGCTTCACATTATGAGTAGTGTGCGCCTCTGAAGATGGGAAGTGAACCCCTGGCTTCAGAGACACAGTGGCACTGCCGGAATGAACGCTGTGCATGCACTAGGGGCGTGATAACATGGAAAGAGGGTTGGCTAGTTTGGGGCAACTAATGCCTCATAGTCAAAGCACTAATTGGCATAGCAAATGGGGACATTGTAAATGCTTTTTTATATCTCGTTTTCACTCAACAGCGTAATAGATTGTAATGGGTGTGTGGATGTAAGTGTCTCTGGTACATGTGAAATCTGTCACCACACGTACTGGACACACTGACTTGTGAAGAGGGCCAAAGGTTGATCCTGATATATTTGGTAGAAGAACTAGTTCTCCAGCAATGACGGAAGCTAAGGTACAGTATAAAGTATAAAACCTCACATTTATTAGAGCTTGTTAAAAGTTCAACATATGGGTATGGCACAGTGCATCTTTACAGGAAAAACCAACGCGTTTCGGCTAGCATGCCTTAGTCATGGTCCATGTGATATGATATTAAATGGCATAGGTAGCAAAGATTTATTTAACAATAAAAAGATACAAAAAAAAAAGAATATATCGAAACAAAAACTCAGTTTTATGCTCGACACTTGTCGAGCATAGGCTGGTGCTCAGATTGAATGCTCATATCCTGACCCCGCATGTTTGGCGCCTGTTACACAGCCAGTAAATATGCATGGATTTCTTGACAGTCACTGTAGTGCCGTAGCCATCTTGGTAGTGGCATTACTGTGATTGGCTGGTTGCATTACCTCATCAGAGGTTATAAAATGACAGCTTCCTCAACACTCGACACAATGACGTCATTGCACAGCTAAGGGATAGAGTAGCTGTCCAGGCCTGTGTGCACAGTTTTAGGGATCAGAGTCCTCTAGTGGTGAACCATCATACTAATAGTTCTTCTTAGGGATAATCTTTTGCTTTGCTGTTTCTATGCAAAACATTCTGCATTTAGCCTAGGGACAGCTGGAGCAGGGATAGTGACTGAATACATCCTCTAGGTGTGGCACCCCAGGATACCGGTTGCCACAATGACATTGCCTTTCTCACGAGGGGGGGGGGTGTTGTCATGCCTGGAGGTAAGAAGGGGTCCACTTAGCAGGTAATACAAACATACAACACCTTCTTAACTCCATGCCAAAAGGGGGAGCTCTAAACCCAGTTTCAGGGTAGCTTCCCTATAAGTTCTGGTCTGGAGGCGGGGTTAGACAGTTGGGTGTGAAACACTAAAGGGAAAGAAAGGACGTGAGGAGAGAGGCTGGGGTCTGGAGCTGTGATTGGGTCACCCCAAGATAAAGTGCAAAGAGGCCAGACACCGGAGTCCATGGTGGTGAGAGGATTACATACCCAGCCACCGAATCCGGAGTGCAAGAGGACCAAGTCTCCTGACCACAACTGACAGCCGGAGGCAACACAGCAGGTCAGGAGCCTGGGGCTGCCAGTGAGAAGGCAGTGCCCATGACAGGCTCAGGCTGTCAGCCATACGGGTTGGGAGTCCAGACACTCAGAGGACTTATGCAGAGCTTCAGGCAGCAAGGGTCAGAGTACAAAGCGCAGAAAGAAGGCCTCCTAACCCATCTGGCTAAGTGGTTCCCAAGCTGTTTCCAGGCTGCCTGGACCCCAACACCACCTGCTACCTGTACCCTGGACTGTACCTGTATTTCACCAATAAAAGGTAACGGGAACTGCTATCCTTGTGTTCCTCAATCATTACCTGCGCCCTCAGTCCTGCACCCCATCATTTACCATACCTTACCAACTGTATCAGGTAGCCCAGGGGCCCCGATGTGGAGAGCAGAAACATCCAAGCTGCATTAACATCAGCCCAGTGATCCCCTTAAGCAGCATCGGCCATCCCGGCCGAACACCACAGGTGACATAACGAATCATCCATTAAATACTTTATTTCCACTTTCATCCACATCCCCTTTAACTGGAAGCCCAGGGCCACAGACCGGGTCATTGCCACTGCAACCACCCCTTTTAGTACCACCGAACCCGGTACCGGCAGGGTATAGGCAGGGCTTAAGGTTTTGCAGTTTGTTGCTAAATATATAGCTGCTGCAGGTAATCACATTTTTAGTGGTGAAAAAATTGACTGTATTGTCATCCATACAGTTTAACGTGCTTTTGTGTGAAATTACGATGGTTTGAAATTTTAAAAAACTGCTTGGCCTGATACAGGTAACCCAATTTTTTGTTCCAAAAATTGACTTTCATCATCCACACAGTTTAACGTGCCTTGAGTGAAACTACACTGGTTTGAAATTAAACCAAAAAGCTGCTTGGCCTGCTGCAGCTGACCAAATTTTTTTGCTCCAAAAAGTGACTATTGTCATCCATACAATTTAACCTGTGTTTTGTGTTAAAAAAAATTGTAGTTTCAATTAATCAAGGAAACTTGGTTTCCAGAGACCTAGCAATTGGAAAATGCGTAAGGTGTGCAGTAAAGGACTTAGAAGTGCTGATAATGGTGCACACAGATGGCAAGGACATATGGGGCATGTGCAATTGTGCTTGTTGCTGGAGCACAAACAACATGCCTATCCACGACACAAAGCTCTCAGTCCTACTTTGCAAGGAGGCACGGGACACTACTTTTGAAGCCACACCAGTGCAAACAAGTGGCAGATAATGTTTACTGCATGCTTGCTGTTCCAGCACCATACAGTCTTTCACATGGTCCAGTCTCACCACCCAAGTGTCTGGATCACTTAATCCTCACCCTGATCCTTCTTTCTCCCACCATGTTGAGTTCCGGGAGACCAGTGATCCCACAATAGGACACTCCGAGGAGCTCTTTACATCATCATTTCTTGATTGTGGCCTCTCATCCTGCATGTTCCAAGAGGGACAGGAGGAAATGCTGTTTAGTAATGCACAAACCTTAGAGCAACCATGGTCACAAAAAGATGACAGTTAGAAATGGGAAATTTTGTCTAAGGAGGTAGATGATAAGACACAGTTGCCAGTAAGTCAGGTTGTTGTTAAGTAATCAAGTCAAGAGGAAGAGGGAGCGGCGGTAGAAGATGATAGGGTGGATGACGAAGTCTGTCATGATCTCTGCAGGCAGAGATCATAGCAAGCCTATAGAGGGACAAGCTCTCGGAAGATGGAACTATACTGACCATGAACTAAGCCTGCCGCGCAACTAGAAATAGCCAGGTAGCATTTCCTATTTATCGCTAAATGCCCAGCTCTGGCCTAAGACCTAAATAGCTAGCAGAGGGAAATATAAGACCTGGCTCACCTCTAGAGAAATATTCCAAAGAAGACAGTAGCCCCCCACATATAATGACGGTGAGTTCAGATGAAACAACAAACGCAGCAGGAAAATAGTCTTAGCAAATTTGAGGTCCGCTTACTAGATAGCAGAAGACAGATAGTATACTTTCATGGTCAGCAGAAAAACACTAACAAAACACCATCCAGAGATTACCTTAAACTCTGGCATTAACTCATAACGCCAGAGTAGCAATCCCTGATCAACGAGAGCTTTCCAGACACAGTAACAAAACTTCAGCTGTGAACTGGAACAAATAGGCAAAACAAAACATGGACAAAAGTCCAACTTATCTAGTAGTTGTCTAGAAGCAGGAACAAGCACTGAGAGGCATCAGATAACATTGTTGACCGGCAAGAAACCACCAGAGAAATGAGCTTAAATAGCGACACCCACTACTGATGGAACCAGGTGAAACAGGAAAGAGGATGACAAGTCCAATTCCACAAGCGGCCACCGGGGGAGCCCAGAATCCAAATTCACAACAGTACCCCCCCCTCAAGGAGGGGGCACCGAACCCTCACCAGATCCACCAGGGCGACCAGGATGAGCCCTATGGAAGGCACGAACAAGATCAGAAGCATGAACATCAGATGCATTGACCCAAGAATTATCCTCCTGGCCGTAACCCTTCCAGTTGACCAGATACTGGAGTTTCCGTCTGGAAACACGAGAGTCCAAAATTTTCTCCACAACGTACTCCAACTCACCCTCAACCAACACCGGAGCAGGAGGCTCAACTGAAGGTACAACAGGTACCTCATACCTGCGCAATAACGACCGATGAAAAACGTTATGAATGGAAAAGGACGCAGGGAGGTCCAAACGGAAAGAAACAGGATTAAGAATCTCCAATATTCTATAAGGGCCGATGAACCGAGGTTTAAACTTAGGAGAAGAGACCCTCATAGGGACAAAACGAGAAGACAACCACACTAAATCTCCAACACAAAGCCGAGAACCAACACGACGATGACGGTTGGCAAAACGCTGAGTCTTCTCCTGGGACAACTTCAAATTGTCCATAACCTGCCCCCAGATGTGATGCAATCTCTCCACCACCGCATCCACTCCAGGACAATCCGAGGATTCCACCTGACCGGAGGAAAATCGAGGGTGAAACCCCGAATTACAGAAAAACGGGGACACCAAGGTGGAAGAACTGGCCCGATTATTGAGGGCGAACTCTGCCAATGGCAAAAAAGCAACCCAATCATCCTGGTCAGCAGAGACAAAACACCTCAGATATGTCTCAAGGGTCTGATTAGTCCGCTCGGTCTGGCCATTAGTCTGAGGGTGAAAAGCAGATGAAAAAGACAAATCTATGCCCATCCTAGCACAGAATGCCCGCCAAAATCTAGACACAAATTGGGTACCTCTGTCAGAAACAATATTCTCAGGAATACCGTGCAATCGGACAACATTCTGAAAAAACAGAGGAACCAACTCAGAAGAAGAAGGCAACTTGGGCAGAGGAACCAAATGGACCATTTTAGAGAAACGGTCACAGACCACCCAGATGACAGACATCTTCTGGGAAACAGGCAGATCTGAAATAAAATCCATCGAGATGTGTGTCCAAGGCCTCTTAGGAATAGGCAAGGGCAACAGCAGTCCGCTAGCCCGAGAACTACAAGACTTGGCCCGAGCACAAACGTCACATGACTGCACAAAGACTCGCACATCTCGTGACAGGGAAGGCCACCAGAAGGATCTTGCCACCAAATCCCTGGTACCAAAAATTCCGGGATGACCTGCCAATGCAGAAGAATGTACCTCAGAGATGACTCTGCTGGTCCAATCATCCGGAACAAACAGTCTATCAGGCGGACAACGATCCGGTCTATCCGCCTGAAACTCTTGCAAGGACCGCCGCAGATCAGGAGAAACGGCCGACAAAATTACTCCCTCCCTAAGGATACCTGTGGGTTCAGAATTACCAGGAGAGTCCGGGTCAAAACTCCTAGAAAGGGCATCTGCCTTAACATTCTTAGAACCCGGTAGGTATGACACCACAAAATTAAAGCGAGAAAAAAATAAAGACCAGCGCGCCTGTCTAGGATTCAGGCGTCTGGCAGTCTCAAGATAAATCAAATTTTTGTGGTCAGTCAATACCACCACCTGATGCCTAGCCCCCTCGAGCCAATGGCGCCACTCCTCAAACGCCCACTTCATGGCCAAAAGCTCCCGATTCCCAACATCATAATTCCGCTCTGCGGGCGAAAATTTGCGAGAAAAGAAGGCACAAGGCCTAATGACGGAGCAGTCGGAACCTTTCTGCGACAACACTGCCCCAGCTCCGATCTCCGAAGCGTCAACCTCAACCTGAAAAGGCAGATTCACATCAGGCTGACGCAACACAGGGGCAGAGGCAAAACGGCGCTTAAGCTCCTGAAAGGCCTCTACAGCATGAGGGGACCAATTAGCAACATCAGCGCCTTGTCTGGTCAAATCAGTCAGTGGTTTAACGACATCCGAAAAACCAGCAATAAATCGGCGGTAAAAGTTGGCAAAGCCCAAAAATCTCTGAAGACCCTTAAGAGAGGAGGGCTGAGTCCAGTCACAAATAGCTTGCACCTTGACGGGATCCATCTCAATGGAAGAGGGAGAAAAAATATACCCCAAAAAGGAAATTTTCTGGACCCCAAAAACGCACTTAGACCCCTTCACACATAAAGAATTAGACCGCAGAACCTGAAAAACTCTCCTGACCTGCTGGACATGAGAGTCCCAGTCATCAGAAAAAATCAGAATATCATCCAGATATATTATCATAAATTTATCCAGAAAATCGCGGAAAATATCATGCATAAAAGACTGGAAAACTGAAGGGGCATTAGAAAGACCAAAAGGCATGACCAAATACTCAAAGTGGCCCTCGGGCGTATTAAATGCGGTCTTCCACTCATCCCCCTGCCTGATCCGCACCAAATTATACGCCCCACGAAGATCAATTTTAGAGAACCACTTAGCACCCTCTATACGAGCAAACAAATCAGTAAGCAATGGCAATGGGTATTGATACTTAACAGTGATCTTATTCAGAAGCCGATAATCAATACATGGTCTCAAAGAGCCGTCTTTTTTTGAGACAAAGAAAAACCCAGCTCCCAAGGGAGAAGAAGATGGACGAATATGTCCCTTTTCCAAAGACTCCTTTATATATTCCCGCATAGCAGCATGTTCCGGCACAGACAAATTAAACAAACGACCCTTTGGATATTTACAACCCGGTATCAAATCTATGGCACAATCGCACTCACGGTGCGGAGGTAACGACCCAAGCTTGGGTTCGTCAAAGACGTCTTGATAATCAGAGAGGAACTCAGGGACTTCAGAGGGAATGGACGACGAAATAGAAACCAAAGGTACGTCCCCATGAATACCCTTACATCCCCAGCTCAACACAGACATTGCTCTCCAGTCCAAGACTGGGTTGTGAGACTGCAACCATGGCAATCCCAGTACCAAATCGTCATGTAAATTATACAGCACCAGGAAACGAATAATCTCCTGGTGATCCGGATTGATACGCATGGTTACTTGTGTCCAGTATTGTGGTTTATTATTAGCCAATGGGGTGGAGTCAATCCCCTTCAGAGGAATAAGAGTCTCCAAAGGCTCTAAATCAAAACCACAACGATTGGCAAAGGACCAATCCATAAGACTCAGAGCGGCGCCAGAGTCAACATAGGCGTCCGTGGCAATGGATGACAAAGAACAAATCAGGGTTAAGGTACCGTCACACTAAGCGACGCTGCAGCGATAGCGACAGCAATGCCGATCGCTGCAGCGTCGCTGTGTGGTCGCTGGAGAGCTGTCACACAGACCGCTCTCCAGCGACCAGCGATGCCGAGGTCCCCGGGTAACCAGGGTAAACATCGGGTTGCTAAGCGCAGGGCCGCGCTTAGTAACCCGATGTTTACCCTGGTTACCAGCGTAAAAGTTAAAAAAACAAACAGTACATGCTCACCTGCGCGTCCCCCAGCCTCTGCATCCTGACGCTGACTGAGCTCCGGCCCTAACAGCAGAGCGGTGACGTCACCGCTGTTGCTTTCACTTTCAGTTTAGGGCCGGCGCTTTAGTGTCAGGAAGCAGAGGCTGGGGGACGCGCAGGTGAGTATGTACTGTTTGTTTTTTTAACTTTTACGCTGGTAACCAGGGTAAACATCGGGTTACTAAGCGCGGCCCTGCGCTTAGTAACCCGATGTTTACCCTGGTTACCAGTGTAAAATATCGCTGGTATCGTCGCTTTTGCTGTCAAACACGGCGATACACGGCGACCTAGCGACCAAATAATGTGCAGACCTTCTAGCAGCGACCAGCAATTTCACAGCGGGATCCAGATCGCTCCTGCGTGTCAAATACAGCGATATCGCCATCCAGGTCGCTGCAACGTCACGGATTGCTGGCGATATCGCCTAGTGTGACGGTACCTTTACAGACAAAATAAACTTAAGGCCCCGTCTCACATAGCGAGATCGCTAGCGAGATCGCTGCTGAGTCACAAGTTTTGTGACGCAACAGCGACCTCCATAGCGATCTCGCTATGTGTGACACGTACCAGCGATCAGGCCCCTGCTGCGAGATCGCTGGTCGTGTCGGAATGGCCTGGACCTTTTTTTGGTCGTTGAGGCCCCGCTGACATCGCTGAATCGGTGTGTGTGACACCGATCCAGCGATGTCTTCACTGGTAACCAGGGTAAACATCGGGTTACTAAGCGCAGGGCCGCGCTTAGTAACCCGATGTTTACCCTGGTTACCAGCGTAAATGTAAAAAAAAAACAAACAGTACATACTCGCCTTCTGATGTCCGTCAGGTCCCTTGCCGTCTGCTTCCTGCTCTCACTGACTGCCGGCCGTACAGTGAGAAGTGAGAGCACAGCAGTGACGTCACCGCTGCGCTCTGCTCTTGCTGTACGGCCGGATCTCAGTCAGAGCAGGAAGCGGACGGCAAGGGACCTGGACACCGAAAGGCGAGTATGTAGTGTTTGTTTTTTTGGTAACCAGGGTAAACATCGGGTTACTAAGCGCGGCCCTGCGCTTAGTAACCCGATGTTTACCCTGGTTACCCGGGTGCTGCAGGGGGACTTCGGCATCGTTGAAGACAGTTTCAACGATGCCGAAGTCGTTCCCCTGATCGTTGGTCGCTGGAGAGAGCTGTCTGTGTGACAGCTCCCCAGCGACCACACAGCGACAAAACAGCGACGCTGCAGCGATCAGCATCGTTGTCTGTATCGCTGCAGCGTCGCTGTGTGTGACTGGGCCTTTAGACTGAATGGTGCCAATGGAAACAGACTTATCAAGCTTCTTTGTACGCCTAGAGCATGCTGATATAACATGAGTAGAATCCCCACAATAGAAACACAATCCATTCTTCCGTCTAAAATTCTGTCGCTCGCTCCTGGACAGAATTCTATCACACTGCATACTTTCTGGCGTCTTTTCCATAGACACCGCCAGATGGTGCACCGGTTTGCGCTCCCGCAGACGCCTATCAATCTGAATAGCCATTGTCATGGACTCATTCAGACCTGCAGGCAAAGGGAACCCCACCATAACATCCTTAACGGCATCAGAGAGACCTTCTCTGAAAGTTGCCGCCAAGGCGCACTCATTCCACTGAGTAAGCACAGACCATTTACGGAATTTTTGGCAGAAAACTTCAGCTTCGTCTTGCCCCTGAGATAGTGCCATCAAAGTTTTTTCTGCCTGAAGTTCCAAATGAGGTTCCTCATAAAGCAAGCCCAAGGCCAGAAAAAACGCGTCCACATCGCGTAACGCAGGATCCCCTGCTGGCAATGAGAAGGCCCAATCTTGAGGGTCACCCCTGAGCAAGGAAATCACAATCCTAACCTGCTGAGCAGGGTCTCCAGCTGAACGAGACTTCAGGGACAAATAAAGCTTACAATTATTTCGGAAATTCTGGAAGCTAGCTCTATTCCCTGTGAAGAACTCCGGCAAAGGAATTCTCGGCTCAGATACCGGAGCATGTACAACAAAATCTTGTAAATTTTGTACTTTCGTGATGAGATTATTCAAACCCGCAGTTACACTCTGGAGATCCATTATTGTCAGGTGCACACAGAGCATACAGAGATTAGGAGGAGAGAGAGAAAAAAGACTGCAGCAAGGCAGACTGGAGGAAAAAAAAAAAAAAAAAAAAAAAATTCCAGCAGACTTCTTATAACTCTCCTTTCTCAACCTGGGTCTTTAACACTTTATTGGCCGGTCAAACTGTCATGATCTCTGCAGGCAGAGATCATAGCAAGCCTATAGAGGGACAAGCTCTCGGAAGATGGAACTATACTGACCATGAACTAAGCCTGCCGCGCAACTAGAAATAGCCAGGTAGCATTTCCTATTTATCGCTAAATGCCCAGCTCTGGCCTAAGACCTAAATAGCTAGCAGAGGGAAATATAAGACCTGGCTCACCTCTAGAGAAATATTCCAAAGAAGACAGTAGCCCCCCACATATAATGACGGTGAGTTCAGATGAAACAACAAACGCAGCAGGAAAATAGTCTTAGCAAATTTGAGGTCCGCTTACTAGATAGCAGAAGACAGATAGTATACTTTCATGGTCAGCAGAAAAACACTAACAAAACACCATCCAGAGATTACCTTAAACTCTGGCATTAACTCATAACGCCAGAGTAGCAATCCCTGATCAACGAGAGCTTTCCAGACACAGTAACAAAACTTCAGCTGTGAACTGGAACAAATAGGCAAAACAAAACATGGACAAAAGTCCAACTTATCTAGTAGTTGTCTAGAAGCAGGAACAAGCACTGAGAGGCATCAGATAACATTGTTGACCGGCAAGAAACCACCAGAGAAATGAGCTTAAATAGCGACACCCACTACTGATGGAACCAGGTGAAACAGGAAAGAGGATGACAAGTCCAATTCCACAAGCGGCCACCGGGGGAGCCCAGAATCCAAATTCACAACAGAAGTCATTGACTCAACCTGGGAAGCTTGCATGTAGAGCAAAGCCAGCAGCACTGAGGGGGGAGGGATCAGCAGCACCGAAACAGGCAGAAAGAGGCAGTGGGGTGACCAGAGGCAACTGTTCTGCAGACCACCAAAACTCATGAATTTCTCCATCAAATAGTTAGGTGTTCCCCAGTTCTGGGACTTTTTTTTTAAAAGAGAGTTCTGAAAAATAAATTGGTCATTTGCAACCAGTGATGTGCCAAGATCAGCAAGGGTCCACAATTGGTACTAAAGGGTAACACCACTGCCTCTTCCCCTGTGCTAGGTGCTTGCCAATCCCCTGTCCATGACACTGGGGCAGATGCTTTCCACCCTGCATCTGTCCTTGCACATTCTGAGGCACAACCATGTCACAGTGGCGCTAGCGAACGCAGTGTCCGGACTAGCAGTGGACACCACGTTCGCTAGCGCCACTGTGACATGCAACACTATGTCTGTCATCAGGCTTAAACATTGTCATATCTCGCCTCTAAAAAAGCTTCTGATCTAGTGATCTTACTGAGTACCACTGACACTCTCAGTGAATTTGAATCATTTTACACTGTAACTGATGAAGTTCTGAAGCAAGACCGAAACGTTTTACTACAGTGAATCACATTAAAAATCCTGTTTGATCACTTAAGTTGAGTGCTGGGTTACTTAATATATACTTATGGTGTGGGAACCTACCCAGGCACCCTTATATAGTTGTGCGTACAGTACCCTATGCCAGTACTTCCAAATCCTTGTCCCAGTACATTGTTCAGCTGTCCCTACCCCATCCCTTGGAACAAAAAAGAGAGTTACTATCCACCCAGCCATAGACCCAAACCCCAAATGGGCACATTTCCCGAATGCTTGCCATGAAAAAGTTGCCATTTGGGCTTGTAGAAATGGAGGATTTTCACTGACTCATGGCGGCAGCCGTCCCTCAATACTCAGTCCCTAGCCACCACTATTTCTCCCGGTGTGGCATCCCCGCCTTGTACGAGCAACGTATCCAGGAACATATCCCATGCCATTGCCTACACACTTACTGAAATTGGCCACTTAATGACCGACATATGGACTAGCGCTTGTGGCCAGGGATGCTACATTTCCTGATGACACACTGGATGGACACTGCGAAGGCCAGGGTCGAGTCCCACAATGGCACAGCACATGTGATACTGACGGCGACGATTGCTGGCCCTACTTCTACAGGGTTTCTTTCACCTCCTACACCAGTTCCTGCACCTCCTTCTGCTCCTCCACATCGTCCATCTCTGATGTGTTATCACAGAGCACATCGTCAACATCAGCCGGAAGCTTTTCAGCACTGCCTCAGCAAAGCTGCAACAGGCTCTGCTGAAGCTAATTTGTCTGAGAGACAAACAGCACACTGTGGCAAAGTTGTTGGAATAAATAACAGACTAGAAAGATCTGTTGCTCTCGCCACTGAACCTACAACCAGGCATGGTCGTATGCTAATGGCCGTAACCTGTGAATCTTGGCAAGCTCACACACATACCATGCTTGGCTCATGTGCTCAATTGGTAGTTCATCAGTTTCTGAAATCCTACCAGGATTTGCTAGAACTTCTCATCAAGGTGCGCCGCGTCAGCGCCCATTTTCACAAATCAGCTACCACCGCTCTGGTAGTACTGCAGCAGCACATGCAAGTGCCAGACAACTGACTGGAGTGCAGCGTGACCATGTTCTGAAACTCCACATTGCACATGTTTGTAAGTCTTTAAGAGCACTAGAGGCCAGATGTTGAATAGCTGCACCAACATGCCGTCAGTATTCTGGTCAGCTTCCGCACATAACTGAAGAGTGGGCATGGATGTCTGACATTTGTGTGGTTCTCCAAGACTTTGATCAGCTCAACTATCTCCCTTCTGAGCCTATTTAAACAGTCACTGCTTACAGTTAAACATGAAGCTTTGTATGCGGACCAGGTGGAGATGCAGGAATACATGAGACAAGGAGATACTACCTAGCCCAGCCTCATACCATCTGCTCAGAGTAGATTGGGTAACAATTAGGAGGTGAAGACTGGGGAGGAGCAGGAGGTGGTTGCTAGCACAACAGAGGCTAGTAACCACGCAAACTTTGTGCTGTCTCATCTACTTGGATGGGCTGAGGAGGGCAATGAGGATGAAGAGAAAGAGGAAGAGGAGAAGGGGGAGGAGATGAAGAGTCATCATCATCCCCTTCTACATGCGAGTGGCAGTGGAGTATCATCCTCCGGGACCCTCCTATCAGTTCCTGGATCACTTTGCCACCTGTCTTCCACATTTTCTCTCCGGTGACATCCCCACCCTCATCATGGGAGATTTCAACATCCCCATTGCTTTTCCCCTCTCCCCATCTGCTTCTCACCTTTTATCTCTAACCTCCTCTTTCGACCTCTCGCAGCATACTAACTCTCCAACACATGAAGACGGAAACTCCCTCAACTTGGTCTTCTCCCGGCTTTGCACAGTGGATGATTTCACAAACTCCCCTCTCCCGCTCTCTGACCACAACCTTCTTTCATTCTCTATCAAGAACTATAACCCCACTCAGGTCACCCCCACTTTCCACACTTATAGAAACATACGGGCCATTAACACCCAGAAACTTATGAAGAACTTGCAATCCTCATTGGCCCCTATCTCCTCCCTCTCATGTCCTGATTCTGCACTGAAGCATTACAATGAAACCCTGCAAAGTGCCCTGGATGAAATTGCACCTCCTATACATATTCGGCACAGACGGCGGCAACTATGGCACACGCTGCAAACACGTTTCCTGCAGCGGTGCTCTAGGTGCGCCGAACATCTGTGGAGAAAATCTAATCTATCCGAAGACTTCATCAATTATAAGTTAATGCTTAAGACATACAACTCTGCCCTTCACCTCTCCAAACAAACCTATTTCAACACCCTCATCACCTCACTGTCCAATAACCCTAAATGTCTCTTTGACACTTTCCATTACCTACTCAACCCAAGAGTGCAGGCCCCAACCACGGATCTCAGCGCTGATGATCTGGCCAACTATTTCAAAGAAAAAATTGACCACATCCAACAGGAAATAATCTGCCAATCCCCTCATACCATGCACTGTCCTCCCTCCCCCACTGCATCTAGCTCACTCTCTGACTTTGAAACAGTCACAAAAGAAGAAGTAGTCAGGCTCCTTGTATCTTCTCGCCTGACCACTTGTACCAGTGACCCCATTCCGTCACATCTGCTCCAGTCTCTTTCCCCTGCTGTCACCTCTCACCTAACAAAAATATTCAACTTCTCTTTTCTCGTATCTTTCCCTCCTCATTTAAGCATGCCATCATACATCCATTATTTAAAAAACCATCCCTCGACCAAAACTGTGCCACTAATTATAGACCTGTCTCTAATCTTCCCTTCATCTCCAAACTCCTCGAACGCCTGGTCCACTTACGTCTTATCCGCTATCTCTCAGATAACTCTCTTCTCAACCCTCTTCAATCTGGTTTTGGCTCTTTACACTCTACTGAAACTGCCCTCACTAAAGTCTCTAATGATTTACTAACAGCTAAATCTAATGGTCACTACTCCATGCTAATTCTCTTGGATCTCTCAGCATCTTTTGACCCTGTGGATCATCAGCTCCTGCTCACTATGCTCCGCTCCATATGCCTTAAGGACACCGTTCTCTCCTGGTTCTCCTCCTATCTCTCCGATCGCTCTTTCACTGTATCTTTTGCTGGTTCCTCCTCCTCTCATCTTCTCCTTACTGTTGAGGTTCCTCAAAGATCAGTCCTAGGCCCCCTCCTCTTCTTTGTATACCGCCCCTGTTGTGAATTTGGATTCTGGGCTCCCCCGGTGGCTACTGGTGGAATTGAACTGGTGTCTTCATCTTCTCTGTTCACCTGTTCCCATCAAGATGTGGGAGTCGCTATATAACCTTGCTGCTCTGTTAGTTGCTTGCCGGTCAACAATGTTATCAGAAGCCTCTCTGTGCTTGTTCCTGCTCCTAGACAACTACTAGATAAGTTGGACTCTTGTCCATGTTTGTTTTTGCATTTTGTTCCAGTTCACAGCTGTAGTTTCGTTACTGTGTCTGGAAAGCTCTTGTGAACGGGAATTGCCACTCTGGTGTTATGAGTTAATGCCAGAGTTTTAAAGTAATTTCTGGATGGTGTTTTTTGATAGGGTTTTCAGCTGACCATGAAAGTGTCCTTTCTGTCTTCTGCTATGTAGTAAGTGGACCTCAAATTTGCTAAACCTATTTTCATACTACGTTTGTTATTTCATCTCAACTCACCGCCAATACATGTGGGGGGCCTCTGTCTCCTTTCGGGGTATTTCTCTAGAGGTGAGCTAGGACTAATATTTTCCTCTGCTAGCTTTATTTAGTCCTCCGGCTGGGCTGGGCATCTAGAATCAACGTAGGCATGCTACCCGGCCACTGCTAGTTGTGCGTTAGGTTTAGTTCATGGTCAGCTCAGTTCCCATCTTCCAAGAGCTAGTTCCTATATATGCTTATGCTATGTTCTCTTGCCATTGAGATCATGACACGCCCCTATTGGACAAACAATCAGTAGATTTGAGTTCCAGTATCATCTCTATGCTGATGACACCCAATTATACACTTCTGCTCCAGATATCATGCCTGCCTTTTTAGAAAAGACCAGTGATTGTCTTACCGCTGTCCCTAACATCATGTCCTCCCTCTATCTGAAACTGAACCTGTCAAACACTGAACTCCTCGTGTTTTCTCCCTCTATTAACCTAGCTTTGCCGGACATTGCCATCTCTGTGTGTGGTTCCACCATTACCACCAAGCAACATGCCCACTGTCTTGGGGTCATACTTGGTTCCATGCTTTCATTCACCCCCCACATCCGATCACTGGCTCGCTCTTGCTATCTGCATTTCAAAAACATTTCTAGAATTCGCCCTTTTCTTAATTTCGACTCTGCAAAAACTCTTACTGTGTCTCTTATTCATTCTCGTCTGGATTATTGTAATTCTCTACTAATCAGCCTCCCTCTTACCAAACTCTCCCCTCTCCAATCTGTCCTGAATGCTGCAGCCAGGATCATATTCCTCACCAATCGTTATACCGATGCCTCTACCTTGTGCCAATCAGTACACTGGGTACCCATCCACTCCAGAATCCAGTACAAACTTATTACCCTCATCCACAAAGCATTCCATGGCGCAGCACCGCCCTACATCTCCTCCCTGGTCTCAGCCTACCACCCTACCCGTGCTCTTCATTCTGCTAATGACCTGAGGTTAACATCCTCAATAATCAGAACTTCCCTCTCCCATCTCCAAGACTTTTCACGTGGTGTGCCAATTCTTTGAAATGCACTACCCAGTTTAATACGATTAATCCCCAATCCCCACAGTTTTAAGCGTGCCTTAAAAACGCATTTGTTCAGACTGGCCTACCACCTCAACGCATTAACCTAACTATCCCTGTGTGGCCTATTCAAAAAACTTAAACCAAAATCAAGTTCCTCGCATCATGTTCTCATACACTTTATGCATTTAATTAGCCCTCTGTGTCTGTACTGTTACATATTTAGGCTGTTAACTGGTTCATGCAGCATTACATGAACACCCGATTCTTACACTATGGCTGGTCCGAACGACGAAAGCAATTGTTACCATCCACCTCGCATGTGTTTATTGTTATGCTGTAATGTCTATTGTCTGTACAAGTCCCCACTATAATGTAAAGCGCTGTGGAATATGTTGGCGCTACATAAATACAATTATTATTATTATTATATTATTATTATGGAGGAGACAGGAAAGTGTTAGCTCTAGGGAGCTTGGCACTTATCAACAACTTTATGTACTGCTGCCTTTCTCATGACCATCACGTTATATTCATCTTGGCTAAAAAAAGAGTACTGGGTGTTCACCTTGCTAGATCCACGCTACAAGGAGAACCTTGCATCTCTCCTTACTGAGGCTGAGTCGTCTACTAAAATAGTGCTATCCCAGAAGGCCATTGTGGAAAACATGTTGAAAAAATTCCCAGCAGACCAAGCTAGCGGTAGGGGGCAAGCATCCTTGCCCAACCAAGGAGGAGAGGCGAGGGAGGCACACACCAGGTACAGCAGAGGCAGGCGTACACTGTCAAAGGACTGAACCATCATGATACCCTCCCAGCATCCAGACCCTGATAACCGGGTAATTTTGACAAAAGTTGAAAAGTTTTTAATGATGGTCAAGCAATACCTGGCCAACAACACCAGCGTATTCCCTAATTCCCCTGCGACCTTCAACAATTGAGTCTCAAAGCTGGACACCTGACATGAGCTGTCCTTTTATGCTTTGAAGGTTTTAGTCTTCCCTGCCATCAGTGTCTTGTCTGAGAGGGATTTTAGTTCCATAGGAGGCGTCATAACAGGCGCTTTCCCCTGTCAAAAGAAAATGGTGACCAGCTCACTCTGATAAAAATGGACAAAGCATGAATTAGCCCCGACTTTTCCACCCGATCGACAGGAGCACAAAGTGCACTGTGTGCAGAGCCTTTATGAGTGTAAAAGTATCACAACTACGATTTCTTAATATTTGAATGAGGTCCTCCAGTTGTTGCCTTCAAGGGTGCATGGATGACCCTCCTTATAATTTTTTTCAGGCTTTGTACTGTGTGTAGAGCCTTTATGAGTGTGGGAGTACTACAATTGCACTTTCTTAATATTTGAATGAGGCCCTCCATTTTACTTTTGTTTCACAAAAAATTTTACTTTGTCACAAAATTTTTTACTTTCACAAGAGTAAAAGGAGAAAATGAACTCCAAATGTATTGTGTAATTTCTCATGAGTACGCTGAAACCCCATATGTGGAGGAAAACTACTATTTCTGCACACAGCAGTGCTCGGAAGGAAACGGTTTGACTTTTTGAATGCAAAAATAGCTGAAATTGAAAGCAGACAGAATGTTGTGTTTGGAGACCCCCTGATGTGAAACCCCCCACAAGTGACCCCATTTTGGAAACTAGACCTCTCAAGGAATGTTTCTAGGTGTTTGTTGAGCACTTTAAACCTCCAGGTCCTTCACAGAAGTTTATAACGATGATCGTGAAAATAGAAAATAACATTTTTCCCCAAAAAATATTATAACTGGCCATGAGGGGCAGGGTATTACCTCCAAGGGGGTGCTCGCTCAGTCGGGACACCACTGCTCCCAGCAATTATGCTGTGTGGAAACTCTGTGTCCCTTGGTGTTAGCTGCTGCTAGCAGATGCGGGGCACCATACCTGCTGGGGCAGTCAGATGGTGGAAGGTTCCCTCAAGTCTTCTCTCCTCCAGTGTCTCTATGGTCTGGGATTGGAGATTGGTCACCTTAGTTTCAGCAGTTGCACTGCGTTTTTTTGGTTCTGGTGTGTTTGCCCTGTCTGCAGTTGTGTGTCCTGTCATCAGCTGCCCTACTGCTCACCATCTGGAAATGGCTCTGCTAAAGTCCCTGATTGCCAGTACCGAGAGGCAGGTAAGTATGCCAGGCCCTCTGGCTGTGTGGCAGTGTGACGGCCAGTGTCAGGTGTGACCCACACACCGCTCTTGCTGGCAGTAGGTCATTACACTATCTTCCGCATAACATCACCTTAACATGTCAGGCTTGACATGTCACTCTCCACAAGGAAAAAATTTACCCCTTAGATCCCAGTCAAACGCCTCCCACGCAGCCAGACCAGATCTCCTACTTTGCACTGATGAGGGGCAGTACCCCAAATGCAGTGTCTGCAAATTGTTGAAAGTTTTGGCTTTTATCTTAAGTCATTGGTAAGGCTCCTTAGATTATCAATATTGACTTTTAGAATTGCTATTTTCAATAGGTGGTACTAGTCCCCTTCCTCTCTGAAGAGACAATTTGTTTAATAAGGCAGAAACTTTAGACTGCACCGGGCTCATTTCTCTGTGGTGTCCCATCTTTTTAGACTTTTTCAGAAGACTGAGACTGCCAGACAGTCCATATGCAGTCAAAAGTCACTCCATCTGCCTCATTACAATAGATGTTTGGTCTGAATCATGTATTTTGCAGATTTAATGGGAACTCTAAAGGAAGTTCTTAGCAACATTTTATTGTCTTTTTTTATCTTCATGGCTCAATGGTAGAACATTTGGTGAAACATCAGTAGTGTCAATATAATAACTACATGAATTCATTGGGTGGTGTAGTTTATTTTAAACGAGTTCACTTTTGTGACGTTTTGATGTTCTGGCAGTTCAATGACTCTGCTAATTTGACATGGCACCTACAAAACCATTCTAGCAAAATTTTCACTCCAAAATGGTGTTCCTTCTCTTCTGATTTTTGCAGTGTACCAGAGCAGTAGCTTTACAAATTTTCAAATCCATTTTCTCCTAGTATTCCTTGTGAAAATACAAAGTTGCAGCTAAAGAAACATTTTAGTGGATAAATTGTAATTTTAAATTTTCACTACAAACCTGTTATAAAATTCGGCAAAGCAACTGTAGGTTCAAGATGATTACCATAATCCCAGATTAACTTCTCAAGTAATTTCCAATATTTGGTCACTTGTAAAGGGTTTCATATGTTTTGGCATGTCAGGTACTCTTCAAATGTGACATGAAGTCTGCAATCTAGTCAAATAGCGCTCCTTCCTTCCTAAGCCCTGACATGTCCCTAAACAGTAGTTTTTGACCACATATGGGGTATTGGCATGTGTAGAAACAGTGCAACAAAATGGATGGTCCATTTTATCATATTACCTTTGTAAAAATGAAAAAGTTAGGACTAAAGCATCATTTTAGCTGAAAAAACATAATTTTTGCATTATTATAAGATTCTATATATAAAGAAGGATGGCACCAGAGAGATCACGCAGAATCCCACTGCTGCCACCACATGTGACAAACCCGCACCTCGCCACTATTACCTCAGAGGGATCACATGATATGGTCTTTGCACTTGCACCAACGTGATGTCCCACACCCCCTGGGGACATGTAAGGTCAGCTTGGTACAGTTTTACAGAGACACTCCCTGTGCACACGGGCCAAGGAAGGCACAGAGAGTAATAGGATCTGGCCCTCACAGTCACTGATGTTGCACCACACTCGCTCACAACCCTGGCAGGCTGAGAAGTTCTTTTGCCTAGCATCAGTCAAACAGCGTCTGGTGAGCCTGGTAGGACTGCCACCAGTTCATTATTAGATATAAGCTCAGTTCTTTAACGGGATTATATTGGGACAGAAACCAGCCCTGTAGCATAGAAAGTTTAGCTGAAAACACGAATGTGTGGATTTGTGGATCGGGATAAAAGAGCAGTCCAAGGATAAATTATATATTTAATTGCTTTAAGGGCAAACTAGACAAAACACTATATACACAATGGTTATACATATACAATAGTCAGATATGTAAAAACAAATTGTGGTAGTTCAAAGTAGGTTGAAGATAAGAGTTAGTTAATGGTCAGATATATTGCCTGGCTTGTGGGGGAGAGGCTGCCACATGGGAGGCTGGTGGTCCCCTCTGTTCCTTGGCTTCTTAACACACAATATGTCATGACCTCTCGAGAAAAAAGCTATATGCCATGTTTTACACGAGCATTTAACATCATGGGGCCACTCCCCTCCTGTCCCCTGCACTGGACTGAAATCCCCTCCCCTTGCATCTGTCAGCTAAAAATTTCAAAACCTAAAATGGGTCATAAGTCCTTAATGGACAGTCTGGGGGGGGGGCATTTTCAGCACCATCGGATTTGGCTGGGCCCCCACTACACATTGAGACCAAAAACAGCTGTTCTACCTGGCTCCTACTAGCCATTCTAAGTAACTCCCCACCTTGGGTGCTGGAACGAATCAAGACCCTGGAAGGCATTTGGCCTGTTCCAGAGATCTCGAAAATGTAACCAGTGTGTGGCTAGGATGTATGATAAGTCCATATTCCCCTTATAAAATCCTAGCTGCCTGAACAAAGAAGTTACACCACATGGACTCCACAGGATGTCTTCCTGTATGAGCTAGTGTACCTGGACCACCTGCTGAGCCAGGTGACCTGTTACTAGCACACATGCTTTCAGGAGGATTGTAAGCTGTTTTTAAGTCACCTATCCTTAACACCACACCCATATAAAAATTCCTATAGAGGTGCAATTATGAAAATGGGATAACTTGTTGGTTTTTTTTTTGCTTTTTTGGCACCTCAGTGACTCATTAAGTGCAACATGGTGTCCTCAGTCTGTTCCATCAAAAATTGTGCACTAAAAGTCACAAACCGTTCCTTCTATTCAAAGCCCTACTCTATGCCTAAACCATTAGTTTCTGAAAACCTATGGGGCATCAATATAATAATGATAAAATGCACAGCATATTGTGGTATCCACTTTTTTTTTATAGCATTGTGAAAATGAAAAACTTAGAGCTAAAGGAACATTTTCATGGAAATGTTTTTTCTAATATTCACAACTCAGTATGATAAACTTTTGTGAAGCTATGTGGATCAAAAATAGTCACTACACTCTTGGATGATTTTTCTAAGGTATGTAGTTTCCAAAATATTATCACTTGTGGGGGGGTTTCATATGACATGACATTCTTTATATACAGTGGCATGTAAAGGTTTGAGCACCCCTGGTCAAAAATACAGCTAATCTGAATAGTTAAGCAAGTTAAAGATGAAATGATCGCTAAAAAGCCTAAGTTAAAGATAACAAATTTCCTTTGTATATTGGGAAAGAAATATATATAGTCATTTTTTACATTTTAAAAATTACAAAAAGGAAAATGGGCTGAAGCTAAAGTTTGGGCCTACTTGGAGGTTTATGTGCTTAGATAACTTTGACCAAGGTTTCAGACCTTAATTAGCCTGTTAGGGTTTGCCGTGTTCACTATCATCGTTAGGAAAGGCCAGGTGATGCAAATTTTTCAGCTTCATAAAAACACAGCCTCCTCTAACCTGGTGCCAAAAAATCAGCAGCTATGGATTCTTGTAAGCAGCAGCCTAGCAATCTGAAACTGAAAATAGTGAAAACTCACAAAGCAGAAAAAGGCTATAAGAAAATAGCAAATCATTTTCAAGTTGCCCTTTCCTCAGTTCGAAATGTTATTAAGAAACGGCAGTTAACAGGAACAGTGGAGGTCAAGATAAAGTCTGGAAGACCAAGATAAATTTCAGTTAGAGATGCTTGTAGGATAGCTAGAGAGGCAAATCAGAACAACCGCTTGTCTGCAAAAGACCTTCAGGAACATTTAGCAGATTCTGGAGTCTCCTGCATCCTCCCCATAAAATTCAGCTTCAGAAGTATACAAAGGAACATCTAAATAAGCCGGATGCATTTTGGTAACAAGACTTGTGGACCGATGAGATTACAATAGAACTCTTTGGCCACAATGATCAAAGGTATGTGTAGAAAGACAAGTGTACAGAATTTCAGGAAAAGAACATATTTTCAATCATTAAGTTTTGGGTGGATCAATCATGCTTTGGGGTTGTGTTGCAGCAAGTGGCAAGGGGAACATTTTATCGGTAAAGGGAAGAACAGATTCACTGGAATTTCAACAAATTTCTGATGCAAACACCATCTGTAAAAAAAACAGTTGAAAAGAGCATGGCTTCTACAAATGGCTAATGATTCTAAACACACGTCAAAGTCTACAATAAACAACCTCAAAAGGCACAAGCTGAGGTTTTACAATGGCCTCGAAAGTCCCCTTAACCTCATTGAAAATCTTTGATTAGACCTCCAAATAGCAGTGCAGGCAAGATAACCCAAGAATCTTACTGAACTGGAAAAATTTTCCAAAGAAGAATGGATGAAAATTCAAAGATTCTGGTCTAGTTACAAGAAACATTTACTAGCTGTGATACTTTCAAAAGGGGAAGCTACTAGGTACTAACCATGCAGTGTTCCCAAACTTTTGCATCTGCCTAGTTTTCTTTTTGTAGTTTTTAAAATGTAAAAGAATAATTATATATATGGGCAACTTGTAAAACCCAGCCTGGAGGAAGTTTTCTTAAATCTGCCTTGGGCAAATAGCTTACCCAAGACCAAGCTTGCTTTTATTTTGCACTCAATATAATGTGTCAACCTCTCACAGTTGGTGTTATGAATGCAGGCAGCGATCCAGGAACACCTGCAGCTGCTACAGAGAACAATACATGCCTGGGTAAAATCCACCATCCAGCAGGAGATGTCCAGCAGCATAGAGAAACTTGTCAACCATCTGGTTCAGATCCAACAACAGGAGCAACTGACATGTCAATAGCAGCAGCTGGAACAACAGGAAATGAACAAACTGTTGGTGCACCAACTCCAGCAGCAGAAGCAACAGCAGTACAGCAACAGGAGGTGCTAACGCAGCAGATGGAACTCCTAGCAAAGGCCATTCATGGGAGGTCATCAGTCCCTTCCCCAACTCCAGGTGAT
Organism: Ranitomeya variabilis; assembly: GCF_051348905.1. Classification (NCBI taxonomy): domain Eukaryota; kingdom Metazoa; phylum Chordata; class Amphibia; order Anura; family Dendrobatidae; genus Ranitomeya; species Ranitomeya variabilis. The sequence goes on along the minus strand of NC_135235.1, from coordinate 470,687,960 downwards.
GACTCGTACATTCGGAAAGCAGTAAGACGAGCCATCCAAAAGATGACCCAGTGGGATGATGTGGAAGCTTTTCTGACTGTTTTCAACAGAGTGGCTGAATGGGAGAGACTTCCTCCAGAGCAATGAGCAGAGGTTCTGGCACCATATTTGATGAGTGAACCACAAAAGGCGTATTATGACTTAGCACTACAGGATGCCAAAGAATACACTAAGTTAAAGACCGGAATTTTGGCACTCCTTGAAGTAACTATGTTGGTTAGAGCTCAATGAGTCCACTGCTGGGCGTATGCTGGCAACAAACCCCCTCACTCGCAGATGTTCAACTTGCTGCATCTAGTCCAAAAAGTGATTGCAATCAAAGACTTCCACTCTGGCCCAGATGGTCAAGCGCATGGTGATGGACAGATTCATCCACTCTCTTCCCAGGAAAATACAGACCTGAGTTGCTCGGAGTGACCCTCAAAATGCGGTCGACCTGGTTAGCCTAGTGGAGAGGCTGCAGGTTGTCGAGAAATCCCTCAGGAAACCAGACATTGCCACTTCCTCATACTGGGATACCAAAAGGGGGCAGACTCACCACGGAGGGTGTGTAGACCCAAAAATGGAGGGAGTCCAAATTCTGCTGAGGCATCCCCTGTCAGGGATCCCGGATATTTGTCAGGACTTTCTTAATCCCACAAATCCCTGATATCACAGGCCGGGAAGGTCACGAGTACCACCTGCTGTGATCTTTGGAATGAACAGCTCTCTGTTGCCTCCTATCGCCTGGACAATTACACGATTGAGAAGGCCGTAGCCTGTTCGCACCACTAGGCCGGCTACCAGAAAATTAGCGCTGAGCGTACGGCATATACACCTCTGGATTCCAACACATGGAATATGTGTACACACCCTGGTACAGTCCAAGCCAACTCTCAGATAACCCCTGACTATTCGTCACCACCACTAATTTGTTTTGGTCGATTAGATACCATTAACTGTAGCTATGGCTTCGAGGCGTAGTTTACAGAACAGAAGGAACAGAACTATGAAATTTTATATTTAATCCAAAGGGAGGCAGTGTTTATGAAAAATATACAAAAGATTTTACAAAGGGGACAAAAAAATACAGCATAAACAGCTTACTACACCGATCGCAGAGACAATTCAGTTTAGCCGAAGGAGAGCTCTTCGATTGGTCTGTCGATAAACAGGGTCCCTACATACATGAAAATGTAACTCTCTTGTATGAAGACTGATCATAATTGGGATCGATCTTTTATCAGACGCTGAGTCCCACACACACACCCCTATACTATGACTTCAGAAGGTCCCGGTTGTGGGCCGGACTCAGCCCTTCATAATTTTAGGCAATCTCAATTTGTGTAATAACTTCTTATAAGATGACCGTAGAAGTTTTAGACCGATATCATCTTTTCTATCGGGATTTTAGCTATACTTAGAGACCAAACATGGCTTATCTGCTGGTGTTTATATGGCCCTTATAGATTTGGGGCCTTTTGATGGTTGTCATAATTATGAGAAAATATGTGTATGATTGCCTAGTCATCCTGGTGCCAACAATATTCGTCTCCTTAATATCGGATGGATAGAAATTCCAATATTCCATATTTTCTCCCGGAGACGTAGTGTCTGCTTTATAAATTGTACTGTCACTGTGGCTAGTTGTAAATGGTGTGAGATCTTCTTTTGATCCACTTGGATCCTAATTACCTTTTCCTGTCTCTCTGTGGGGGCAACAGACTTCCTTTGAAGTTACCCTATAATTATTACAGGGGATAACTCAGGAGACTCTTTGCGTGGAACAAGACAACTACAGGACACAGTTTTATAAGTGGTAAAGTCTATATTATCACACGGTGATTCAAACAGGTGCAGAGAGAAACTCAAGTCCACAACACTTTTAGTAAATATTAAATGCAGCTTAGCAGTCTATAGGAAACTTCAGAGGAAAATGCAATCACGCAGAAAGTCTATGAAGCACAATTATTCTTGAGGATACTTGACACGAATAAGTCCTTGCTTAGTCCAAAAAACAGATAGATATGCTTATAAGGCACTTCAAATAATATCTTAGCTCAACCAGGGAGGCCTGGGTAATAGTCTCAGGTTCTTGCAGATCAGCAACAGCTTACATGTCCAGCAAATGCAGATGGAAGTAAACACGAGCAGCAGATGAGGGAGGATTACTGAAACTGGTGTATGCAGCAGGAACTCAGAGCAGAGTAGCAGGATAACCCCACAGGTTCACAGGAGCAGGTATATAGCCAGGGAGTCACCAGAGGTCAGGAGCTGGATGCAAGGCAGAATACTCTAGCACAGACTGAAGGCTGGGGTGGAGTTTTATAGCAGGAAGACACAGTGCACATGAGACCAAAGACGCCATCTTGGAAAAGGGCAGTAATGCACAAAAGGTAATAAAAAATGTTCAGAGTTCTGACAAGGGGGCATTTGATAATGTTATCATATGTAATAGGGTTGCTCAAGAGTGGGAGCTGACACCAGGTTCCCACACTTTGCAGTCAATGGTGAGTTATTGTATCAAGTGACCAAACTGAGGGGAGGTGAGATAGTGGAACAGCTGTTGGTTCCAGGACCCTACCTGCGAAGGGTGTTAGACATGGCCCATTCACATGTTTTGGGGGGACATTTGGAGGTAGAGAAAACTCAGGAGAAAATAATGTGGAGGTTCTATTCAACGGGATGTTACAGAGAGATCCTAAATTATTGTACGTCCTGCCCCACCTGCCAGATAATCGCTCCCTCTTCTCATTTCTGAAATCCCTTGGTCCAGTTACCTGTAACAGAGGTCCCATTTGAGAGAATTGCCATGGACATAGTAAGTCCCCTAGTTAAGTCTGCATGGGGTTAATAGTATAACCTAGCGGTCATGAGCTATGCGACCCGATACCCTGAAGCAGTACCACTAAGGAACTCTTCTGCCAAGAGTATAACCCGGGAACTTGTCCATATTTTTGCTAGGACGGGCCTGCCAAAGGAGATTTTGATGGACCAGGGAACCCCATTCATGAACAAGGTGATGAAGGAACTGTGTAAGGTCCTCCAGATTGCCCAGCTGCGAACCTCCGTTTACCATCCACAGATGGACAGCATGGTAGAGCTTTTCAATAAGACCTTAAAGGCCATGCTCAAGAAAGTCTTAGAGAAGGATGGCCGAGACAGTGACTATCTGCTTCCATTTACTACTCTTCTCCGTCAAAGAAGTTACTCAAGCCTCCACTGGCTTCTCGCCGTTTGAGCTGCTGTACAGTCGACATCCTTGAGGGCTCATAGTCATCGCCAAGGAAATTTGGGAAGTCAAGGCCATGCCACACTAAAGTATCACAGAGCATCTCGCCCAGTTGCAGGAGAGGATGGCGAAAGTAATGACATGTATTGTAATGGAGTATCTTCTCCAGGCACAGGAAGTAAAGGAAAGGGTGCACAATCGATCAGCAAGACTGAGGCAGTTACAGACTGGGGACTGCATGCTAGCGCTTATTTCCACAGTACAGATCAAGTTCGTAGCCAAGTGGCAAGGTCCATACGAGGTGGTGGAGAAACTGGGTGAGGTAAATTACAAGGTATACCAGCCAGGTCGAAGGAAGCCTCACAAAGTATATCATGTGACCTTGCTCAAGCCTTGGTGAGATTGTGAATCGCTGGAAGCTCCTTGCCTGGGAGCCCGTCCCGAAGACAAAGTAGAGGATGTAGCAATTGTGGAAACTCTGAGGCCGGGCCAGAGATAACAGTGGCAGGAACTGCTGCAGCAGAACCATGACCTTTTCTCAGAGTTGCCAGGAAATATACAGGTGGGGGAGCATGATGTGTTGACAGAGCAACATGTAATGATGAACCTCAAGCCCTACAGAATTTGTGAAGCATGCCGGAAGGTAATATCAAATAAAGGAAAAGAGAATGCTAAACCTCGGTGTGATAGAGGAGTCAAAAAGTGGATGGTCGAGTCCCATCGTCCTCGTGCCGAAGCCCGACGATGAGTGGCGGTTTTGTAATGACTACCACAGGCTGAATAAGGTGTCCAGTTTTGATGCAAATCCAATGCCCCACGAGACTTGAAACCGCGAGGTACATTACAACCCTAGACCTGACAAAGGGCTACTGGTAGATATCCATGTCCCACAGTGCTAAGGAGAAGACTGCCTTCTCGATGCCTGATGGGTGTTTTCAATACACCAGAATGCCCTTCGGACTGCAGGGGGCCCTAGCTACCCTCCAGATGGCTATGGATCGAATCTTAGCTCCGCATAAGAAGTATGCTGCAGCCTAACTTGATGACATTGTGGTCTTCAGCCCTGACTGGGATAGTCATCTTCTAAAGGTACAGGTGATCATGGATGCTTTGAGAAAAGCTGGGTACACTGTAAATCCGTAAAAGTGTTCCATAAGGAAGGAAGAGGCCAAGTACTTAGGCTATGTCGTTGGGAGAGGCGAAATCATTCCACAGAAAAACAAGGTCGAGGTGATTCAGAATTGGCCCAACCGCTTTCCAAGAAGTAAGTGAGGTCGTTTCTTCGAGTTGTGTGATTTTAGAAATGGTTTATCCCAAGTTTCACCATAATTGCCGCACCATTAATGGATCTCTTAAAAGGTACCAAACCGACAATGGTTAAATGGACTACTGAGACAGAGATGGCATTCCAGGAGCTGAAGCGGGCTCTGTGTAAACATCTGGTACTCATTGCACTGGACTTCAGAAAATAATTAGTGGTCCAGAAAGATGCTTCAGAAGTCGGGTTGGGAGCCGTGATGTCTCAGGAAATATATGGGGAAGAACATCCCATTCTGTATCTAAGCCGGAAACTCTTTTCCTGTGAGAAAAACTATGGCATTGTTGAGAAGAAGTACTTAGCCATAAAATGGGCTGTGCACACACTGAAATATTACCTACTAGGCCGAAGGTTTAAACTAGTGTCAGACCATGCCCCTTGAGATGCTTAAGGGAAAAGAAGGGTAAGAATGTCCGGATGGCTAGGTGGTTCTTAGGCCTCCAAGATTTCAGTTTCTGCACAGAGCATAGACCCGGGAAGTTACATGGTAACGCGCATGCTCTCTCTCGAATTCTCTGCTTGGTGTCTGAAAGCTTTGGGCAAATTGGGGAGATACGTGACAGAGTCACTGGTGCTGTATGTGATGGGAGATATATGTCATGAAGATTTCTTTCTTCCGTGATGTGAAACCCATAACTGCCCAGCATGCTAGGTGCTGAAGGGGTTAACCAGTCATTATAGGGGTTTGGGTTTTGGTGAGTAGGTGAGAGATAGGAGAGATGCCTACTCACTATATCTTCACCTCAAGGGTGTGGTTGGGTAGGTTAAATATACAGCCACTGTTTTTTTCTGTGTTCTGTTTGGAGAGGAAAGTCTCCAGACGGTGGCTCCAGGAGGAGCTGAAGACATATGTTGGTCTGAGCGGGCGAACCCCTCAGAGACAAGGACTTTTTGGTCATTTATCTTTTGTTTTTCCGTTATGCAAGAAAGGTCATGATTATTTTGTTAAACCCTGCTATGGTTTATTTGTCCAAAAAATGTTCCTGTGTCTACCTCTGAAAGCAGCTTAGTGAGTCAACCCCTCATTCCAAAAAATCAAATGACGTGCTGAAAGAATGATTTTTGACCACATTTGGGATATAGGCGTACTAAGGAGAAATTTGGGGGTTCGTATTCTTTTATTACTCTTGTGAAAATGAAAAATTTGGGGCTAAACTAACATTTTTGTGGAAAATTATGTTTCATTCCAAGTTTCATTCCTGTAAAGCATATTAAGAGTTAACAAACTTCCTGAATGCGTTGTTGAATACCTTTAGGGGTGCTGTTTTTAAAATTATGTTGTTTGGTGGTTTTATGACATATAGGCCCATCTAAGTCACTCAAAAAGTGAATCAGTCCCTGAAAAACAAATTTTGTAAATTTCCTTGAAAAAATGAAAAATTGCTGCTAAAGTTTTAACTTTTTTAATATTCTAACAAAAAAAGAGGTTTTAAAAATGAGCTAAATGCTATTTATTAACTATTTTGTGCAGTAGACTATTTTAACAGCATAAAAATTCAAAGCTTAAAAATTGTAAATTTAAAAAAAATTCTAATTTCTCATATTTTCTTAAATAAATACAAATCATATCAACCTAAATTTACCATGAACATAAAGTGCAATGCATAATGGAAAAACAATCTCACGGTCACTGGAATATGTAGAAGCATTCCAGAGTTATTACCGCATAAAATGACAGTTCAGATACTAAAAATCTGGCCTTATCAGGAAGGTGAAAACAGGTTTTAACAAAAAGGGATTATTGAGGTTATCCTGTTTTAACTTGTATTGCTACATAAGATCAGAGACATATGAAATAACAAACTGAGCTTTACTCACCTTTCCTGGTTCCTGTGGTGCCTCTCTGCCTTTGCTGCAGTCTTTGTGTTCTCAGGATTGAGAACAGAGGATTGAGAACAGAGGATCGATTTAGTTCAGACAGCACTAAACTAAGAGGGTCAAGAATATTCTGCTCTCTGGATGTAGAATTTATTTTAATTAGCTTTCAGAAAAGTCAAGTACAACATTTGAAACATATTTTCCCTGCTTTTCAATCCTTTTAGTCCATTTGTCAACAAGCTTTCATATTCTATCTTTAAAAAATATTGAGGAGCAAACCACAAATATACCACGGTCATCATCTCTTCATTAGACCTGGATCTTTGTCCTTGTAGGGCATTTTCAGAGGACCAAACAGCTTCAAACAACGTCTGTTTAACAGAATAAGTTGATGAGCACGCTCAATGTTGCCATCAGTCGTGGTCATGGACGGTCATCCGACTCCTTCTTTATGGCTGACACACGTGCGACCTTACTTGAACTTCTCTAAACATTTCTGTACTCTTCCTTGCAATGAAAAAATTTTCTCCATACTGTGCGCAAAGTCATCAGTAAATATTGGCATCAGACTTATCCTCATTACACAGAAATGAAATCGTAGCACAGTAATTTTCTTTCATGTAACTAACAAGTGGGTTTATGAAGTGAAAAACCTTAGGCACAAAATGTAAAGTCTTATGGAAAGATCGTTTTGTTAAGACCAGTCACACAGCAACCGACATTTCGGCCACAACCGGCCTTTGTCAAGGTATTTTATCTAAGTGAAACATAAGAAAAACCATATGAAAAACCATAAGAGAAATCATAGAAAAAAAACTTAGAATGTCTGGTCATAAATTAGGAACAAAAAAGTGTACCAAATATATAATAATAATAGAAAATTTAATCAGACACTTCAGGACATATAATGTATCATTGCCATGGGGCATACATCAAATCCAGTGAACAATAGCTGTAGAGACAAAAGAATTGAGAATCATATTAAGTAATGCCATAATCCTTGCCATACTGCACATAAGGCAAATCTGAACATGCTCAAAAGGGAAATGCTGCTGTAGTCAGGTATTATAGAACAGACTAACATGTGATAAGAATGTCTAAGTCACAAAGAAAATAGGAGAAAGAAGCAACACAGCACATAATTAGTATCTGTGTGACTCAAGTAAACCGGAATGCGCTCTGAAAAAACAGAAAGTAGTAGAGAAAATACAATGTAATGTCAATTAGAAAAACAGAGTGATGTTGAAGAAATGGGAAAAAAAACTTATTACCTTCTTGCAGCTTGGATAGGGAGTCAGGGACAAGCCGCTGTAATGGAAGAAGGTGTGTTAAGGAATGAGGAGGGCATGTATATATAGGGAGTATAACCTGCATCTTATTGCTATTGATCGCTCCCAGCTGGTGGAGGGGCCAGCGATCAGAAGTGGGGCAAAATGCAGGACTACAGAAGGTCTAATGCACAGGCGCAAAGTCAGCCTGGTTTGTGATGTAAGTGGGAAAAGCCATGAAGGCTGGTAGAGTGTGCATACTATGATACCGAGATAGCCAGAAGTAGGGGAATATGTAAACAGAGTACTGCGCTTGCGTAGTGTCCATGTAGGATAGTTTGCAAGTGTGTAAGAGTATGTGCACACGTTCAGGATTTTTCGCATTTTTTCCCTATAAAAACGCGATAAAAACGCATAAAAAACACATACATATGAATCCTATCATTTAGAATGCATTCCGCAATTTTTGTGCACATGATGCGTTTTTTTCCGCGTTCATTATTTTTTGCGGAATTTTCGCATTTTCCCGCTATTGAATGCATTGGAAAAAAACACGCTAAAAGCGCATAAAAACCGCGAAAAAACACGAAAAAAACGCATGCGGGTTTCTGGCAGAAATGTCCGGGTCTGCAAGAAATCCTGAACGTGTGCACATACCCTAATAGCGCAAGTGCTGGGACGATCAGTGGCGCGTACGCACTGGGATGCAATAGATATGTGTCCATGATAGAAGAACACCATAAATGTAGCAAAGGCTGCAGTGTTCGTATGTGTGCAACAGTGCAAACTGCAGGTACTAATATAAAAGAAAAAGGGAAAAAGTCAGTATTAAACGGAAGGTTAGAAGTGTGTAATGTTTGCTGCTAACAAAATTAGTGAATATAAATTTTGATGGTAAATAATGAGAAGGTAGGATAGAGCATAAATAAGGAAAACATAAAAAAGAAAAAAGGGGATATAGAGTAACAAAGGAGGAAGAATGAAAGATAAATAGGAATAAAGTAACTATTAAAGGAATCAAACCTGAACCAAGGGAAAAGGAAACCAAAAGGTAAATACATGATGTCCCGCAGTCAAGTCTGTGAAGGTAAATGGCATAAAACGGATGTTAAAGGCATAAAGGTAAAAATGAAAAATCAAAAATCAGAGTAATAAATACCGTGTTATTGTCAGAATTACAATCAATATTGAGTCAGTAAAAGACCTCAGATTCCCTATTTAGACCGAATGGTTCTAGCGTTTGGAGGACATATATCCAATAGGCCTCCCTCTCCTTAAGTTTCTGGATTTTATTTCCTCTTCTTCTAGATATGGGAATACTATCAATTATCTGGTATCGTAACTGCGCTACACTATGGTTGCAAGAAATAATATGTGCTGGTATTGGCAATATAACTTTCTTACATCAAATGTTAGACTTTTGTTGTGAAATGCGGTCTCGGATATGTTGGGTGGTCTCACCCACATATCCGAGACCGGAAGTTGCACTTAATCAGGTAAATTATGTAAGAGGAGTCACAGTAGTAGAAACCGTTGATGGGAAATCTTTTACCTGATCTTGGATGTGTAAAAGTGTCCCCTTTGGTGATGTTGGAACATTGAAGGCAACATAAGCAGGGAAATGTACCCATCCATTGTGTCTTTAGGAAAGTTTGTGAATCCTTACTCAATGGGTTACCTAAGTTGGCCCAAACAAGAAAATTGTGCAGGTTTTCAGTTTTTTTGTAGCAGATTAAGGGTGGTACCTGAATTTTGTGGATATGTGATTATGAATTACCAAGTAGGTGCCAATGCCTGCGAATAATTTGGTGAAATAGACTCATAAATGGGTGGTAGGTATTCACGAATGCCATCTTATGGGTGCCAGAACGACGTGCATGTGTGGACATGGAGGAGGGAGAAAGAAGAGAATTCGGATAACCACGGTCTTGAAATTTCACTTTCATCTCACCAAGATGAAGATTATGATTGGGAATATCAGAGACAATGCGATTCATTATGCAGTATTGGGATTTAGGAAGGGATTTCTTTATATGATTGGGATGGCAACTGGTAAAATACAGTAGGTTGTTTCTATCAGTGGGTTTTACAAAAAGATCCGTAGATAATTGCTCATCTTTATCGACAATGACTTGGGTGTCCAAAAAAGGGATAGTGGTAGAATCTCACTGTATAGTAGAAGAGAGTTTGTCGACCTTGTTGTTGATATCGCTGTGAAATGTGATCCGGGGACCCTGGAGCCGCATGAGACGTTCTCTGGACTAGGTGGAACCTGTACTGGCCGCAATCCCTGAACTGACACCGCAACTAGAAGTAGCCGTGGGATGTACCTAACACGTCCTAGACACCTCGACACAGCCGGAGGACTAAATACCCCTATAGATGGAAAAGGGAATTCAATCTTGCCTCAGAGCAAAACCCCAAAGGATAGGCAGCCCCCCACAAATATTGACTGTGAGTATAAGAGGAAGGACATACGCAGGCAGAAAGCAGGATTTAGCAAAAGAGGCACTTCTAGCTAAATAGAAAAGGATAGGACAGAATTCTAAGCGGTCAGTATTAAAACCCTAAAAATATCCACAGCAGAAAATACTAAATATTCTACATCTAACTAAAGACATACAGTTAGGTCCATATATATTTGGACAAAGACAACATTTTTCTAATTTTGGTTATAGACATTACCACAATGAATTTTAAACAAATCAATTCAGATGCAGTTGAAGTTCAGACTTTCAGCTTTCATTTGAGGGTATCCACAATAAAATTGGATGAAGGGTTTAGGAGTTTCAGCTCCTTAACATGTGCGACCCTGTTTTTAAAGGGACCAAAAGTAATTGGACAATTGACTCCAAGGCTATTTCATGAACAGGTGTGGGCAATCCCTTCGTTATGTCATTCTCAATTAAGCAGATAAAAGGCCTGGAGTTGATTTGAGATGTGGTGCTTGCATTTGGAAGGTTTTGCTGTGAAGTAAACATGCGGTCAAAGGAGCTCTCCATGCAAGTGAAACAAGCCATCCTTAAGCTGCGAAAACAGAAAAAAACAAGCCGAGAAATTGCTACAATATTAGGAGTGGCAAAATCTACAGTTTGGTACATCCTGAGAAAGAAAGAAAGCACTGGTGAACTCATCAATGCAAAAAGACCTGGGCGTCCACGGAAGACAACAGTGGTTGAGGATAGAAGAATAATCTCCATGGTGAAGAGAAAACCCTTCACAACAGCCAACCAAGTGAACAACACTCTCCAGGAGGTAGGCGTATCAATATCCAAATCTACCATAAAGAGAAGACTGCATGAAAGTAAATACAGAGGGTTCACTGCACGGTGCAAGCCACTCATAAGAATCAAGAATAAAAAGGCTAGACTGGACTTTGCTATAAAACATCTAAAAAAGCCAGCACAGTTCTGGAAGAACATTCTTTGGACAGATGAAACCATGATCAACCTCTACCAGAATGATGGAAAGAGAAATGTATGGCGAAGGCATGGTACAGCTCATGATCCAAAGCATACCACATCATCTGTAAAACACGGCGGAGGCAGTGTGATGGCTTGGGCATGCATGGCTGCCAGTGGCACTGGGTCACTAGTGTTTATTGATGATGTGACACAGGACAGAAGCAGCCGAATGAATTCTGAGGTATTCAGAGCCACACTGTGTGCTCAGATCCAGCCAAATGCAGCCAAACTGATTGGTCGTCGTTTCATCCTACAGATAGACAATGACCCAAAACATGAAGCCAAAGCAACCCAGGAGTTAATTAAATCAAAGAAGTGGAATATTCTTGAATGGCCAAGTCAGTCACCTGATCTCAACCAAATTGAGCATGCATTTCACTTGTTAAAGACTAAACTTCAGACAGAAAGGCCCACAAACAAACAGCAACTGAAAACCACCGCAGTAAAGGCCTGGCAGAGCATCAAAAAGGAGGAAACACAGCGTCTGGTGATGTCCATGAGTTCAAGACTTCAGGCAGTCATTGCCAGCCAAGGGTTTTCAACCAAGTACTAAAAATGAACATTTTATTTAAAATTATTGAATCTGTCCAATTACTTTTGGTCCTTTTAAAAACAGGGTGGCACATGTTAAGGAGCTGAAACTCTTAAACCCTTCATCCGATTTTAATGTGGATACCCTCAAATGAAAGCTGAAAGTCTGAACTTCAACTGCATCTGAATTGTTTTGTTTAAAATTCATTGTGGTATTGTCTATAACCAAAACTAGAAAAATGTCTCTGTCCAAATATATATGGACCTAACTGTAGAATGTATATCTGCCTCTCCAGAGAATCCAGCATGACTGAAAAATCCAAACAAAGTCTAAGCTGGACAAAAACACAATGAATTGCACTGAGATGTAAGCACACTGCATGTGTGCTACAGAGACAAAGAAAACAGACACTTATCTTAGCTGAATTGACAGCAGGGCATGAGGAGCCAGACAGAGATGCAATCCCTCCAAGTACAATGGACAACTGGCAGGGAATCATGCATCCTGCATACCTAAATACCTAGCAGAGCTGCAATCAGCAGAAACACCTGCCCTGGATTACAACCCAGAGACAACTGCACTACCACCAAGAACCACCGGAGGGAGCCCAAGAGCAGAATTCACAACAGAAATGTTTCTAGAAAAGCAATATCGCCACACCATTTTAGAAAAATATCATCGATATACCTCTTCCAGGGGACCAAACATCTTTAAACAATGTATGTTTAACAGAATAAGTTGATGTGCATGCTCAATGTCGCCATCCATCGTAGTCATCGACGGTCATCCGACTCCTTTATAGCTGACACTTGTGCGACCTTATTTGAACTTCTGTAAACATTTATGTACTCTTCCTTGCAACAAAAGAATTTTATACTAATTAAATACTGTACACAAAGTCATCAGTAAATATTGTCATCAGACACATCCTCATACCACAGAAAGGAAATCGAAGCATGATAATTTTCTTTCATGTAACTAACAAGTGGGTTAGCCATTGTTTCTCACACTATGGTTACAAATGAACTGATGTAATAACTTTAAAGCTGCACAACAATGACTGAAGAGACAGAAGCTTCATCCGGAAAGAACTGATAAGACAGTGAAGCCAACAGAAGTTTTAATATAACTGAAGTGCGGAATTTTTATGTTTTCTATTACTTTTTCAACATGCACTTGTGCAGCGCCCCAGAGTCCTGGTCGTTGCAGTATTGCACCTTTTATTGGGCGCCCCTTAGCAGGCCCACGGACCGGGTCAGGCCACCGTGACATCCTCAGAACCGATAGACCCGGTACCGAGTACCCAGCCGTCCTGTGTCTGGGGGCCGCTCCAAACTTGGCGTCACGAACAGGATCTACTTAAGCCTGAAGAATCAGGTCATGTGTGCCTTGGAACTGTGATTGAATTGTGCTTGAACAGTGACTTATTGCAAAGACTGTGTACTGCCACTTGCCGCCAAGAATTCCCGCCAAAATCGCCACCATTACAGCGCCACACGGAGCGCAGGAAAAGAAGAAGGGCGTGGAAGTGGGCGTAAACCAGCTGAAGAGCGCGAAGAACAATGGCCGCCCAGTCTAAGTATTACTGTATCCTGAGGACGTGTCCGTCAGCAGCTGAGGTCTGCCTCCTCATTCTCTATAGAGGGTGGAGACCATGGAGATGGGGCCGCCCCCGAAAAAAAGCATGGGAAGAAGGTCCAGAGGAGGGGACAAAGATGGCAACTTCCAGGACACCGCATGGGTACGTCCCGGCCCGGCGCAGGGCTGCATCACCCGCAGCAGTCCCGGATCCACCGTTGCTGCAGGGACTGGCCATTGCAGAGCTGCCTATGGGGAGGCCCAGCAGACAGTCGCCCGACGACTGGGTAGCCGCAGCCGAAGTCCGGCAGCTGGCGCGCTGCCAAGAAGCCCACGCTCACGTGAGTTCCCGGTTGGGCCATCCGGCGGAGATCCGCCTGTCTCCTGTGTCCCCCACTCTACCCGCTCTGACCGCGGAAGACCTACAAACCTTGCCATCAGATCGTGAGCCGGACCTGAGGATCCTGCCGGTGACGGAACACCGACGACGCCTGGTGGCGGCGAGGAGGAAACAGGCCCGGCCTGTAGCCGTGATCGATTTAAAGGGTGATGTGGAGGTCCCCCCATCGAAGTGGGGTGTAGTGGTACTCTTTAACTCCCAGGAAGGAAGTGGAGTCATTCAGGAGATTGGGGAGCCACTAAAGGTCCACGTCACCCGGAGCGAGGTGGAGCCTTGCTATGGAGAGATCGATGCGGATCGCGACCTGGAACCCGGGGATGCTGTGACCTACATCCGGTGGCAAAGAGGATGGCTCGGGGCGTCCAGCGGTGCACAACCCTCCAGGCCGCAACTGAGACTCAGGAGACCGTACCCATCGCGGGAAAGATGACAGAAGCCTCCGCTACGGACCACCAGGCTGCCCAGGCCCATCGTGTGACTTTGGGTCCCACCCGTTCTCGGCTGAGAGGGGTGGTCTGTGAGGTGAAGCCGCTGTCGCCAGAACCAGAGTAAGCCTCAAAGTCGTGAACCTGTATATAGTTCATTTAACTGTTTGTCTTCTGTTGTGTTGCTGCTAAAACCCGTAGGGGTTAGTGAGTCCTCCTGGGAACCATAGAGAGATGGTTGATTGATCTTATACTGTAAATAAAAATTGAGCTAATAGAAGAAAAGAGGCAGTAGGCCCGGACGAGTAGCCAGGCGGTCATGCATGTTCAAAATCAGAGAATAAAAGAGAAATAAAGACAAAGTTCATTTATATTATAGAGTTTTACAGTAAGCCTTTAGTGGGTTCAGCTTATACGCCCTTAAAGGAAAAGTTAAATTATTGTTCCAGAATTTGCACTTAGTAGATAGAATGCCCGGCTGGGTAATAAAGGTTATTTATAGTCAGTTATTTGAGAAATGTTATTTAAAACCTTAAGCACTATGTAAATATGTTTTGTTTGTAACGTTCAAGTGTCCTCACCTCCCATAAAGGGAAGCATTAGTAAATTTACTGGTTTATTGCATTTAAAAATTTGTATGTCTTTTGCTAACATGTATTGTTGTTCTTCTTTCCCAGTCCGGGAGTACTGGATTTAACCGGGGGGGAGTGCAGCGCCCCAGAGTCCTGGTCGTTGCAGTACTGTCGCTCTGCCACTAAGGGGAGTGATGGTACGTCTGATGGCACTTAAGGAGTTCACCTGACCAGGTATCACAGTCACACATTACACTTCACACTCTGGCCACCAGGGGGAGCAAAGGGTTCTATGATTAGGCCACTCCTCACAATCTGGTAAAACTGGGGGTTGGATAGGAAGTTAGAGAGAAGCTGGCTGGGTTTTGCCCAGGCAACACCTAGTGAGAGAAGGGGTTGCTTGGGAAGGATTCAGGGGGGTCCCTGTCAGGGGTGGGATCCTGACAGAGGCCTAGCGAAAAGGACATATTGTTACGGAACCGCGCCTGCACTACATTGCGGCGGTATGTTAAGAAAGGATAAGAAGCGAGGTGTATTGTGGAGAAGTGAGAAACGAGATCACAGCACAAAGGAGAATAGAACCAGTAGGAGTCGTGCCCCGAGATCGGTAACATCCTACTGAGGCGCGTAGCCGGTGGCCGGAACGCCGAGGAAGTATTGGGCTCCAAGCATTACTTCAAACAGTGGCAGGGCAGTTGACTTTAGGTTGGCTGTCTCACCTAAATCACCTAAGCAGACATAGGAGGCAATTGTGGGAGAGGGGCGACTCTAGGGTCCCGGAAGAACTCCAGGCCTACCCATCATACGGGTGCGTCCTAGCCATATCATCTGGGGGACGGTGAAGAACATCAGAAGAAAAACGATAGTTGTGAGGAAGAACATCAGAAACAGACACTACAGTTGTGAGGACTATCCCGTGGTGCTCAGCAGGGAGGTACTACAACACACAGGCGCTAGAAGGTAGGCACTGATTTCCACCTGCTAAGGGATCTCTGGATGTGCCTTCGGACCGGCCGGTCTCAGCCAGCCCTGTTAGCAGTGCTCTGGATTGCGGACCCTGAAGCCTTCAGTAAAGAGGTAAAGAGACTGCAACCCTGTGTCCTCGTTATTTACCGCGACCTACACCACCACCTACACCTTTTATTGTGCGCCCCTTAGCAGGACCACGGACCGGGTCAGGCCACCGTGACATCCTCAGAACCGATAGACCCGGTACCGAGTACCCCGCCATCCTGCGTCTGGGGGCCGCTCCACTTGTCATTTTTGTTCTAGTTTATACCAGCAATGTTCACTATATGCATTGCAGAAATGTGCTATTGCTGTTACTGGACAGCCATCTTACAATTCGAAAAAAATGGAAATCATACAATAAGTATTATCAGCCTGTATAAGTGAATGGCATATGTGAACTTGCCAAAACTTCAATTTTAGTTTATTTTCATCATCTTCATACCTGGGAATATTTAACCCCTTAATCCCATATGACATACTATCCCGTCAAGGTGACCTGGGACTTAATTCCCAGTGATGGAATAGTACGCCATATGCGATCGGCCGCGCTCACGGGGGGAGCGTGGCCGATCGCGTCCGGGTGTCAGCTGACTATCGCAGCTGACATCCGGCACTATGTGCCAGGAGCGGTCACGGACCACCCCCGGCACATTAACCCCCCGGCACACTGCTATCAAACATGATTGCAGTGTTCTGGCGGTATAGGGAAGCATCGCGCAGGGAGGGGGCTCCCTGTGGGCTTCCCTGAGACCCTCGGAGCATCTCTTACCTCCTCTCCCTGCATTTCCCGGATCCAAAATGGCCGTGGGGCTGCATCCGGGTTCTGCAGGGAGGTGGCTTAAAAAACGCCTGCTCAGAGCAAGCGCTGGTAAGTCTGCAGTGCTGCATGTCAGATTGCTGATCTGACAGAGTGCCGTGCAAACTGTCAGATCAGCGATACTGGGACAAAGTAAAAAAGTTTAGAAAAAAATTTCCACATGGGTAAAAAAAAAAAAAAAAAAAAAAATCCTAAATAAAGAAAAAAATATATATATATTATTCCCATTAATACATTTATTTATCTACATAAAAAAACAACAATAAAAGTACACATATTTAGTATCGCCGCGTCCGTAATGACCCGACCTATAAAACTGTCCCACTAGTTAATCCCTTCAGTGAACACCGTAAAAAAATAAAAAACGAGGCAAAAAACAACACTTTATTATTATACTGCCGAACAAAAAGTGGAATAACACGCGATCAAAAAGACGGATATAAATAAACATGGTACCGCTGAAAACATCATCTTGTCCCGCAAAAAACGAGCTGCCAAATAGCATCATCAGTGAAAAAATAAAAAAGTTATAGTCCTCAGAATAAAGCGATGCCAAAATAATTATTTTTTCTATAAAATAGTTTTTATCGTATAAAAGTGCCAAAACATAAAAAATATAAATAAAAGAATAAAACTGTTTTATCAATTTTACCAAACATGGAACTGTATAAACGCCCCCCTCAAAAGAAATTCATGAATAGCTGGTTATTGGTCATTCTGCCTCACAAAAATTGGAATAAAAAGTGATCAAAAAATGTCACGTGCCCGAAAATGTTACCAACAAAAACGTCAACTCGTCCCGCAAAAAACAAGACCTCACATGACTCTGTGGACCAAAATATGGAAAAATTACAGGTCTCAAAATGTGGAGACGCAAAATCTTTTTTGCTATAAAAAGCGTCTTTTAGTGTGAGACAGCTGCCAATCATAAATACCTGCAAAAAAAACGCTATAAAAGCAAATCAAACCCCCCTTCATCACCCCCATAGTTAGCGAAAAATAATAAAATTAAAAAAATGTATTTATTTCCATTTTCCCGTTAGGGCTAGGGTTAGGGCTAGGGCTAGGGCTATGTTTAGGGTTAGGGCTAGGGTTAGGGTTAGGGTTGGGGCTAAAGTTAGGGTTAGGGTTGGGGCTAAAGTTAGGGTTAGGGTTTGGATTACATTTACAGTTGGGATTAGGGTTGGGATTAGAGTTAGGGGTATGTCAGGGTTAGGGGTGTGGTTAGGGTTACCGTTGGGATTAGGGTTAGGGGCGTGTTTGGATTAGGGTTTCAATTAGAATTGGGGAGTTTCCACTGTTTAGGTACATCAGGGGCTCTCCAAACGCGACATGGCGTCCGATCTCAATTCCAGCCAATTCTGCGTTGAAAAAGTAAAACAGTGCTCCTTCCCTTCCGAGCTCTCCCGTGCACCCAAACAGGGGTTTACCCCAACATATGGGGTATCAGCGTACTCGGGACAAATTGGACAGCAACTTTTGGGGTCCAAGTTCTCTTGTTACCCTTGGGAAAATAAAAATTTTGGGGGCTAAAAATCATTTTTGTGGGAAAAAAAGGATTTTTTATTTTCACGGCTCTGCGTTGTAAACTGTAGTGAAACACTTGGGGGTTCAAAGTTCTCACAACACATCTAGATAAGTTCCTTGGGAGGTCTAGTTTCCAATATGGGGTCACTTATGGGGGTTTCTACTGTTTGGGTACATCAGGGGCTCTGCAAATGCAACGTGACACCTGCAGACCAATCTATCTAAGTCTGCTTTCCAAATGGCGCTCCTTCCCTTCCGAGCTCTGCCATGCACCCAAACATTGTTTCCCCCCACATATGGGCTATCAACGTACTCAGGACAAATAGGACAACAACTTTTGGGGTCCAATTTCTCCTGTTACCCTTGGGAAAATACAAAACTGGGGGCTAAATAATAATTATTGTGGAAATTTTTTTATTTTCACGGCTCTGCGTGTTAGGGGTTGAGTTCCTGCCTCTGCACAGGGAGAATCTCAGGACATCTCCGCTGCGGTCTCCCATTCTTCTCCTGCCGCAGTGGAGGCTGCTCAGCGGAGAGGTCGGTCTCAGTGTCTCACTCAATCTGACTCTGTGAGGAGGATTACTGCTGCTCTTCCAGCTTCTGCTATTGTAGTCAGTGCTGGGCAGCAGCGAGCAGTTGCTTTTGGGACTAAGTCTAGCTTTTCTCCTTCTGAGCATGCCCAGGGTAAGATCTCTCATTGGAGATTGAGGGTCACATGCTTGGATACTGCAGCAAAGCCCATTGGTCCTCCAGGAAGGTCCTGAAGGTGCTCAGGCTTTGCGGCAGCTTCTCATTGGTCCTTTTTTGGAAGGTCCTGTTCGGGCTGCTGCTATAAAAGGCTCGCATGGCCACACGGCCATGCGCTAGTGTCTTTCTAAATTATGTGCTTTGCGCCAGTGTGGTCATGTGTGATTGTGTTCAGGGACCCGGCTGAAATAAGCCCCTAGAATGCTGGCACCTCCGGCGAGGAGTTTGTGTGTCTGAGTACATTCAGGGACCTGGCTGAAATAAGCCCCTAGAATGCTGGCACCTCCGTCGAGGAGTTTTGTGTACATGCATGACCACTGACTGCTCTCTCTTGTGTAGTTAGCCTGTGCTCCTGTGAAGTTAACAGGGCGCAGAGCTTTGCTTTCACGGCTGCTCTGTGAGTTAACTAAGCTAGCCAATACCGCCATATAGTGCTGCCATTTGTCTAGCAGCAGGTTCTCCTGCACGGTGGACCCCGGGCTACGAACGCACCAATAACAATAAAAACTATTTTCCTCGGTGCGTTCCGCTAGCCCTAACAGTACACTAGTGCCAGGGTCTGGCTAGTAAATGGCGGATGATCAGCGTTTACAGCGGTACGTCCAGCAGCTGGAGGGAAGGTTGGCGGCTCTAGAGCGTACAACCTCAGCTGTGGACGTCACTGCTGTCGCTGTTCAGGCTGCAAGTGCAGCTGCAGCCAGTTTGTCTGCAACCACCCCTGCTCCGACTATATCTCATCTCCCGCTTCCTGACAAGTTTTCTGGTGACAGTAAGCTATGTCGCGGATTCGTGAGCCAGTGCTCCATACATCTCGAGCTCCTGGCTGCACGTTTTCCTTCGGAACGGGGGAGAGTGGGATTCATTTTGTCTCTTTTGTCGGGCAGGGCATTGAAGTGGGCAACGCCGCTTTGGGAGCACAATGATCGTGTAGTGCAGAGTGCTCCTCTCTTCCTGGACGCTCTGAGGCAGGTCTTTTTAGGACCTCGTGTCACTCACGATACCGTGCTCCAATTGTTGGCAATTTCTCAGGGTTCGTCCATGGTCAGCCAGTTTGCCATTCAATTCCGGACTCTAGCCTCTGAATTAGAATGGCCGGATAAAGTCCTTATTCCGGTGTACTGGAAAGGACTGGCTGATCATGTAAACGACGCTTTGGCCACCAGGGAGATTCCCGCCACACTGGAGGAGCTCATTACAATATCTACCCACATCGACCTCCATTTTAACGAGCGGAGGTTGGAGCGGACCCAGTGTAGGCAGAGGTTTCGGCTGGCTCCCACCTTCGCCAAACCTCTAGAATCTCCCGTTCTGGCATCCGACTCCCATGAGCCCATGGAGGTTTCTCGAGCGGGACCTAAGTCTCAGACCGTTCGAGTACCTATGGTGTGTAGAAATTGTCAGCAACTGGGACATTATGCTAACAAGTGTCCACAGCGGTCGGCTAAACGATCGCGTCTAGTGACTATAGGAGGAGGTTCACTGGACACAGCGGCCTTTTCCTCCAAGTTGTCCTTTAAAGGGACAATTCTGTTGGACTCATTCACTCTTGCAGTTGAGCTTTGTGTGGATTCAGGAGCTGAGGGAAATTTCATGTCCTCTACTTTTGCTGTGCGCCACAATGTACCTCTGGTGATGTTCACTAAACCAGTAACTGTTAGGCCGGCGTCACACTGGCGAGTTTTACGGACGTAAGAGCGCAGAAACTACGTCCGTAAAACTCGCATAACATACGGCACAATTATTCTCAATGGGGCTGCTCCTATTAGCCGTATATTACGGTTCAGTATTATACGGCTTTCTACGGCCGTACAAAATCGCAGCATGCTGCGTTTGTCAGCGTACTGCGCAAATAATACGCCAATGAAAGTCTATGGGGGCGCGAAAAATACGGATTCCACACGGACCTGCAGTGTGACTTGCGAGAAATACGCAGCGCTGTTAGTGAAAAGTCGGTAATTCAATTGCCGGCTTCTCATTTCTCCTGCACAAACCCGACAGGATATGAGACATGGTTTTCATACAGTAAACCATCTCATATCCCCTTTTTTGTTGCATATTCCACACTACTAATGTTAGTAGTGTGTATGTGCAAAATTTCAGCGCTGTAGCTGCTGAAATAAAGGGTTAAATGGCGGAAAAAATTGGCGTGGGCTCCCGCGCAATTTTCTCCGCCAGAGTGGTAAAGCCAGTGACTGAGGGCAGATATTAATAGCCAGGAGAGGGTCCATGGTTATTGGCCCCCCCGTGGCTAAAAACATCTGCCCCCAGCCACCCCAGAAAAGGCACATCTGGAAGATGCGCCAATTCTGGCACTTGGCCACTCTCTTCCCACTCCCTGTAGCGGTGGGATATGGGGTAATGAAGGGTTAATGCCACCTTGCTATTGTAAGGTGACATTAAGCCAGATTAATAATGGAGAGGCGTCAATTATGACACCTATCCATTATTAATCCAATTGTAGGAAAGGGTTAAAAAACACACACACACATGATTACAAAGTAGTTTAATGAAATAAACACAGCGGTTGTTGTAATAATTTATTGTTCTCCCATTCCATTTCCAGGACCTCGCTTGGCAACATAATAAACGCACAAGATACATACCTTCTGCTGTCAGATCTCGTCCCACGAAGTAATCCATCTGAAGGGGTTAACTAATATTACAGGCAGGAGCCCTGCTAAATGCAGCTGTGCTCCGTGCTTGTAATTCCCCAGCGAATGAATGAAATGTAGGTCATTGACCTACATTTCCTTCAGTCGCGGTGATGCGCCCCTGCTGGATGTTCTCATGAACTGCAGCCTGGGAACTTTTTCCCACGCTCCAGGTCATATGAGGACATCCACCAGGGGGCGCATCACCGCGACTGAAGGAAATGTAGGTCAATGACCTACATTTCATTCATTCCCCGGGGATTACAAGCACGGAGCACAGCTGCATTTGCAGGGCTCCTGCCTGTAATATTAGTTAACCCCTTCAGATGGATTACTTCGTGGGACGAGATCTGACAGCAGAAGGTATGTATCTTGTGCGTTTATTATGTTGCCAAGCGAGGTCCTGGAAATGGAATGGGAGAACAATAAATTATTACAACAACCGCTGTGTTTATTTCATTAAACTACTTTGTAATCATGTGTGTGTGTGTTTTTTAACCCTTTCCTACAATTGGATTAATAATGGATGTGTCATAATTGACGCCTCTCCATTATTAATCTGGCTTAATGTCACCTTACAATAGCAAGGTGGCATTAACCCTTCATTACCCCATATCCCACCGCTACAGGGAGTGGGAAGAGAGTGGCCAAGTGCCAGAATTGGCGCATCTTCCAGATGTGCCTTTTCTGGGGTGGCTGGGGGCAGATGTTTTTAGCCACGGGGGGGCCAATAACCATGGACCCTCTCCTGGCTATTAATATCTGCCCTCGGTCACTGGCTTTACCATTCTGGCGGAGAAAATTGCGCGGGAGCCCACGCCAATTTTTTCCGCCATTTAACCCTTTATTTCAGCAGCTACAGCGCTGAAATTTTGCACATACACACTACTAACATTAGTAATGTGGAATATGCAAAAAAAAAGGGGATATGAGATGGTTTACTGTATGTAAACCATGTCTCATATCCTGTCGGGTTTGTGCAGGAGAAATGAAAAGCCGGCAATTGAATTAGCGGCTGTTCACAGATATCGCGCTGAATGAAATCTAAATACAGAATATATATATATGTGTCTCAATGACATATATATATATATATACTGTATATATGTTTTCCCTAACATTTGAGCACATAAATCCATTAGATGTCGGTTTTGCAAGCCTGCGCGAAAATCTCGCAGTACGGATGCCATACGGATTACATACGGAGGATGCCATGCGCAAAATACGCTGAAACACCCTGACTACGGATCAATATTTTGGGGACATTTCTCCGTATTACGGCCGTAGTACGGACGTATAATACGTGGCGTATTTTCTTACGCCATGTGTGACCCCAGCCTTAGAGTGGTGAATGGGTCGACACTTCCATTACAAATCACACACCAGACTGTCCCTTTCACATTAGCCATGTCCCTATCCCACCAGGAGATTATTTCCCTTCTTGTTCTTCCCGAGGGAATGGATGAGATTTTGCTGGAAATACCCTGGCTCCGTTTTCACTCTCCACATATTGAGTGGTCCTCTGGGAGGATATTGGGTTGGAGTGAGTCTTGTAAGGGCATATGTTTGAAAGAGTGCGTTCAGGTCTCCACCACTGGGATACATGCAGATCTGTCTTCTCTTCCCGAATGCTATCGGTCCTATGCAGATGTCTTCTCCAAGAGGGCTGCTGAGACCCTTCCGCCTCACCATCCCTATGACTGTCCTATAGATCTCTTGCCTGGAGCAGAACCTCCTAGGGGACGTGTCTATCCCCCCTCTCTCCCGGAAACTGAGGCTATGTCCCTATACATCCAGGAGAACTTGGCAAGAGGGTTCATTAGGAAGTCAGTGTCACCGGCAGGGGCGGGGTTATTTTTCGTCCAGAAGAAGAACGGAGAGTTACGTCCTTGCATAGACTACAGGGGTCTTAACGCCATCACCGTTAAGAATAAATACCCGCTGCCCTTGATTTCTGAGCTTTTTGATAGGCTACGGGGAGCAAGGGTATTTACCAAATTAGATCTGCGGGATGCGTATAACCTGATTCGCATCTGTGAGGGGGACGAATGGAAGACGGCGTTTAACACCAGAGATGGGCACTATGAATATCTAGTGATGCCCTTCGGGCTCTGTAATGCCCCAGCCATTTTCCAAGACTTTGTCAACGACATTTTCCGGGATATGCTCTCCACCTCGGTTGTAGTCTATCTGGATGATATTCTCATCTTTTCTCCTGATATTGGCTCCCACCGGAGAGATGTTGGCAGAGTCTTCGACCTCTTATGGGCAAATTCCCTGTATGCTAAGTTGGAGAAGTGTATGTTTGAGCAGGAGTCTTTACCTTTCCTGGGCTATAACATCTCAGCCCAAGGATTGGCTATGGATCCTGCTAAACTACAAGCTGTGATGGACTGGCAAGAACCTCATTCTCTTAAAGCGGTGTAGCGCTTTATGGGGTTCATTAATTATTACCGCCAGTTCATTCCCCACTTCTCAACTTTGGTAGCTCCCTTGGTAGCCATCACCAAGAAGGGAGCAAATCCCAAATTGTGGTCAGAAGAGGTCTCCAGGGCCTTCTCTTCTATCAAGTCTCATTTTTCTAGCGCTCCCATTCTACATCGTCCCGATGTAGATAAGCCATTTATCATGGAGGTGGATGCCTCATCCGTTGGTGCAGGAGCAGTCCTTTTCCAAAAGGATGCTCAAGGTCCGAAGCATCCTTGCTTCTTTTTCTCCAAGACCTTTACACCAGCGGAGAAGAATTATTCCATCGGGGACAGGGAGTTGCTAGCGATGAAGTTGGCTTTCTCTGAGTGGAGACATCTCTTGGAGGGGGCTAATTTTCCCTTTCAAGTCTTCACAGACCACAAAAATTTATTATGTTTGCAAACAGCTCAGTGGCTAAATTCTCGCCAGGCCAGATGGTCCTTGTTCTTTTCCCGATTCCATTTCACCCTCCATTATCTCGCTGGGGATAAGAACATTCGTGCTGATGCCCTTTCTCGCTCAGTTGTGTCATCTGATGAGGAGGAAGGAGAGCCTCGGCTTATTGTCCCTTCCGAGAGTCTGAGAACCGTAGCTCCGGTTTCGCTAGAGTCTGAGCCTCCGGGCAAGACTTTTGTGCCCATTAATTTGCGACTGGAGGTTCTCTCTTGGGCTCATTCGTCCAGGGTGGGTGGACACTTTGGGACAAAGAGGACGTCTGAGCTGTTGGCGAGAACGTACTGGTGGCCACATATGGTCCATGATGTCAGAGATTATATTCAGGCATGTCTCCTGCGCCAAAAATAAGTCTCCTCGACAATGGCCAGCTGGGTTACTCTATCCCTTGCTGGTGGCAGACAGGCCCTGGGAAATGGTTGGGATGGACTTTGTGGTGGGTTTGCCAAAGTCTCGTGGCTGTACCATCATTTGGGTTATCACTGATCATTTCTCGAAAATGGTGCATATGGTGCCGCTACCACAGTTACCTTCTGCACGGCCTTTGGCAGCGTTGTTCATAAAACACATCTTCTGCCTACACGGTATGCCTGACAAAATTGTCAGTGACCGGGGTCCCCAGTTTGCGTCTCGGTTCTGGAGAGAGCTTTGTCGTCTTCTCAGCACTGAGTTAAATCTCTCTTCCGCATATCATCCTGAGACGAATGGGTTGGTAGAGAGGGCCAACCAGACCTTGGTCACATATCTGTGACATTTTGTCTCAGCCAGGCAGGATGACTGGGCATCCTTGCTACCGTGGGCGGAGTTTGCGCTGAACAATGCTGTAGCCAACTCCACTGGTCAAACCCCATTCCTCCTCAACTGTGGTCAGCATCCGCGGGTACCTGTGCCTATGCCCGTGTCTTCCGCCGACTCCAGGGTGGCAGACTGGGCTGTGGAGGCACGGGATATTTGCCATGCCTCCATGCCATTCAGGCCTCCAAGGAGAGAATGAGGTCTTCCGCCTATGCACATCGGCGCCCCGCTCCGACCTTTGCTCCTGGTGACTTGGTGTGGCTCTCTGCCCGTAACATCAGGCTGCGAGTTGAGTCCACTAAGTTTGCACCTCGCTACTTGGGTCCTTTCAAGGTCCTCAAACAAGTTAACCCTATGGTCTATCGTTTAGCCCTTCCGCCACGCCTGGGTATCACCGACACCTTTCATGTGTCCCTCTTGAAACCCGTACACATGTCCCGGTTTTCCGAGTCATCTGCTGGGACATCGGGTTCGTCTACGGACCATTACGAGGTGAACGCTATTTTGGGGTGCAAGGTGGTACGTGGCAAAAAACTTTATTTGGTGGACTGGAAGGGTTATGGTCCTGAGGACAGGTCTTGGGAGCCTGCTGAGCACATTAGGGCTCCGCAGCTCATTGCTGCCTTCGAGCGTACTGAGGCCCAAGGAGGGGGGCATGTTAGGGGTCGAGTTCCCACCTCTGCACAGGGGGAATCTCGGGCCATCTCCGCTGCGGTCTCCCATTCTTCTCCTGCCGCAGTGGAGGCTGCTCAGTGGAGACGTCGGTCTCAGCGTCTCGCTCAATCTGACTCTGTGAGGAGGATTACTGCTGCTCTTCCAGCTTCTGCTATTGTAGTCAGTGCTGGGCAGCAGCGAGCAGATGCTTTTGGGACTAAGTCTTGCTTTTCTCCTTCTGAGCATGTCCAGGGTAAGATCTCTCATTGGAGACTGAGGGTCACATGCTTGGATATTGCAGCAAATCCCATTGGTCCTCCAGGAAGGTCCTGAAGGTGCTCAGGCTTTGCGGCAGCTTCTCATCGGTCCTTTTTTGGAAGGTCCTGTTCGGGCTGCTGCTATAAAAGGCTCGCATGGCCACACGGCCATGCGCTAGTGTCTTTCTAAATTATGTGCTTTGGGCCAGTGTGGTCATGTGTGATTGTGTTCAGGGACCCGGCTGAAATAAGCCCCTAGAATGCTGGCACCTCCGGCAAGGAGTTTGTGTGTCTGAGTACATTCAGGGACATGGCTGAAATAAGCCCCTAGAATGCTGGCACCTCCGGCAAGGAGTTTTGTGTGCATGCATGACTACTGACTGCTCTCTCTTGTGTAGTTAGCCTGTGCTCCTGTGAAGTTAACAGGGCGCAGAGCTTTGCTTTCACGGCTGCTCTGTGAGTTAACTGAGCTAGCCAATACCGCCATATAGTGCTGCCATTTGTCTAGCAGCAGGTTCTCCTGCACGGTGGACCCCAGGCTACGAACGCACCAATAACAATAAAAACTATTTTCCTCGGTGCGTTCCGCCAGCCCTAACACTGCGTTATAAACTGTAGTGAAACACTTGGGGGTTCAAAGTCCTCACAACACATCTAGATAAGTTCTTTGGGAGGTCTAGTTTCCAAAATGGGGTTACTTGTGGGGGGTTTCTACTGTTTGGGTACATCAAGGGCTCTGCAAATGCAACGTGATGCCTGCAGACCAATCCATCTAAGTCTGCATTCCAAATGGCACTCCTTCCCTTCCGAGCTCTGCCATGCCCCCAAACGGTGGTTCCACCCCACATATGGGGTATCAGCGTACTCAGGACAAATTTGTCAACAACTTTTGGGGTCCAATTTATCCTGTTACCCTTGTGAAAATACAAAACTGGGGGCTAAAAAATCATTTTTGAAAAAAAAAAAAGAATTTTTATTTTCACGGCTCTGCGTTATATACTGTAGTGAAACAGTTGGGGGTTCAAAGCTCTCAAAACACATCTAGATAAGTTCCTTAGGGGGTCTAATTTCCAAAATGGTGTCACTTGTGGGGGGTTTCAATGTTTAGGCACATCAGGGGCTCTCCAAACGCAATATGGCGTCCCATCTCAATTCCAGTCAATTTTGCATTGAAAAGTCAAATGGTGCTCCTTCCCTTCCGAGCTCTACCATGCGCCCAAACAGTGGTTTACACCCACATATGGGGTATCAGCGTACTCAGGACAAATTGCACAACAATGTTTAGGGTCCAATTTCTTCTCTTACCCTTGGGAAAATAAAAAATTGGGGGCGAAAAGATCATTTGTGTGAAAAAATGTGATTTTTTTTTTACGGCTCTGCATTATAAACTTGTGAAGCACTTGTTGGGTCAAAGTGCTCACCACACATTTAGATAAGTTCCTTAAGGGGTCTACTTTCCAAAATGGTGTCACTTGTGGGGGGTTTCAATGTTTAGGCACATCAGGGGCTCTCCAAACGCAACATGGCGTCCCATCTCAATTCCAGTCAATTTTGCATTGAAAAGTCAAATGGCGCTCCTTCCCTTCCGAGCTCTACCATGCGCCCAAACAGTGGTTTACCCCCACATATGGGGTATCAGCGTACTCAGGACAAATTGCACAACAACTTTTGGGGTCCAATTTCTCCCGTTACCCTTGGTAAAATAAAACAAATTGGAGCTGAAATTAATTTTGTGTGAAAAAAAGTTAAATGTTCATTTTTTTTTAAACATTCCAAAAATTCCTGTGAAACACCTGAAGGGTTAATAAACTTCTTGAATGTGGTTTTAAGCACCTTGAGGGGTGCAGTTTTTAGAATGGTGACACACTTGGGTATTTTCTATCATATAGACCCCTCAAAATGACTTCAAATGAGATGTGGTCCCCAAAAACAAATGGTGTTGTAAAAATGAGAAATTGCTGGTCAACTTTTAACCCTTATAACTCCCTAACAAAAAAAAATTTGGTTCCAAAATAGTGCTGTGAGAAATGTTACTTATTAAGTATTTTGTGTGACATATGTGATTTAAGGGCATAAAAATTCAAAGTTGAAAAATTGCAAAATTTTCAAAATTTTCACCAAATTTTCATTTTTTTCACAAATAAACACAAGTTATATCGAAGAAATTTTACCACTATCTTGAAGTACAATATGTCAAGAGAAAGCAGTATCAGAATTGCCAAGATCCGTTGAAGCGTTCGAGAGTTATAACCTCATAAAGGGACTTAAGGGGTTAATAAGCAAAATGTGTCAGCATTGAGGCTACAATTGTGACAAAAAACTGGTCTACATGCATATGTGCCAAGTTTATTACGTATTTTAGACACATTTTATGCCTCTGTAGACAACTTTTAAATGTTTATAGAAGAGGAGGCATGCTAAGGAGAGACATGAAATGCACTAGGTTTATCATAATTATTTTGGTGCAAATAATAGTGTAATCTAAACCAGCCCAAGAGTGGCATAAGGAAGGAAATAACATCTTACAATGTCTACCAAGATCTGCTAAATTTATCACATGAATGCCTGTGAAAAATTTGGCCCACTTTTTGCCTGTCTCGCCTAGTTTTATGCTGTTTATCTTTAGAATGGTATTAATTAAATCTGCTATATTATCTTTGCAGGGGGAATCATTTTATTTGGAATTGGCACACTTGCTATGGTGTTTGTTAAAATTGTACATACAGTTGAGCACATAGACTGTGGAACACCAATGAATATCATACAGCCAGTAATTCAGGTCGTCTTTGTCATTGTACAGGTGAGATTGCACATATTCATTCTTTTTCTTCTGGTTTCGATATGATTGTCCACTGCAATAACCTCATGTACCTGGCCACACTCATAATGTTAAAGGCTTGGGTTGCCAAAGTACTACCTGTATGGACTTCAGACACAGAATTCAGTCTGCCAGAAATCAATCTCCTCAAAAGTCCTCAAAAAACCCTTTAAGCTCATAAATGGCTTAGTCCTTAAGGGGTCCAGATATATTTCAACCACATGTTAATTAATTTGATATTAATGTAAGTAGTGTTATGTATGTATAATTTTTTTGCCTTTATTTGTCTTTTAGACATGTTTTCTTTGGAAATCCTGCAAACATTGTGTTCAGATATATATAAATGCTACCAGGTAAACTCTAGATATCATACATTACTAAATGAATATATGAAAAATATCATACCATGATTTGGAATATACAGCGCTCAGCATAAATGAGTATACCTTCTTTGAAAGTAAGATTTGATCAATATTTCACTGAACACAAGAACAATTTCTAAACTTTTGAGAAGACTGATTTCATAGAACAATTTTTTAGCCTATAACATGAAAGTAAGGTTAATTACGGTATATAACTTTCATTACAACATCTTCAGTTTTTCTCAAATTACTTGATTCAAAAATGAATACACCCCACATCAAAAACTACTACATCTGGTATCTTGTATGACCTCCATAAATGTTAATGACAGCACTAAGCCAAGTCTTTTAGGCACAGAATGAACAAGTTGGTGACATTTTTCAACATCTATCTTCTTCTATTTTTTACGAATGACCTCTTTTAGAGCCTGGATACTGGATGGAAAGTGATGCTCATCTTCTCTCTTCAGAATTCCCAATATTTTGTTTGATTGAGTTCAGATTGGGAGACATACTTGATCATTGAATTATTTTCACCCTGTTCTTCAGAAATGCAACAGTGGCCTTAGATGTGTATTTTGGATCCTCATGTTCAAAAATTACACATCTACCAATAGCATGGAGTGATGAATCATCTTCTCTTTCAATGTAGAGCAGTACATTTGTAAGTCTATGATACCATTAATGAAATGCAGCTCTTCGACGCCAGGAGCACTCATGCAGCCCTACATAAGGACTATGCCACCACCATGTTTAACCGTAGGCACTATACATTTTTCTTTTTACTTCTCACCTTTGCGACACCATACAGTTTTGAAGCCATCAGTTTTAAAACCATTTACCTTAGATATAGAATACCAGCGGTATTCTTCATATTTTTCAGCATGGGCCCTGGCAAATTGTAGGTGTGATTTTTTGTAAATTAACTTTATGAGAGGCTTCCTTTGTGAATGACTGCCATGCATGAAATTTCTCTACAGTGTGAGCCATATTGTGTCAGGGGAAAACCTCACCCCGATTTGGTTGTCTGCTACTTTAGTTAACTGCTGTGAATTTGCATGTCGATTTTCTTCAAACCTTCTCATAAGAAGATGCTCGTGTTTAGGTGTTAACTTTGTGGTCGGCCCAGATGTCTCTGTGAGATGGTTGGAGCTCCATCTTTGCTAAAGTTTTGTATCAATTATGCTACGGTATTCTCACTGATAAGTAAAGTTGCTAATCTACTTGTGGCCTTCACCTTCCTTGTGTAAAGAAATTATTTAATTTCTCAGGTTCTGCGATATATCTCTTCCATGTGATGCCATTGCTGACAGCATGAAATGGGAAGGGTTTTTTGTTATCTAATGCCCTTTTATAGTCAATTTTCTGCTGGGTAACTAACCTATTTAATGAATAATTTGACCCACTTGATGTTGAATTATTACTAATTAAAATTTTGCAGACTATACTTTGACTTTGCTCTGAAGACTTTCATTGAGGTGTACTCATTTTTGCAACATAGCCTTGAATTAATTTGTTAGGAAAATTACTTTTTTTGAGGGTGAAAAATAATTAATCTTATTTGCAATTAATGACTTGCATTTGTGAGTATTTTGTAATATGGTATCCCATAAAAGACGTTGATTCTGAAAGGAAATTAAAGGATTTCTGACAAATCTGTTGGGGTGTACTCATTTATGCTGAGCACTGTATATAATAAAATGGAGTGTACTATCTTGTGTACTGTGTATGTACCTGCATTTTTGACAGTGCATCAGGAGAACAACAACAGGGGAGGATTAATCCACAAATTATCAGTTGGCTAAGCAATACTTAAACAGGTTGGCCACTTTCTGTTGTTAGTGCAACTTTCTCCACATACTGACCAGCACTTTTGTCCATAAAATGGCTTCTGGTGGAAGTGCATGTGACCAGACCAAAACTCGGCCCCCTCCAATAGAGAGGCAGGTTTCTCCTGTGAGGTACTTTAAAATTGGAAGAGCTGATGGATTGATCTAGTAATATGACCCTCTACATCAACCATTGTTTGGACAGAAGTACTGATTAATTTGTGAGTAAACTGCACTAACAAAAGAAATTGGCCAAGCCATTTCATCCCAAACAGCAGCTGTATCAGCAGGTACAATTTCACGATGCATAAGAAGAGGCCTAAAAATGTGCGTGTTAAACAATACCTGTCACTTTGAGGTTTTTTAAAAGATATAAATATAATATGTGAAAATAAGAATGTTTTAAACAATATTACTAGATAAATCTTCCAGTTGGTCCTACCAAAAATGCTCTGACCAGTTGACATTTCTCCAATGTACATGGTAACCTTAAGTCTGTGGTATGGCCTCATCTTGAATATGGGGTACAGTTTGGCGTTTGGGGAAAATAAGCAAAACAATAAACTGGGATATGAACTATTGAATAAAAAGAAAAGTGAAATGCACGAAGTGATACTTAAGTGAAAGTGTTTCTATCATCAATATTGGAGCAGCTTTTTAGTAGATTGCCAAACAGGATGGAAGATTTCTCTTTTAAAACAAAAGGTCATAAAAATTGTTTAGTCAAAAAGTGACTTGACTTCACATGACCAAGGACAAATGGTATATCAGTTATTGTTCTTCCTGAATGATGTATATCCAGAATAAAAATAGCAATACATAAGTGTCTGGAGTACTATGCTCACTTGACATGGTTATAGTGGGGTATTGTACAATTGATGCCCAGTTTGTCACTTTGTTTAGGCAATAGATTTTTCCTTCTGCTGGGTTGTCTGCATGATAATCAAACATAACCCTAGTAACTCTTTAGGAATTCTCACCTCGTGCTGTGTTGTACGACTACCCAGCCATTTATTTCCTTACATTTTACTTCTTGTAGATTTGGTCCAGCTGACCAGCAACAGCACAATATCAGAAGAAGTTCAGTGACCAATAGGAGTGAACAGGGCACTATTTAAATCTCCATGTGACAGCTGTCTATTACCAGTTATTGTACTGTCCACACGGCTTAAGTGTGCTTTATTCGGATTTCTCTTCTGTATTCTGACCCTATGTTTGAACTCAACACTCTGCTTTCCTTTGAATGTTTTTCTGGATTTGATCTTGGACTGTTTGATGTCCCTCTTGCCTTACGTGTCTTGCTTGACCCCCTTGTATATATCACCCCCAGCTATACATATCAACACTTAGTTTCTGATGTTTTCATTGTCCCTGCTTCTCTGGTATTGACCAGACTTGCTGACCATTCTATTCTCAATTTACTCCATCAACCATCAGCTACTCCTTGGATGCAACCCATATGCCTAAACAGCAAAGGCCAGGTACCTGATTAGGGATGAAAGTGTGAATACCACAATTTCTTTGGGAACTGTTAAGTGGAGTGGCCTGCAGCACCTTTGTTTGTAGAAACCCTAATAAGACGTGGTTCCCTGTATCACCTGAGCTCTAACTGTGAAGATCAGGGGTGTAACTACAATAGGTGCAGGGGTTGCAATTGCATCGTGGCCCTGGAGCCTAAAATGACCCAAAAGTCTCTTTAGACTATATAAAAAGACCAATACGATTAAAGACTTGCATCAATTGGGGGACCCATTACAGCTTTTGCATTGGGACCTATGAGCTTCAAGTTACGCCACTGATCTGGATCCCAGCCGTGGGACACTTATGGAGAATATGATTATATAAAGGTTGCACTTTTGCCATTGTGCATTCTAGCTACCCTGATATGACTGCGATACCAACAAGCACCTTTAACCCCTTTACACCCAAGGGTGATTTGCATGTTAATGACCAGGCCAATTTTTACAATTCTGACCACTGTCCCTTTAAGAGGTTATAACTCTAGAATGCTTCCATAGATCCCAAAAATTCTTTTTTTTTTTTTTTTAAATTTTTAATTTTCAAACTTTTCAACACATATAAACAGGCAAACAGCCATACAGGTTACATGAGTCAGATGAGGGTGGATACATATTTAAAATGGAATATACTGTCGCATTTCGGCCGAACCCTCAATACGGAATAATAGCCGGAAGTATCCACAGTTCTGATTGTGGCAGAACTGATATGCGATCCAAGTAATAGGCTACGCAATCCGTAACCTGAGTCTCAAGAAGATATCGATCAGAAATTAAAACCAACAATAACAATAAGACAATCAAAGAAAACTAAAAAATAAGAAGAAAGGGGAGAGGGAGTGGGGGAGTACCGGGGGGGGGACTCGAGGTGAGGGGGAAGAGAAGCGGTCAAAGCAGAGCTCTTTATACAAAAATACCCCGTCAGAGATAAAAAAACAGGCAGAATGAAAACATAAACATACGGGGAGCAGAACAGATAATTATGACCGATTAGGAAGCAGAGAACAGGGCGAATATCGAGCATGACTCAAACAAATAGGTAATTGAGCTGTATCTGGGTCCATCACAGTGCAGTAAAAGAACCTTAGGAGAAACAAGTTAGCACACCCAAATGTTGTGTAAGGAGGATAGTAAATGGGAAACTAAGGGGTAGTTTGAGATGCTAGCTGCCAGGGCAGCCATACACGAAAGAATTTGTCATGCGTATATGAATCCCAACTGGTCAGCTCTTCCATCCTGAAGATGTCCTGGGCTTTTTTAAGCCATTCATTGATATGAGGGGGGGACGTTTGTCTCCAGTGTATGGCGATCAAGTGCTTGGCAGCGGCTATTAGAAGGGGGAGTAGGTTATGCTTCTTAGGTTTGTAGGACTTCGTGGGGAGGGACAGTAGAACCTCTTGAGGAGTCAAACTCTGCGTTATTAGTTTCATCTGGCGGAGTTGATTTAAAATCTCCTCCCAAAATTTTGCGATAATTGGGCATGACCAAAAAATGTGCACCAAAGAGCCTCTAGTCTTCATACATCTCCAGCACAGCGGAGAATCCGAGAGGCCAAAGTGGTAGAGTGACTCAGGGGTTCTGTACCATCTGGAGAGGACTTTAAAGGCATTCTCCTGGAGCAAGACACATCTTGAGAACCCATGTGAGTGTTCCAAGACCTGTGCAATTTCTCTATTGGAGAGAGATATGTTCAGCTCAGACTCCCATGAGGAGATATATAGGGGTTTAAAGTGAGATTTAGGGGAGATTAAGTTATGATATAGTTTGGAAATTAATTTAGGGGACGTAGGGTTGAGTTTAAGAAGAAGTTCCAGCCAGAGCCAATCTGAATTAGTTTGGATGTCCGACTTAAGCCTAGAAATAATATATTGTACATGGTGGATTTGAATGAAATCTTTGGGATGTTTCTTGGCGTCTCGAGGCCAACTGTTTGTGCAACTAATTTGGTTGGAGAGTAGGTGTGAAATTGGGAGGGTCGGCAGGGATTTCCAGAGGTCAAATGTGTCTATATATTTTGGTTCAATGAGCCAAGGTATAACTCCCAGAGGCATACTGTCCAAAAAAAAGGCAACGTGGCCAGTTGTTCTGGACTAGCTTCTTCCTTATAGTCAGGGTGTTGCAGGTTATATCCTCCAGAGAATTTTGTGGGGGGGCAGCAGAGGTCCAGAGATACTTCTCCGCCTCACCTCCCATTAACAAGCGTTCAAGATTAGTGGTTTTTGGATCATGTCTTGATTTAACCAGGCACATCCACCTAGCCAGATGTATCGCCTGGTAGTAGGTCTTAAAGTTTGGGAGTCCAAGGCCACCTTTCTTTTTCGGGAGCGAAAGTATTTTGAAGGGTAGTCTAGCCCTCCTGCCCCTCCACACATACCCATTGACTATTTTATTGGCTGAAGTGAAGAACGATTTGGGGAGAGGTATGGGAATCATGGTCATATGGTAGAATATTTTTGGTAGGATGTACGATTTAATTATATTTATCCTCCCGATCCATGAGAGAAATGGTAAGTCATAGGATTTAAGAAGTGTTTGGAGATTATCTAGAAGGGGTGTAAAATTGTATTTATACAGAGATGAAGGATTAGCAGTGAGGAAGATACCTAGATATTTCAGTTTGTCTGCGAGCCATTTAAAGGGGGTAGACTTTTTAAGATCCAAGACTGCTTTGACCGGTAACGAAACATTCATGACTTCCGATTTGTGCATATTAACTTTGAAGTTGGAAATGACCCCAAACTCGTCAAGAAGTTTCAGGATAGAGGGAAAAGCAGTCGTAGGATTTGAGATCACGATCATAAGGTCATCCGCGAATGCAGCTGTTTTAAATTCTGTTTGTTCCACGATTAGACCTCTGATCAACTTCTCCTGTCTTATTCTTTGTATTAAAGTCTCCATCACTAGCACAAAGAGAGTGGGGGAGAGAGGGCAGCCTTGCCTGGTTCCATTCCTAATCCCGAAGGAATCTGAAAGTAACCTGTTGACCCTGACCCTAGCGGTTGGATCAGAGTACAGAGTCATGATGGCATCAATAAAAGGCTGGGGGAAGTCAAACCTCCGTAAAGTGCATACCATGTAGTGCCAACTGACTCTGTCAAAGGCTTTCTCTGCATCAGTAGATAACAGAGCCAACGGGGTTCCAGAGCATTTAGCATGTGAAATGGCTAAGAGGATTTTTAGGGCATTGTCTTTACCCTCTCGTCCCCTGACAAAGCCCACTTGATCAGGGTGAATCAGGGACTCGAGGACGATGTTGATCCTTGATGCAAGGATTTTTGCCCAAAGTTTCAAATCTGAATTCAACAAAGATATTGGGCGGTAGTTACCACATTGGCTGCCGTCTCTCCCCTCCTTTGGGATAACAGATATGTGTGCTTCTAAAGTTTGTTTAGTTGGGGGGTTTCCTGCCAGGAAGGAGTTAAAAAGAGAGGCCAAGCGTGGAAGAAGTATGTCTGAGAATTTCCTATAATAGGACATTGGGAGCTGTCCGGGCCTGGATTCTTATTGATTGCCATGTTTTGTAAAGTGTCGCTAATTTCTTGGCAGGTGACTTGGGCTAAGAGAGCTGAATGGTCTTTAATTTGGACTTTCGGGAGGGAAAGAGGGGCTAGGAATTCCTGGATCCTATCTGCAGCAGTTATACAGTCTTTCATGGGGTCAAGGGCTTCTAAGTTATAGAGGGATTGGTAGTAGCATCTGAACGCCTCTGCAATATCTTCGGACCTGTCGACCCTCGTGTTTGGGTCTTTATGAATATGCTTTATAAATTTGTTTTCGATCTGCTTTTTAAGAAGATGAGAAGTCAGTCTGCTATTCTTATTTCCGTGTACATAGAAACGGTGTTTACAATGCATGAAGATCTTTGCAGATTTAATGTTAAGCAAATCTTTTAATTTATTACGAAGGGCCACCAGGTCATGTTGTAGATTCTGCGTGTTAGTTTTTTGTGGAGGCGTTCTGTGGTTGCTATTTGATGTAAAAGAGACATCATTTCTTTCTCCCTCTGTTTTTTTGCATGGGCACCGATTGATATGAGCTCCCCTCGAAGGACAGCTTTGTGTGCTTCCCATATATTGGGTGTAAGTGGACTGTCTGCGACATTTTCTATAAAATAACGCGACATCGTATATTTAATTTTTTCTAAATTTTGTGGGTTATCCATTAGGGATTCATTTAGTCTCCAGGATGTTGCAGGGCGGGG
Source organism: Ranitomeya variabilis (assembly GCF_051348905.1). Classification (NCBI taxonomy): domain Eukaryota; kingdom Metazoa; phylum Chordata; class Amphibia; order Anura; family Dendrobatidae; genus Ranitomeya; species Ranitomeya variabilis. The sequence continues at coordinate 470,651,227 of NC_135235.1, read as the reverse complement.
CAAGGTGTCAATGGCAATATCTATAAAGATCGGGGCATGGTCAGATATTGTGATTTGGCCTATATTGGCGGATTTAACTAGACTGAGATATCGCGACTGAATTAAGATGAGATCAATGCGGTGATAGGATGAGTGAGGATGGGAAAAGAAAGTAAAATCTTTAGTGGTGGGGTGAATAATACGCCATGGGTCGATAAGATGGAGGGTAGATAACTTGTTCAGTAGGTTGTGTCTCGCTTTCTGTGATATGAAGGAAAGACCGCTTGAGGAGTCAATCTGAGGGTCCAAAGTGATATTAAAGTCACCACCCACAATTAGTAACCTTTCTGTGAAGAGTTGTAGCACTTCCAAAGTTTTGGTGATCCACTGGGTTTGCTGTTTATTAGGTGCATACAAGTTGGCAAAAGTAACTAATGTGTTGGCTAGGTGGCCTTTTACAAAAATATATCTCCCTTCATGATCACTCAATGTATCCCTGGGTGAGAATGGTAGGCCTTTTTTTAGTGCTATACTAACACCTTTGGATGCAGAAGAGTTACAACTATTGAACCAGGTTGGGTATGGGGAGAAGGAGGTATTAGGAGTTCTACCATTTTTGAAGTGTGTTTCTTGAAGGAAGGCTACCTGAGTTTTTTGTTTCTTTAGAAGAGTAAAAATTTGAATTCTTTTTGCAGGTGCATTAAGGCCCTTAACATTAAAAGAGGCAACTGTGATGGATCCAGAGCTCACCTTATCATTCATACTCGTCATGTGTTAGAGAAGAGTTTGTCCCACCCCGGTACCTAAGGAAAGAAAAGGAGAAATAAAACATGAATAACAAACTTTGTACATTTAAGCACTCGCCCATCGCAGGGGGGGGGGTAGTAACACCCAAACATAGGCGAGGGTAGTCCAAGTTGTGAAAGCTCTTAATGCAATGAGAAGAGCAAAACAAACATTTTTAGAAAAAAAAAACTTAGAGAGGCAGACGTGGTTGCTTAAGAGGCAAAACAAATAGAGTAGTTGTTCTGTTCTTACTTATAAAAACAGGAGGGGAGAAAAAGGGAACTCATGGTGGTTGTTTCTTGGGGTCTTGTTTCTTGACTTTGGGGGATGTATGTTTCTTCTTTTGTGACCACTCCGAGGGTTTCTTCATTGAGGGTAGGCTCCAGTTGGCGTCGACTGGCATCCAGGAAGGTATATCAATTGGTGTGATATTTAGAGTCTCCCAAGCCTTGTGAAGATCCTCTGGGGTACGAATTGTAAGTTGATGACTAGCGGTGTTCACTGCAAGGCCGAATGGGAATAGCCATTTATATGTCAGATTCTTGGCTTTCAGAGCGGCAAGAAGGGGCCTGAGTATTCGTCTTTTTGCTAATGTAGATGGGGCCAAATCTTGAAAAAGTAGAATTTGTGAGTTGTCATATATAATTTTGTCTTGTTCCCTAGCGCATGCCAGGATGGCGGCTGTGTCAACGTAGCTAAGAAGGCCACAAATAATGTCTCTGGGTGGTTCTTCAGCTTTTGGTTTAGGCCTTAGAGCGCGATGAATTCTTTCAATAATAATTTTTGAGGCCCTCTCTGTGTCTAAGAGATTAGCGAAGATTTCCCTCGCCACCTTGTCTAGCGCTTCTCGAGCGAAGGACTCTGGAACTCCTCTTATCCGGATATTTTTCCTTCTACTCCTGTTCTCTTGATCTTCAACAGCTAATAGCGCTACGTTTAGATGTTGTTGCTGTTTGAGGGCTTGATCATTTAGGCAGGTAACAGCTTCAACTATGTCAACGTTTGCAGTTTCTAGTGACTCGACCCTGTGGCCTAGGTGTTGAAGATCAGCTCGCATACCCGAAACTTCCTCTAAGAGTGGCTTCATGTTTTGGGCCATCAACTTTTTCATGAAGGCTCTGGAGATAGGGGCTATTTCTCCTGTAGCGGAGTCACTGTCAGAATCAGCGTCACTGAGGTCCGATACATCTATGTTTTCGGATGAGATCGTTTTTTTGAGGGACCGCCTAGTAGGAGTTTGAGAGACCTAGTTTTTTTTTTTTAGGTATGAGTCAAGAGCGCCATGAGCACCCTTCTTCTGGTCGTCTGCCATAGCTTTGTTTGTAAGTTTTTCACGTTCTTTTAGTGATTTAACCATCTTAAGAGCGTCAGAAAACGTGAAGTGCAGCAATCACAACTTGGACAACGTGGAAAAAATTCAGTCACTCATTGTATTAGATTTAAAGCGTATATTCAGAATGGACACTAGGTGTCACTATAAGATCAAGAAATAGCAACACTGTCTTGCTGAATGTTTCTAAGTCAACTCAGTCTAAGGCTACTTTCACACTAGCGTTAACTGCATTACGTCGCAAATGCGTCGTTTTGCCGAAAAAACGCATCCTGCAAAAGTGCTTGCAGGATACGTTTTTTCAGCATTGACTAACATTAGCGACGCATTTGCGACGCAATGACACACGTCGCAACCGTCCTGCGACGGTTGCGCCGTGCTGTGGCGGACCGTCGGGAGCAAAAAACATTACATGTAAGTTACGTTTTTTGCTCCCGACGGTCCGCTTTTTCCGACCGCGCATGCGCGGCCGGAACTCCGCCGGAACTCCGCCCCCACCTCCCCGCACTTCCCCGCACCTCACAATGGGGCAGCGGATGCGCTGGAAAAATGCATCCGCTGCCCCCGTTGTGCGGCGGGGACAACGCTAGCGTCGGGGACCTCGGCCCGACGCACGGCGACGGGCCGAGCCCGACGCTAGTGTGAAAGAAGCCTAAGATGTAGTTTCCTATTTACGTATACACAAGTGTTTTATGCACAGTACCGCTTCAAACCGATCCAATCCAGCAAGGGTTAAAACAATTGGGTATGAGGTGTCAGGAGATGAAGCGTGCTTATGGGTTGCAGGCTTGATGTTATCCCAGCATGAGGTGCAACCCTCTGTGTCTATGCACACTGGTGGTATTGCAGGCACCCTCCACAAATAGTTAATTCAGCTCCATAGGTGGCAGGCAGATGGGTATGGGGCAGCAGGAGATGAAGCGTGCTTATGGGTTGCAGGCTTGATGTTATCCCAGAAATTCACTCAGCTCAGCCACAGCTGTTCTAATGCAGTCTGGTGAGACTCCTGGGAGTAAAAAGTAGTGCAGGGGTATGACTAGGGCTGCTGGTCCCTCTGCTCTTCACTGCACACAGATCGCTGGGGTTCCAATGCGGACGAGACTACCACACTGCTGTTGATTAGTTGGCAGCGTTAGTTAGTGCAGGCGTGCAGCTGGGGGTGCGTATCCTTCCGCCCTGCTCAAAGTGCTGCTGGTGGGACGCTTGGGAGATGTAAATAGTGCAGGGGAATGACTGGAGCTGCGGATCCCTCCACCCTGCACCAGACGTCGGCTGCTGATGAAGCTGAGCGGCCGGAACTTCTTCGCTGCTTTTTTACTATGTGCAGGCTGTATGGGAGTGCAGGTGTGTGGCCGGGATGTGTGCTTCCGCCCCTGATTTTAAGCTCTCCCACTTGTGTGCCTCCTTTGGTGGGGAAGAGGGGGGTCCGCTGGGGATACGCTATGCAAGTAAAGTTGCCCCGCAGGCTTAATTTAGTGGCACACTGTCTGTAGCTGTGCCTTTAGATCCGTGCTGTTGCATGGACTATTTTTCCCCCAAGCAGCTGCACTGTATGAGCGATCCTGCACTCTAATGATTGTCTAGTTTGGGGGGAAAAAAGAGTGGTGCCTCCCCTGGATGTGCCTCTGGGGGTCCCCTGATGGACTGGGATGAGGGTCACAGTACCTTGGGGTCCATTTGGTGAGTCTCTGCTCCTCTTTCTCCTCACGTTGGGGTGTGTGAGGGATATCCCTCCGCCTCTCTCACACTGCAGGTGTCCTCTTGTTTAAGTTGATTATTTCCACATTTGAGGATTAAAATCTTCTGGAACCTGTTTCCAGCAGGTCTAGGTTCCCTTAGGAAAGCCTCCCCATGTAGGAATCCGGGTTAAACGTCCGTTTTTTATCGATTGGTCTCTGATTTAGGCTACGTTCACAGTTGCGTTGTGCGCCGCAGTGTCGGCGCCGCAACGCACAACGCAAACAAAAACGCAGCAAAACGCATGCACAACGCTGCGTTTTGCGCCGCATGCATCCTTTTTTTCATTGATTTTTGACGCAGCAAAAATGCAACTTGCTGCGTCCTCTGCGCCCAGACGCGGGCGCCGCAGGGACGCATGCGGCGCAAAACGCAAGTGCGACGCATGTCCATGCGCCCCCATGGGCATGACGCATGCGGCGACGCTGCGGCGCACACCGCAAATGTGAACGTAGCCTTAGAGGGAGCTCAGGGTTCCTGCTTCCTACCACAGAGCTCTCAAGCCACGCCCCCGATCCCAATAATTCTAACATTGTTTTCTCATTACATATTGTACTTAATGATAGTGGTAAAATTTCTTTGATATGACTTGCGTTTATTTGTGAAAAAAACGGAAATTTGGTGAAAATTTAGCAATTTTCCAACTTAGAATTTTCATGCCCCTAAATCACAAAGATATGTCATACAAAATACTTAATAAGTAAAATTTTCCACATGTTTACTTTACATCAGCACAATTTTGGAACCAACATTTTTTTTTTGTTAGGGAGTTATAAGGGTTAAAAGCTGACCAGCGATTTCTCATTTTTAAAACACCATTTTTTTAGGGACCACATCACATTTGAATTCACTTTGAGGGGTCTATATGATGGAAAATACCCAAAAGTGACACCGTTATAAAAACTGAACCCCCTCAAGGTGCTGAAAACCACATTGAAAAAGTTTGTTAACCCTTCAGGTGCTTCACAGGAATTTTTGGAATATTTAAAAAAAATAATCATTTAACTTTTTTTTCCCAAAAATTTACTTCAGATCCAATATGTTTTATTTTACCAAGGGTAACAGGAGAAATTGGACCCCAAAAGTTGTTGTACAATTTGTCCTGAGTACGTAGATACCCCATATGTGTGGGTAAACCACTGTTTGGGCGCATAGCAGAGCTCGGAAGAGAAGGAGCGCCATTTGACTTTTCAATGCAAAATTGGCTGTAATTGAGATCGGACTCCATGTCGCGTTTGGAGAGCCCCTGATGTGCTTAAACAGTGAAATCTCCGCACAATTGACACCATTTTGGAAAGTAGACCTCCTAAAGAACATATCTAGATGTCACTTTGAACCCCCAAGTGCTTCACAGAAGTTTATAATGTAGAGCCGTAAAAATAAAAAATCATATTTTTTTCACAAAAATGATTTTTCACCCCCAATTTTTTATTTTCCCAAGGGTAACAGGAGACATTGGACCCAAAAGTTGTTGAGCAATTTGTCCTGAGTATGCTGATACTCCATATGTGGAGGTAAACCACTGTTTGGGCGTATGGCAGAGCTTGAAAGTGAAGGAGCGCAGTTTGACTTTTCAATGCAAAATTGGCTGGAATTGAGATCGGAAGCCATATCGCGTTTGGAGAGCACCTGATGTTCCTAAGCAGTGGAAACCCCCCAATTCTAACTACAACTACAACTTTAGCCCCAACCTTAACCCTAACTTTAGCCCCAACCCTAACCCCAACGCTAACCCTAACCTCAACCCTAACCCCAACTCCAACCCTAATGGGAAAATAGAAATATATTTTTTTCATTTTATTATTCTTCCATAACTAAGGTGGTAATAAAGGGGGTTTGATTTACTAGTTATAGTGGGTTTTTATAGTGGGTTTTTATGTTTGGCAGCTGTCACACAATAAAAGATGCTTTTCATTGCAAAAAATAGTTTTTGCATCACCACATTTTGAGAGCTAGAATTTTTCCATATTTTTGCCCACAGAGTCATGTGAGGTCTTGTTTTTTGCAGGACGAGTTGATGTTTTTATTGGTACCATTTTCAGGCACATGACATTTTTGATCGCTTTTTATTCTGATTTTTGTGAGACAAAATGAACAAAAAACAGCAATTCATTAATTTATTTTCCGTGTGTTATAAAATTGATAAAGCAAGTTTCATTCTTTGGGTTAGTATGATGACAGTGATCCCTCATTTATGTAATTTCTTTATGATTTGGCTCTTTTATACAACAAAAACTATTTTATATAAAAAATAATTATTTTTACATCACTTTATTCTGAGAGCTATAACTTTTTTATTTTTCTGGTGATGGAGCTATATGGCAGCTTGTGTTTTGTGGGACAAGATGACATTTTCTGCGGTAATGTTTATTTATATCCATCTTTTTGATCACGTGTTATTCCACTTTTTGTTCGTCGGTATGATGATAAAGCATTGTTTTTTGGCTTGTTTTTTTATTTTTTTTAATGGTGTTCACTAAAGGGGTTAACTAGTGGGGCAGTTTTATAGGTCGGGTCATTACGGACGCGGATATACCAAATACGTGTACTTTTATTGTTTATTTTTTTTATTTAATTCAAATATTTATTTAGTGACATAATAAATATTGATTTTTTATTATTATTTAGAAAAAGAATGGGATTTCATTCTTAATTTTACACTGTGTCCCACTATGGGACACTCATTTTGTGCAGGTTGATCGCTTCTATAGCATGCAAATCTGCATGCTATAGAAGCTGTCAGCGCTGCACTTCTGTACACTGACACTGAGTGACTTCCTGACATGCACTGCACATGACAGGAAGTCTCTCAGCTCTGGATACCCGGATGTCATCATGATGACATCGGGTCTCCATGGCAGCGATCGAGACCCTGTCAGCCCCTGTGCCTGCTCCGGAATGCTGCGATCATGTTTGATCGCAGTGTTTCGGGGGTTAAAGTGTCGGGAGTGATCCATGACTGCTCCTGGCACTTAGTGCCGGGTGTCAGCTGTGACAATCAGCTGACACCCGGTGCCGATCGGCTGCATCCCACCCGTGTGTGCGGCCAATCGGCTATAACATACTATCCCGTCCATGGTCAAACGGGTCCAGCCCACATGGACGGGATAGTACTTCAGATGTCAGAAATGGGTTAAGGAAACAGAATACCTCCTTCCCATAAAATGACAATGCACATGACACATAACTCTTTTATAGGTTGTGGTCGGCCACAGCTTTTTTCTTTTTATTCTCACAAATAACAATTCTATTAAAACTGTAAATAATGTGTAATGTGCAGTTAGCTAAATCTTTTGCAAAGACTTTCAGCCATTACAGGATCATCTGTTGTATTTGTTGTACTTTGCTGCCATCTACTGGCCGTTGTTATATTATGTTGTTCGTGTATTATTACTGTGCTTTACCCATAATACCTGCAACTCCTCCTATCTTTATCTCACTTCCTTTTTGTGGTCAGTGCCATCTTGGACAACACATGCTTCAGAACTGGAGAAAGGATTGTCTTGTTACCTCTAACTTCATGCTTCTAACCTGCAGTACTAACTTCTACCTTCTTCCTACCTTCATCTTCCCTGATATCTCACCTCATCTCATCAAGGTACTGTGAATAAAACCTATTGAATTAATCATTGCATCATCCTTCCAGTCTAATCACGTGCAGCTCATCAGGAATAGTAGCACAAGTTGGGGAGTAACGCTACCTGCCATTGGTTATACAGAGAACCGTGCTCACATCCCTCAGACAGATCTCATCCATGTACATCAGTGGCAGAATAATGTAACATCTGGGATCCGTAACGGTATGCACCACCTGCTCTCGAAGGTTCGTCTTCTGTTTCATACTCTCCAAATTGATCATTTTTACCACTAGCTGTGACTTATTCAATTCTCTAAAACACGAAAAATTTTCCATCAGTAAACCAAACATCTTAACAACCATCATAAGGGAGGGCAACTCAATCAGCAGGTAACGGAAAGAGACAGAACAGAAGCAATATGGCAGTATTTATTAAGGGACAAAGCCACCTTAGTTTAAGTAAAGGGGGAAGAAGTTGTGGAGCAGGAAGACCAAACCCACCCATGACAATACAAGGGCAGAACACCCATAGCTACCACCACAATGTGCTGCTCCAAAATTATCCCTGTACTGATAAACTTCATATAACCATGGGTGAGAGAATCAAAATGAGGGAGGGCATTTAACCTCAATAGTTTCTGTATCCCATGGGCTAAGCAGTCAGGGACCCCTTCATTATGGCTTGTGTTCCTCAAGACTGCTTCTCATAATTAGCCCGATAATGCACATGAGATGTTTACGTAACTCCAGTGGACAGGTTCGACCACAGCTTTTATTCCTTTTATTCCCACAAATAACCATTCTCTTAAAACGCAAAACGTGTAAGATCCTGGATCAGAAACTGTACATACCACCTGCTCTCGGAGGGCAAGTTCGCCTTGAGCTCCATACTCTCCAAATCAATAATTTTTACCTCAACAAATGGGCTTGTGTAAGTCTACATCGAGCCCCGACTTCCACTCAGCAACTACAAAGCCTGCTCAACCCCATCCTGAAGACCCAATTTAAATATATTCAAACCTATGTCATATAAGTAGATACCTAAAGCAAAACCTGGCACTCAACTTTTTAGTATATGCAGGTGTTTTTTTATTATTCCAAGAGGAAGTGCAGTAACAGCAAAACATTTCGGTCATGAACATATGACCTTCATCAGTTACGTATGGTGCTTAATGGTGAGGTGAGTATTAGCTCTGATAAACAGACTGTAATGTTTATGGCCCTTTGGGAGAAGGCACAAAATAGAGGACGCTGTTATGAGCGCAGCCCGGCTGTTGTGCCACTCCACCGCTTGTCCAAGAAAGAACCACCACACATCAAGATAGTGCTTCATGGGCTTTGTAACACGAATGTGATGCTCAGGCCTAGTAACGTTCTTTGTTGATACGGATAGCCACTGCAGAAAACACGTCCCATAGGCATGACTCGGCATGTGAAGGCAAGTAGGCCCAGAAGGGACTGAATTTGTCTCAATGATACCTTTGAAACGGAGAAAAAACGTGAATCAAGTCCACTAGTTTCTCTATCTTATCAGCTGGAAGCCTGAAAATTATTTGTTCTGAATTTAACTCTATACTGAGGAAGGACAAGTGGTATATAGGACCGGTTGTCTTCTCATAGAAAAGTGGGACACCGAAAAGCTGCATTAGGTGACTTAAAACTACATACATGTCCAAAGACATATTAATTAGAAAGGACCGCAGGGCCACGCTTAGTAACCCGATGTTTACCCTGGTTACCAGTGTAAAATGTAAAAAAACAAACAGTACATACTCACCTTTGCGTCCCCCGGCGTCCGCTTCCTGCACTGACTGTGAGTGCCAGCCCTAACAGCAGAGCGGTGACGTCACCGCTGTGCTGTGCTTTCACTTTACGGCCGGCGCTCAGTCAGTGCAGGAAGCGGACGGCGGGGGACGCGAAGGTGAGTATGTACTGTTTGTTTTTTTACATTTTACACTGGTAACCAGGGTAAACATCGGGTTACTAAGCGCGGCACTGCGCTTAGTAACCCGATATTTACCCTGGTTACCATTGTAAAACATCGCTGGTATCGTTGCTTTTGCTGTCAAACACAACGATACACGGCGATCTGACGACCAAATAAAGTTCTGAACTTTAACCAACGACCAGCTATATCACAGCAGGATCCTGATCGCTGCTGCCTGTCACACTCAACGATATCACTAGCCAGGACGCTGCAACGTCACGGATCGCTATCGTTATCGTTGCAAAGTCGGTTAGTGTGAAGGTACCTTAAGTGTATGTGCACACGTTCAGGTTTTTTCACGTTTTTTTCGCAATAAAAACGCTATAAAAACTCATTAAAAATGCAAGCATTATGCATCCTATCATTTAGAATGCATTCTGCAATTTTTGAGGAAAAAACGCATCGCAGTAAAAAAAAGCAGCATGTTCATTCATTTTGTGTTTTTTTCTCGTTTTTCCTGCTATTCTATGCTTTGGGAAAAAACGCAAAAAAATGCATCAAAAACGCTGTAAAATGCGGTAAAATCGCGGTAAAAACACAGTAAAATCGCTGTAAAATCGCGGTAAAAACGCATGCGGATTTCTGGCAGAAATGTCCGGTTTTTGTCGGGAAAATTTCTGCTAGAAATCCTGACGTGTGCACATAGCCTGAATCTGCCAATGGTCTCCTCTTCACCTCATCTAGATTGTGTCTCCAGGCAGATGAAGGGGGGCTAGGACTAAGCCTTTGTGGTGGGCAGGAACGCCATGCAGACTATCAGCGCCCATACTAACCTGCGCACTCAAAGCTGACTAGGAAGAGAGGAGATGGAGCAGCAAGCTCGGCCAGGAGGCACGGTAAGTAACCCTGCCCTTTCGCCTGTATGCATGGTCGCAGAGCTGCCACTAACTCTGTCAGCCATACTGCTGGTGTGACCCTATCAGCTCAGTCAGCAGGTACCGGGGAAGAACAGGAGCAATATGGCAGTATTTATTAGGGAACAAAGCCAACTTAATTTAAGTGAAGGGGTAGGGGGTGGGTGGTGGAACAGGAAAAACAAACCCACCCATAGCTACCACCGCAATGCGCTGCTCCAAAATTAACCCTGGAATGATCAACCTCCTATAACCATAGTTGAGAGAATCAAAATGAGGGAAGGCATGTCATGTCGGACGCTGTTCAGACCAGGTCGTCCGACAGACAGCGGTAATTCCGCTTTTGACCACTATTTACTCATTGGCGTCTGCTAGATTTTGTCTAGCTGTTCCGGGGTTAATTTACCTGATCCTCGGATTGGAAGCTGGGCCATTTCCATGGCCTTTAAATAGTTCTCCTGATCATTGGGCGTCCCCGATTATAGCTTCTGTCTTGCGTTGTTATCTCGGTCTGGAGTGGAGAGCTGGTGGTTGGAGATTCGTTGCTGGTGGTGTATATTCCTTCGTCTTATTTACTCCTTCCTATATTTGTGTTTATTTTGCCCTGCACATTTATAGTGTATTCCTGAGTGCCTGCGGCGTGGTGTATATTTTCCTTTATCCTTGTCTGTGCTAACTGTGGGTATTTAAGTATTACCTCTTCACTGGGTGTTGGGTGGAGGTTTCAGCCTAGGGCTGAGCTCAGGAGTTAGGGTGAGGTTCGAGGCCTGAACATGCACACCATCAGTGTAAACTTCAGGTAGAGGGTCAGTCAGGATTTCCCTAGTCTTAGGGAAATTGCAGGAGCCCGGGTTATTAGCTCTCGCTCACCAAGTCTCTCCCTGACATTATAATCGGCCCAACAACAACAAAGAAAAAAAAAAGGGGGTTTCTTTTTTTTTTTTTTTTTGTTTTGTCATGGATCCCATGACTTCCATAACCCGCCAGTTGGAGGCGCTGTCCCTACAGGTCACTGAGTTGGGGGCAGTGCAGCAACAGGGACTAGCAGTGTCCAATGTGCAAGCTGGAGCGACAGGAAGAGTTACTGAGCCTAAATTTCCGTTGCCTGAAAAATTTGCTGGAGAACGCAGTAAATTTCTTGATTTTCGTGAAGCTTGCAAACTATTTTTCCGTATGCGCCCGATATCTTCGGGTAATGATGCTCAGCGTGTGGGCCTGGTGTTGTCATTGTTAAGTGGGGATCCTGTTATGATCTGGTGGCCTAGGAGCGGCATGAGACGTACTCTGGAGAATGTGGTAACTGTACTGACCGCAGACCCTGGACTTAACACCGCAACTAGAAGTAGCCGTGGGATGTACCTACCAATCCTAGACACCTCAACACAGCCGGAGGACTAATTAACCCTATAGATAGAAAAGGGAAAACTATCTTGCCTCAGAGAAAATTCCCAAAGGATAGGCAGCCCCCCACAAATATTGACTGTGAGAGGAGAGGAAAAAACATGCACAGGCTGAAAACAGAATTTAGCAAAGGAGGCCAATCTAGCTAGATAGAAAAGATAGGACAGAGAACTATGCGGTCAGTATTAAAATACTAGAAAATGTCCACCACAGATAATACAAAAAACTCCACATCTAACTAAAGACATGGAGGGTAAATCTGCCTCTCCAGAGATTCCAGCTTGGCTGCATAAATCCTTACACAGATTAAGCTGGACAAGAAAAAACATGCAATGCACTGAACAATGAGGCCCACAACATGTGGGCAGAAAAACAAGCAGAACTTATCTTGAAAAAATGAACTGCAAGCAGGAGCGACCAGGAAGGGATGTGAATCCTCCAGAAACTATGAACAACTGACACTCACTGAAGGGTGAAGCCAGACTAAATAGCCCCATCCGAAGTGGATGCACCTGATGACTGCTGTGAAGGACAAACAGCAGCACTACCACTTATAACCACCGGAGGGAGCCCAAGAGCAGAACCCACAACAGAATTCACAACAGGATCCCCAAGCATGGGCGTTTTCTTTGCCATCTGATTCTGCGGCATTTGTCTCTGTGGAGAGTTTTTTTTCTTCTCTTGGGAAAATCTACGTTGAACCTGACAGAATGGCTCTGGCAGAATCTAAGATACGCTCTATTCGCCAGGGGGAGCAAGTTGCAGAGGATTACTGTTCTGAATTTCGTCGCTGGGCGATCGATACCCAATGGAATGATGCAGCATTGCGGAGTCAGTTTATACATGGGACTTCTGGAAGGGTTAAAAAAGCCCTTCTGATGTACGAGACTCCTACTTCTCTAGATTCCGCTATGAGTCTGGTTGTCCGCATTGATCGCCGTTTGCGTTAGGGGGAGCATGAGACACCGCCTATGGGAGAGGGTTTAGGTTCACGTGAGGTTGCTGCAGGTGAGCCCACGGAGCCTATGCAAATCGCAGGGGTGTCACATGTCAAGCATCGAGCCCCTGAGCTCAGGAAGCAGGGAGCCTGTTTTTACTGTGGTAAAACTGGTCATTTTATTAACATCTGTCCTCTGCTGCCTAAGAAAAACGCAATGGCGGAAAACTTCTGAGCTCAGAGGGTGTGGAGGAGACCAGTCTGAGCTTATGTATATCCTCCATGGTGGTTTCTCAGTGCATGCTCCCTGCTAAGGTTTTTGTTGCTGGCAGTGAGCTGCCAGTTACTGTTTTTGTGGATAGTGGTTCAGCCACAAATCTCATTGATGAGGGGTCTGCGCGCACAGCAGGTTTTAGGATTGAAAAACTGTCTCATCCTATCCGCGTGGTCACAATCAATGCTGCTCCTCTCTCTCAGGGGGAGATTACTGAATTTGTGGCTGAGGTGAAACTCCACATTGGAGTTCTACATTCTGAGCGGGTTACATGTAAGGTGCTCAGGAATCTTCCTGCTCAGGTGGTTTTGGGTTTTCCTTGGTTGTCTATGCACAACCCGGTAATTGACTGGAAAACTCAGGACATAATTCGGTGGAGCGAGTTCTGCCAGGAGAATTGCCTGGCCACATGTGTGGCTGCGGTGAAGTCAAGCGTTCCGGAGTCACTTCAGGATTTTGTGGATTTGTTCTCTGAGAAGGGTTGTTCAGAGTTGCCGCCACATCGTCCTTATAACTGTTCTATCAGGTTTAAAAGAGGAGCCAAATTACCTAAAGCAAGGATGTTTAACATCTCCGGTCCGGAGAGACAAGCGTTAAAAGATTACATTGCGGAAAGCTTGAGCAAAGGGCACATCAGGCCGTCATCCTCGCCGGTGGCAGCAGGGTTCTTCTTTGTGAAGAAGAAAGATGGCGGATTACGCCCGTGTTTGGATTTCAGGGAGTTGAACCAGATTACGGTTCGTGATCCATACCCTACGCCTCTGATACCAGATTTGTTCAACCAGGTGGCAGGTGCTAAGTGGTTCACCAAGCTTGACCTCAGGGGGGCGTACAACCTCATAAGAGTCCGTCAAGGTGATGAGTGGAAGATGGCTTTTAATACCCCTGAGGGTCATTTTGAAAATTTGGTGATGCCGTTTGGGTTGACTAACGCACCTGCAGTGTTCCAACATTTCATCAATGATGTGTTCTCGCATGTTTTGGGGAAATTTGTTATCGTGTACCTAGATGACATTCTCATATATTCTTGCGACCATGAGGCTCATTTAGATCATGTCAGGCAGGTGTTACAGCTTCTCAGAGAGAATAAGCTGTATGCAAAACTTTAGAAATGTGTATTTTCTGTTCAATAGTTGCCTTTCTTGGGTTATATTGTGTCTGCTTCTGGTTTTAAAATGGACGCCGCTAAGGTGCAGGCGGTGCTGCATTGGGAACGTCCTGATAACCTGAAAGCACTTCAGCGGTTCCTTGGGTTTTCTAACTACTATAGGAAATTTATCAAGGATTTTTCCATCATTGCTAAACCGCTAACTGACATGACTAAAAAGGGTACCAATTTCTCTGTTTGGCCTGAGGCTGCTGTGCGCGCATTTGAATTTCTTAAGAACAGTTTTGTTTCAGCCCCCATTCTTGTGCAGCCAGACGTATCTAAACCATTTGTTGTGGAGGTCGATGCATCTGAGGTTGGTCTGGGGGCGGTACTGTCTCAAGGCTCATCTTTGAGTGCTTTACGTCCGTGCGCCTATTTCTCCAAGAAACTGTCGTCCGCCGAACGTAACTACGATATCGGCAACAGGGAGTTGTTGGCAATTAAGTTGGGCTTTGAGGAATGGCGACACTTCTTGGAGGGGTCGGTCCATCAGGTAACTGTTATTACTGATCATAAGAATCTGCTGTATTTGGAGTCAGCCAAGCGTCTGTCCCCCAGGCAGGCTCACTGGGCATTGTTTTTCACGCGGTTCAATTTCGTGGTCACTTACTGACCGGGGTCTAAAAACACTAAGGCAGATGCTCTGTCCAGGTGTTTTCCGGGGGGAGAACCTTGGGAGGATCCAGTACCTATCCTCCAAAAGGGTGTTGTGGTTTCGGCTCTCACTACCGAGGTTGAGGCTGAGATTGCCGAGGCTCAGGAAGGAGGTACCATCTGAGCTTCCCGTCAACAAATCTTTTGTTCCGCTTCATCTCCTCTTAAAGGTTTTGGCGGAGCATCATGATGCCGTCCTGGCTGGTCACCCAGGGGTTAGAGGTACCTTGGAGTTAGCAATGAACAAGAACAAGCGTATGCACAAAAATAGGGATCACCACAATATAACTAAGAGTAGAAAAAATCTTTATTCAAAGAACAACGTTCACAAAGACATTTAAAAACATCTAAAAACATAGATGGCCACATGTACTAATACCAGATGGGGATATAAATGCCAACCCAATTGCCTAGCACCTTGAAAGATTGATCCTTACAGGGCGTATATGTACATTGGGTGTGCTGTCAGAATCAGTTATGATTTATGCTAAATGCTGTTAGTGGATTTGTATTAGCTGTGTAAGGTGCATATCTTTGTCAGCATTTATCTGGTATTCTGGTGGACCCATTATTTCTAACTATGTTTTTAGATGTTTTTAAATGTCTTTGTGAACGTTGTTCTTTGAATAAAGATTTTTTCTACTCTTAGTTATATTGTGGTGATCCCTATTTTTGTGCATACGCTTGTTCTTGTTTGTTGCTATTGCCTACTGGTATGCATATGGTGATCCCCTTTTGCACGAGAAGATTTGGATGGTGCCCACTCAACAAAGCGTGTACAGGTACCTTGGAGTTGGTGTCACGTCGGTTTTGGTGGCCCAAGATCCGGCAGGACGTGGTCTCATACATGGCAGCTTGTACCACGTGCGCTACGGCTAAGACGCCCCGCTCCCGTCCTGTTGGCACACTACTTCCTCTTGAGGTACCTAGTAAGCCATGGACGGAAATCTCCATGGATTTCATCACTGATTTGCCCTCATCAGCTGGAAACACGGTCATCTTGGTGATTGTTGATAGTTTTTCTAAAATGTCGCACTTTGTGTCTTTGCCTTCATTGCCTAACGCTAAGACTCTGGCTCAGGTATTTGTGCAGGAGGTGGTCAGACTTCATGGGGTTCCGTCTGACATCGTGTCTGATAGGGGGTCTCAGTTTGTGGCAAAATTTTGGAGAGCATTTTGCTCACGGCTGGGAATCAAGTTATCTCATTCTTCGGCGTTTCATCCTCAGTCAAATGGTCAGACTGAGCGTATGAACCAAAATTTGGAACAGTACTTACGCTGCTTTGTCTTGGATAACCAGGAGGAGTGGTCCACCTTTCTTCTATTGGCTGAGTTTGCCATCAATAATCACCGCCAGGAGTCGTCTGGGGAGTCTCCATTTTTTTGTGTTTATGGGCTACATCCTCAATTTTGTACCTTGAGTCAGAGGGGCTCTTCCGGCGTTCCGGAGGAGGACCAGTTAGGAACACAATTGTCATCAGTCTGGAGGAGAGTTAAACAGCGCCTGTTGAGTGTGGGTGCTAGGTACAAACGTGTGGCTGACAGTAGGCGTGTGCCAGGTCCGGACCTGAGTGTGGATGACTGGGTGTGGTTATCCACAAAAAACATAAGACTCAAGATACCGTCCCTTAAATTGAGTCCACGGTTTATTGGTCCATTTAGGGTCACCGCCGTCATTAACCCAGTTGCGTACCGATTGGAGCTCCCTACGGTGTATAAGATACACAATGTGTTCCACAGGTCTCTTCTAAAGAAGGTGGTGGGTTCTGTAGACGCGGCGCCTATGCCACCTCCAGTCTTGGTGGATAGTAATTTGGAGTTTGAAATCTCCAAGGTGGTTGACTCTCGTGTAGTGCGTCTCACTTTACAGTACTTGGTACACTGGCGTTGTTATGGGCCTGAGGAGAGGTCCTGGGTACCAGCCTCGGACGTTCATGCTGACTGGCTGGTCAGGTTGTTTCACCGCCGTCATCCGGACAAGCCGGGTCCTATAAGCCGTGAGGGCCCTGGGGTCCCTCGTAGAAGGCGGGGTACTGTCATGTCGGACGCTGTTCAGACCAGGTCGTCCGACAGACAGCGGTAATTCCGCTTTTGACCACTATTTACTCATTGGCATCTGCTAGATTTTGTCTAGCTGTTTCGGGGTTAATTTACCTGATCCTCGGATTGGAAGCTGGGCCATTTCCATGGCCTTTAAATAGTTCTCCTGATCATTGGGCGTCCCCGATTATAGCTTCTGTCTTGCGTTGTTATCTCGGTCTGGAGTGGAGAGCTGGTGGTTGGAGATTCGTTGCTGGTGGTGTATATTCCTTCGTCTTATTTACTCCTTCCTATATTTGTGTTTATTTTGCCCTGCACATTTATAGTGTATTCCTGAGTGCCTGCGGCATGGTGTATATTTTCCTTTATCCTTGTCTGTGCTAACTGTGGGTATTTAAGTATTACCTCTTCTCTGGGTGGTGGGTGGAGGTTTCAGCCTAGGGCTGAGCTCAGGAGTTAGGGTGAGGTTCGAGGCCTGAACATGCACACCATCAGTGTAAACTTCAGGTAGAGGGTCAGTCAGGATTTCCCTAGTCTTAGGGAAATTGCAGGAGCCCGGGTTATTAGCTCTCGCTCACCAAGTCTCTCCCTGACAAGGCATTTGTATACAATATTCTCTATACCCCTGGGTCCAGCAGCCATGGGATTTCATCCTCCCTCCCAGATTCATAGTGACTGCTTTGATCAAAGAGGGAAAAACTGAATTCTGATTTCATCTGGTGTTCTTGAATGAATCAGAAAAAGAATGAAATGAATCACAATTCCATCCTGAATTTTATGCTACAATGAAAAATCGCATTGCAAAAAGAAAAAATAATAATTTGTTCTATATTAGACTTTGTGACAATGGCTGTATAACAACTTGCAGAGCACTATTGGGTCACTCCTGTTTTCTTCTGTAAGCTTCTCCACAAGCATATTAAGCACAAGTGTTGACAAGTTCTACAACTGAAAAGATGGCTTAAAACGGATTAATTTCTTGCGGCAGCTTCTAATGCTTTTTGATTCTCAATAAACAAGCAAAGCACTGCCAAAGAATACTAATGTATTAACATGTATCAACATGTGACAGGAGACTTAAGTAAAGATTTAGTTAAAGAACCATTCCTCCTATCAATGTTTTTATTCTCTTAATACATTGCAATCATATTATATAGCACTGCATATTTACAATTGCTCATTTTGTCCTTCTACACGTAATTATTCGGTTTTCTATTAGGTCTATGACATCAAGTGATTAAAAATTGACTAGCTGAATCCTTCTAAGCTCTATGAAGAAATAGGAGGTCAATTTTCCCTGTATGACTCATGCATGAGTCATCATCACTGCAAAAGTCCCTGGCAGGAGGGGGGAGGAGCAGAGCAGCTGGACCAGGAGGTGAAGAGAGGAATGATTTCTGCAGAGACAAGTGACTTCCTGTTTCTACATAGAGCAGAGAAAAAAGAATTAGCTGGGTATTAAGTCAAAATGAGCAATTGTAAGTGCACAGTGCACTATAATATGGTGATTGCAATATATTACGGGGATAAAAGCTTTGATGTGAGTGCTACTTTAAGAAACGTCACTGGCAGGATTTAAAGGGACTCTGTCAGCACAGAATGACTGTTCAAACCAAGGACAGTCGCTCGGTGCTCCATGTTGTTGCCAATAATTAAAATACACCTTCACTTTTGCTTGTTTTCCATCTATCTCTGTCCTCTGTCTGACCCTATGAACCAAAGCTGTCAATCAAAGAAGAGGAGGGTGAAAATTGAGAGAAATCAAGCAGGTGGGAAGGTGTATTTAAATTATTGGCCCTGCCATGAAGCACAGAGGGCTTGTACTTGGTTTGAACAGTCATTCTGTACTAACAGAGTCCTTTCGATTACTACATAGTTCTTAAAGGGAACCTGTCAGCAGGATTGTGCACAGTAACCTACAGACACTGTCAGGTCGGCGCGGTTATACTCATTAAAATGATACCTTGGCTGATGAAATCCGTCTTGTGGTTATTGTTTAAGGGTGGTCTGTGGGGGTCTTCATGTGGTGCTCTGCTTAGGTATTCATAATGAAGACTGCCACCTGCAAAATAGCAGCTATCGGATCTCTATACACACAGATAGCTGCTACTGCACAGGTGCCATTTTCATTTTTTTTTTTTTTCTAGCTGAATAACATGATGAACATATATTATTGGCACATGAAACGTGATTATGCCACAGAGAAGGGTTTTTTTCTTTAGTATGCACAGGTGTTCATTATGCAAACTAGGGGGCGGGTCACTGAGGGATCAGTGACCTGTCAGAAGCCATACAGATGAATATCTAATCAGAGCACCACATGCAGACCCCCCTACCACAGGTCGCCTCGGAGCACGAGCATATCATTAACTAAAAACTGAAAATAAAGATTAAATAACAACCACAAGATGGATTTAATCAACCAAGGTATCATTTTAATCAGTATAATGGTGCCGAGTCGACCTGACACTGTCTGTAAGTTACTGTGCACAATCCTGCTGACAGGTTCCCTTTAAGTGCCACAATACTATGTAATCAGATTCCTTTGTAACACATTACACACAGACAATTGTAACAATACTAGCAAAAAGTATAGTAAAAACAACTATTGTGGAAGAATGGATTGAGCATTAATAGCTACAGTAAGTATGTTACTTGATCATAAGTTTATTATTGGATTAGATTTCTGTATTTGATATTGCAATAGCAGAATAATCCACTATTTACTTTCTGGAAGCCAAGTAGACCTACGCAGTGACATATTCCCATCAGTGCATTTTGCATTGTTCATCAATCAGGTTACTGTTGCCTCTACGTCTGTCTGGCAATAGTATCACTTTGTAAATACACTGTAGGTGGACGTTCTTGAAGAATTAAACTGTTCTGTCAAAAAACTGCTACATGTTATACTACTTTGCGTCCCCATTTTGTAACTCTTTGACAGTATTATAATAGGTGTTACAAATAATTACAGCCTATGTACTGAAGTAATTAAAGCATTGTTGGGTAGTCACTGTAAAGTTCCGAGTCTGTAGCGGACACCTAGAGTCCAGTATCGAACATGAAACATCCAAAAAACAAGTCATTACACGGCTCCATTGCTAGAAAATCAAATAATTATGGGACTCCAAAAATGGTGACACAAACTAAAAAAGTTCAGAATTTTTATTGAGCAATAAAATATGAAAAGTTTGGTATCACTGTACTCATACTGAAGCATTATACGGCCTGGTCATTTGTATCGCATTATATAAGCCGTAAAAATAAAACCCAAAAAACAATAGCAGAACTGATTTTTTTTTTTTTACCATTTCAGTACACTTGAAATTATTTAATGTTTTTCAGTACTTTACATGGTGAATGGTGTCATTCAAGACTACCATGCTTACTGTCAAAAAGTAGCCTGCATGTGGCTACATTGATTGACCAAAAGTTATGGCTCTATGAATAAGGGGTGTAAAAAATAGCAGCACTAGGTATGGGTGAACCTGAACTGTAAAGTTCTGGACCCATACCGAACACGTAGTGTTCTGTCACAAGGTCCTGAACATGGGTTTCCATGGGAAACCTGTGTTACAGTTCGGGTCCAGGGCCTGTAATTATACTTACCTGTCCAGCGACGCATCCTCCCGTCACGCTGTGTCCCAGCCGCATCTGCTTCCGGGGCCGCTCATTAACTTCTGGCGATATTCACTGCACTCGGCAGTCTTTGGCTTTTTCCGGCAGCGTTCATTCCGCACGACGTAGAGTCACCTCTATTTTTGATAACCAGCCAAGGTAAAGCAGACAGCTGCAGGCTTTTATTATCAGACTGTGATAGTCCATGGTTATTTTGCCCTTCCCAGCTAAAAAATACAAGCCCACAGCCACCCCAGAATTTTCGTATCACATTAGATGTGCCAATTCTGGAGCTTTGCTCGGCTTTTCCTGATTACCCTGGTGCGGTGGCAATTGGGGTAATGGTAGTTGAGGTTTATGATAGCTGTGATTTGTCAATCTACCAATCTAATGTTATGTGCCAATTCTGGGGTGATTGCGGGCTTGTATTTTTAGGTTGGGAAGTAAGTGCCCAATATCCATGGACTTTCCTAGCCTCATAATATAAGCGCATAGCTATCTGCTTTACCTTTGCTGGTTATCAAAAATAGAGGGGACCCCATATCATTTTTTTCTTTTATTTATTTGGGTATTCCAAGTACAGTAAACTACACATGCATGGCACTAATTATATATCTCACGGATATCTAGTATCTACTCCATATCTATCTATCTATCTACCCCATAGCTATCTATCTATCTATCTATCTATCTATCTATCTATC
The DNA here is from genome assembly GCF_051348905.1 of Ranitomeya variabilis. Lineage (NCBI taxonomy): Eukaryota > Metazoa > Chordata > Amphibia > Anura > Dendrobatidae > Ranitomeya > Ranitomeya variabilis. The sequence continues at coordinate 470,630,199 of NC_135235.1, read as the reverse complement.
TATCTATCTATCTATCTATATCTTTGCACATCTAATAGCATATCAAAGCGAGAAAAAACGCAGGCGGCAAAAACGCAAACAAAAACGCTAGAGAGCTGAGGTGCAGGATTCATGTGGAAATTCACCTACATGAAAGCCTGAACAAACACCGAAAGTGGGAACGTACCCTAACATCCGCAAAACATGCGGGGTGGCGAATAGAGCATGGCGCTCAAGCACTCGAGATACTCGATCGAGTAATGTGAATACCAGAGCACCCCGATGCTCTTTCGAGTATCGAGCAGTTGCAAGCATGCTTGCTCATCACTAGTAATCGTGTATGCTCTGTATTCTGTTTTATAGGTTTTTGGTTATTTGCAGGCATATCTATTTACCTTCAGTATATTTCTTCTGATCTACAGTAGGTTGGCTTATACTAGTTTACTATATAACAGTAACTACTTTAGATTTGAGATATTTTAATAGTGCAGTGTGGTTTAACAAGGCTATAATAAGAGATTGCAGGCTGCGGCACAAGATTCCTATCATTATGCAAAATTATTCCTGGAAATGTTGGCAACTTTTCTATACAGTGCTTAGCATAGCATACAAAATACACCCTAGCAGATTTTCATTGAGGTGTGGGTTTTTTAAAATTAATAAAGAATTTTAATTTTAGCAGGATTTTTTTCTAGTTTGATTGCTGTTACATCCTACTAGGTCTGTCAGAAAACTTTTATATTTCTTTTTGAATCAACTACAGAATACTCTCACATGTGTGGGCTATTGATTGCAAACAATATTTGTTATTTTGCACACCCAGAAAAGTAATTTTCCTACCAAAATCATTCAAGATCAAGTTGCAAAAATGCACCCCAATGAAGGTCTTCGGAGCAAGGCTAAAATTTAGATTACAAAATTCAAAATAACAAGATTTCAACCATAAGTAAGTCGCAAGGGTAACAGGAGAAAATGCACCATACAATTTGTTGTGCATTTTCTCTTGAGTACACATGTAATTCATATGTGGTGGAAAATGACTTTTTGGAAGCGTGGCAGGGCTTGGAAAGGAAGGAACGTTATTTGAATTGCGAACCAACATTCACCTTAGTAGAGCCCCTGAGATGCCAGAACAGCAGAACCCCCATAAATGACCCCATTTTACAAATTACAACTTAATAAATTTGTGTAAGGGTTCAGTGATCATATTGACACCACAGGTGTGTCGGAATTTTATACCATTGGGTGGTGAAGAAAAAGGTAATGACATTTTTACCTAAAAAATTTAGTTTTAGCCCCAAATTTTACATGTCCACACAGGGAAATGGGTGAAAATGGCATTTGCCATTGCATTGCCCAGTAAGTTGTCGTGCCCAGTAAGTTGTAGTGTCCATATGTAGCGCCCCCACTGTCGCAGGGCCGAGGGGTACCCGGTACCAGGCCTCTGAGTCTCTGTTCTGGGGTTGTCACGGTGGATAGACCCGGTCCGTGACCCTGCTGAGGGGCGTACAATAAAGGTGGAGGGAATGGTGTGCGTGATGGTGATGATGTTGTGGTGGTGCGGTGCAGGTTGCAGTAAATAATGAGGACACCAGGTTGCAGTCTCTTTACCTCTTTACTGAAGGCTTCAGGGTCCTCAGTCCGGAATACGGTTAACCAGGCTGCGCAAGTCCGGCCGGTCCGATGGCACCTCCAGAGTTCCCTTTGCAGGTGGAAATCTGTGCCTACCTTCTAGCGCTTGTGTGTTGTAGTCCTTCCCTGCTAAGCACCACGGGATAGTCCTCACAACTGTTGTGTCTGTTTCTCGTGTTCCCTCACAACTCAATTCTGATGTTCTTCCACGTCCCCCAGATCTTATGGTTAGGACGCACCCGTATGACGGGGAGGCTCGGAGCTCTTCCGGGACTCTAGCGTCACCCCACTCCTGTTGTTACCCCCCTGTGTCTTCCTAGGTCAATGGGATGAGACAGCCCGCCTATAACTGACTGTCCTGCCGTAGGTTTGAAGTTTGGCCTGGAGCTCTATACTTCCTCGGCGTTCCGGCCACCGGTTATGCGCCTCAATAGGATGTTGCCTCGTCTTACAGCACAACTCCTACTGGTATTCTCCTTGTTGCGTTGATCTCGTTTCTCACTCAGCACAATAAACCTCACTTCTTGTCCTTTCTTAGGGTACCGCCGCTATATCGTGCAGGCGCGGTCCCGTAACGTTCTTTCTGGTTGCTAGGCCTCTGTCAGGATCCCACCCCTGACAGGGACCCCTCTGAATCTTCCCCTACAACACCCTCTGCCACAAGGTGTTGCCTGGTTCCAACCCAGTCAGCTTTCTCCTCTAACTTCCTGCCTAACCCCCAGTTTTACCAGATTGTGAGGAGTGGCCTAATACATAGAACCCTTAGCTCCTCCTGGAGGCCAGACTGTGAAGTGTATTGGTGTCTGTGATACCTGGTCAGATGAACTCCTTCAGTGCCATCAGATGTACCATAGCCCCCCTTAGCGGCGGAGCTCCAGTACTGCAACGACCAGGACTCTGGGGCGCTGCACATACATTGTGCCCAGCTTGTGCTTCTGGAGACATGCACCCTGCAGGCTCTCATCGCTTCAGAAATGCCAAACACATAAAAGATACATGTGATTTAGGCACACTGTAGAGCTCAGAAGGGAGGGGACAGATTTTGCTGTATTTATCTTTTGGTGGGAGCCATGGCACATTTTCAAAGCTTTTGTGCCATCAGTGATGGGGAAATCTGTTATGAGTTATGACCCCAATGGCAGAGGGTCTCAAAAGTACATACCAAGTCTGCAAACACAAAAAACCAGCTCATAGGGCAGTGGTAACTGGGTTGACCATATATCTAATCCTAGCACCACAAATAGCAGCAGCCGGGGAACGTGCCTACGTTGGTTCTAGACGTCTCGCGCCAGCCGGAGAACTAACTAACCCTAGAAGGGAAAAGATAGACCTTTCTTGCCTCCAGAGAAAAGACCCCAAAAGTTGGATACAAGCCCCCAACAAATAATAACGGTGAGGTAAGGAGAAAAGACAAACGTAAGAATGAACTAGATATTTAGCAAAGAGAGGCCCACTGACTAATAGCAGAATATAGTAAGATGACTTATATGGTCAGCAAAAACCCTATCAAAATTTCCACGCTGGATATTCAAGAACCCCCGAACCGTCTAACGGCCCGGGGGGAGAACACCAGCCCCCTAGAGCTTCCAGCAAAATCAGGAATCACATTTAGTACAAGCTGGACAAAAATAAGAGCAAAGCAAATAACCAAAAAACAAGGAAGCAGGACTTAGCTTAATTATGCAAGATCCAAGACCAGCAGACAGGAGCAAACAGAAAGGAACTGATTACAACGATGCCAGGCACTGGACTGAGAAACCAGGAAGTTTATATAGCAACACCCCTGGACTAACGACCCAGGTGGGTGCCAAACTGAGGAAAGACAATCCCAGAGTCATATCACTAGTGACCACAAGAGGGAGCCAAGAAAGTCTAATTCACAACAGTACCCCCCCTTTAAGGAGGGGTCACCGAACCCTCACCAAGACCACCAGGGCGATCAGGATGAGCAGCGTGAAAGGCACGAACTAAATCGGCCGCATGCACATCAGAGGCAACCACCCAGGAATTATCCTCCTGACCATAGCCCTTCCACTTGACCAGATACTGAAGCCTCCGCCTGGAGAGACGAGAATCCAAGATCTTCTCCACCACGTACTCCAACTCGCCCTCAACCAACACCGGAGCAGGAGGCTCAACAGAAGGAACCACAGGTACAACGTACCGCCGCAACAAAGACCTATGGAACACGTTGTGAATGGCAAACGACACCGGAAGATCCAAGCGAAAGGACACAGGATTAAGGATTTCCAATATCTTGTAAGGACCGATGAAGCGAGGCTTAAATTTAGGAGAGGAGACCTTCATAGGAACAAATCGAGAAGACAGCCATACCAAATCCCCAACACAAAGTCGGGGACCCACACCGCGGCGGCGGTTGGCAAAACGCTGAGCCTTCTCCTGTGACAACTTCAAGTTGTCCACCACATGATTCCAGATCCGCTGCAACCTATCCACCACGGAATCTACCCCAGGACAGTCAGAAGGCTCCACATGTCCCGAGGAAAAACGAGGATGGAAACCAGAGTTGCAAAAAAATGGCGAAACCAAAGTAGCGGAACTAGCCCGATTATTAAGGGCAAACTCAGCCAACGGCAAGAAGGTCACCCAATCATCCTGATCTGCAGAAACAAAACACCTCAAATAAGCCTCCAGAGTCTGATTAGTTCGCTCCGTTTGTCCATTAGTCTGAGGATGAAAGGCAGACGAAAACGACAAATCAATGCCCATCTTAGCACAAAAGGATCGCCAGAACCTGGAAACAAACTGGGATCCTCTGTCAGACACAATATTCTCAGGAATGCCGTGTAAACGAACCACATTCTGAAAGAACAAAGGAACCAGATCGGAAGAGGAAGGCAGCTTAGGCAAAGATACCAAATGGACCATCTTGGAAAAGCGATCACATACCACCCAGATGACAGACATGCCTTGAGACACCGGAAGATCTGAAATGAAATCCATGGAAATGTGTGTCCAAGGCCTCTTCGGGACAGGCAAGGGCAAGAGCAACCCGCTGGCACGAAAACAGCAAGGCTTAGCTCGAGCACAAGTCCCACAGGACTGCACAAATGACCGCACATCCCGTGACAAGGAAGGCCACCAAAAGGACCTAGCCACCAGATCTCTGGTGCCAAAAATTCCCGGATGCCCTGCCAACACCGAGGAATGAACCTCGGAAATGACATTGTTGGTCCACTTATCAGGAACAAACAGTCTGTCAGGTGGACAAGAGTCAGGTCTACCAGCCTGAAATCTCTGCAAGACACGTCGCAAATCCGGAGAAATGGCTGACAGGATAACTCCCTCTTTGAGAATACCAACTGGTTCTGCGACTCCAGGAGAGTCAGGCACAAAGCTCCTTGAAAGAGCATCAGCCTTCACATTCTTTGAACCTGGTAAATACGAGACCACAAAGTCAAAACGGGAGAAAAACAATGACCAACGGGCCTGTCTAGGATTCAGGCGTTTAGCAGACTCGAGATACATCAGATTTTTGTGATCAGTCAAGACCACCACACGATGCTTAGCACCCTCGAGCCAATGACACCACTCCTCAAATGCCCACTTCATGGCTAACAACTCCCGATTGCCAACATCATAATTCCGCTCAGCAGGCGAAAACTTCCTAGAGAAAAAAGCACATGGTCGCATTACAGAGCAACCAGGGCCTCTCTGTGACAAAACGGCCCCTGCCCCAATCTCAGAAGCATCCACTTCAACCTGAAAGGGAAGTGAGACATCAGGCTGGCACAAAACAGGCGCCGAAGTAAACCGGCGCTTCAACTCTTGAAAGGCTTCCACGGCTGCAGGAGCCCAGTTAGCAACATCAGAACCTTTCTTGGTCATATCCGTCAAAGGTTTAACAACGCTAGAAAAATTAGCGATAAAACGACGGTAGAAGTTAGCAAAACCCAAGAACTTCTGAAGACTCTTAACTGACGTGGGTTGAGTCCAATCATGAATAGCTCGGACCTTGACTGGGTCCATCTCCACCGCAGAAGGGGAAAAAATAAAACCCAAAAAGGGAACCTTCTGTACTCCAAAGAGACACTTTGAGCCCTTAACAAACAAAGCATTCTCACGCAAAACCTGAAACACCATCCTGACCTGCTCTACATGCGAGTCCCAATCATCAGAAAAAAACAGAATATCATCCAGAAAAACAATCATAAATTTATCCAGATACTTCCGGAAAATATCATGCATGAAGGACTGAAACACTGAAGGAGCATTAGAGAGCCCGAAAGGCATCACCAAGTACTCAAAATGACATTCGGGCGTATTAAATGCAGTTTTCCATTCATCTCCTTGCTTAATGCGCACAAGGTTGTACGCACCACGAAGATCTATCTTGGTGAACCACTTGGCACCTTTAATCCGGGCAAACAAGTCCGACAACAGAGGCAAAGGATACTGAAATTTAACAGTGATTTTATTCAGAAGCCGATAGTCAATACAAGGTCTCAAAGATCCGTCCTTCTTGGCCACAAAAAAGAATCCCGCACCAAGAGGGGAAGAGGATGGACGGATATGCCCCTTCTCCAGAGATTCCTTGATATACGAACGCATTGCGGTATGCTCAGGTACAGACAGATTAAATAATCTTCCCTTAGGAAATTTACTACCTGGAATCAAATCTATAGCGCAGTCACAGTCCCTATGAGGAGGAAGAGCACTGGACCTGGACTCGCTGAATACATCCTGGTAATCAGACAAATACTCAGGAACTTCCGAAGGAGTAGAGGAAGCAATAGACACCGGCGGGGAATCAGCATGAATTCCCTGACAGCCCCAACTTGACACAGACATTGCCTTCCAATCCAAGACTGGATTGTGGGTCTGTAACCATGGCAGACCCAAAACGACCAAATCATGCATTTTATGCAGAACAAGAAAACGAATCACCTCCCGATGTTCAGGAGTCATGCACATGGTTACCTGTGTCCAAAACTGCGGTTTATTTTCCGCCAATGGCGTAGCATCAATACCTCTAAGAGGGATAGGATTTACCAACGGCTCAAGAACAAAACCACAGCGCTTGGCAAACGACAGATCCATAAGACTCAGGGCAGCACCTGAATCCACAAACGCCATAACAGGGTAGGAGGACAATGAGCAAATTAAAGTCACAGACAAAATAAATTTAGGTTGCAAATTACCAGTGGCGACAGGACTAACAACCCTAGTTAGGCGTTTAGAGCATGCTGATATAACGTGTAGAATCACCACAGTAAAAACACAACCCATTCTGACGTCTATGATTTTTCCGTTCATTTCTAGTCTGAATTCTACCACATTGCATTAAATCAGGTGTTTGTTCAGACAACACCACCAGAGGATTCGCGGCTTTGCGCTCCCGCAAACGCCGGTCAATTTGAATAGCCAGCGCCATGGAATCATTCAGACCTGTAGGAATGGAGAAACCCACCATCACATTCTTAATGGCTTCAGAAAGGCCATTTCTGAAATTTGCGGCCAGAGCACACTCATTCCACTGAGTAAGCACGGACCATTTCCAAAATTTTTGGCAATACACTTCAGCTTCATCCTGACCCTGAGAAATAGCCAGCAAGACTTTTTCTGCCTGAATTTCAAGATTGGGTTCCTCGTAAAGCAATCCGAGCGCCAGAAAAAACGCATCAATATTTGCCAATGCCGGATCTCCTGGCGCTAGCGAGAAGGCCCAATCCTGAGGGTCGCCCCGTAAGAAAGAGATAACAATTTTTACTTGCTGAGCTGAGTCTCCAGATGAACGGGGTCTCAGAGATAGAAACAATTTGCAATTATTCCTGAAATTCCTAAACTTAAATCGGTCTCCAGAGAACAGTTCAGGAATAGGTATTTTAGGTTCAGACATTGGACTACTGGTAACAAAATCTTGTATGCCCTGCACACGAGCAGCAAGCTGATCCACACTTGTAATCAAAGTCTGGACATTCATGTCTGCAGCAAGCTCAAGCCACTCAGAGGTAAAGGGGAGGAAAAAAGAGAGGAAAGAAAAAAAAAAACAAAAAAAAAACTCAGACTTTCCTTTCTTTTAATCCCACTTCTGCAATGCATTAAACATTCAAGCTTGGCCTGGCATACTGTTATGACCCCAATGGCAGAGGGTCTCAAAAGTACATACCAAGTCTGCAAACACAAAAAACCAGCTCATAGGGCAGTGGTAACTGGGCTGACCATATATCTAATCCTAGCACCGCAAATAGCAGCAGCCGGGGAACGTGCCTACGTTGGTTCTAGACGTCTCGCGCCAGCCGGAGAACTAACTAACCCTAGAAGGGAAAAGATAGACCTTTCTTGCCTCCAGAGAAAAGACCCCAAAAGTTGGATACAAGCCCCCAACAAATAATAACGGTGAGGTAAGGAGAAAAGACAAACGTAAGAATGAACTAGATATTTAGCAAAGAGAGGCCCACTGACTAATAGCAGAATATAGTAAGATGACGTATATGGTCAGCAAAAACCCTATCAAAATTTCCACGCTGGATATTCAAGAACCCCCGAACCGTCTAACGGCCCGGGGGGAGAACACCAGCCCCCTAGAGCTTCCAGCAAAATCAGGAATCACATTTAGTACAAGCTGGACAAAAATAAGAGCAAAGCAAATAACCAAAAAACAAGGAAGCAGGACTTAGCTTAATTATGCAAGATCCAAGACCAGCAGACAGGAGCAAACAGAAAGGAACTGATTACAACGATGCCAGGCACTGGACTGAGAAACCAGGAAGTTTATATAGCAACACCCCTGGACTAACGACCCAGGTGGGTGCCAAACTGAGGAAAGACAATCCCAGAGTCATATCACTAGTGACCACAAGAGGGAGCCAAGAAAGTCTAATTCACAACAGAAATCCCCCATATTTTCGTTGACAGATGACAGAGTTGGGACTTGTTTTTTGTGGATTGAGTTGAAGCATTAATTGGGAACATTTTGCCTAAAATTTTGGATCAAATTTATCCTGTGCTGAGCACTTACATCGCGGCTTCCTTTTAAATATCTGTAACGTGATTCAGATAAAACCCCCCTATGGGAGGTGGAGCCGCATATTCATCACTGTAATGAGCGGCACCACGTGACCGCTCATACAGGACCAGCTGCGACGCTGAGAGGAAGCATCGAGGGAGCTGGGTGAGTATTTTATTTCCAGCGGGCGGGCGCACAGGGGGTGGGAGGGGGTTGGTTATCGGGAACTTTATTTCAACCGCAAAAAAAATTTTAAAAAATGATTTTTCATTCCTTCTCTCCAGCGAACGCTGCTGGAGAGAAGAAATGAATGGCGGTTTCAGCACCACAAGCTGGGGGGACAGCGCTTACTGTAGCGCTGTCTCCTGCACGGCACACGGACTGCACACGGACAGCATCCGTGTGCGGTACGTGTTTTACACGGACCCATTGACTTTAATGGGTCCGTGTGATCCGTGCGCTCCCACGAACACTGACATGTCTCCATGTTTTTCAAACGGACACACGGTCCGTGAAAACATGCTGACATGTGCAGAGACACATTGATTTTAATGTGTCTACGTGAGTCAGTGTCTCCGGTACGTGAGAAAACTGTCACCACACGTACCGGAGCCACTGACGTGTGAAACCGGCCTAAAGAAAGATTTCACCAAACAACAGGCAAATAAAGAATGAATGGAGGCTACCTGGTAACTTAAATGAGACAATCCTAAAATGAACAGAGGTGACATCCACTGTGACATTAGAAGACATATTAGTCTGATATTACAATTGTTTTTCTGCTAGGAAACTGCTGCGACATCACAAATTGTATTCAGATGGTGACATGTGATATTCCAAATGTTTATCCCTCCGGTAAACTGTTCTGATATTTCAACTGCTGGCTGCCATTACATTACTAGTGTGCATCCTTCAGAAAATTGATTGTCACATCCTAATGACAGGCAGGTAAGCTAAGGGCTGGATATACCATGTATACCACCAAATAAAAAGCTGGAAATCAAAGGGCCCGAGTACTATTCTCACACAAGGATCCATAGATGATTGTTCAGTGTATTATAACCTTTTATCACTATGAAAAAATAACCTTTGCCCTAATGTTTTACTGAACGGAGGATACACATAATTTATGGTGTGACTTCCCTTAATAAACTTCTTGTTAACAGCATGAATATAATAGAGCTGCACCCAGTATTAATCGAACTGGCATCTATCCCGTTTCTACATACATTATTCTAGCTGTCACAGTGAGCATTAATGTGGATAAATATTTAGTTCTATATTTCGTGCTGCAATGACTCAGCAGTTCGCAGTTATGTGTTTTATGCTACTGTTTTACATGAGATTTTGCTGTTGGACAATGCTGCACAATTACCACACTGTGTGTACATGCACTTATGACAATTATGTGTTTTGTAACTTGTGTAGGGATTCACGCTCCCAGGTAGCAATTAGGTAGTGTTCACACAGGTACTGGATTCTTGGGTCAAAAAATGTGACATATATTTCCACTAGTTGCACAGTACCAGTGCAAACCCTAAGCACAAAATCCCTAGCAAAATTAAAGAGAAATTTACTCACCACTAGAATGTCTCCGCCACCACTTATGCAAACACAGAGATCCAGGAAGCCCATCTGCACAATAGGAAAATTGTGATAAGATGAAAATCGAAAAAAAAACCTAGTATCTCTGATTAAAATAAGCTGTTTTTATTAATCATTCATTTAAAAAAAAATCGCCAAATCAGGACAGGGGAACATGTTTACCTAATTCGACTTAGCAGTCTTAATCGCAACATACCCTGATATGGTCCTCGATCATATAAAAACCATTAGATACTCCCCTCCATGACATCACCTAATTAAATATATTTCACACAATGTCTGCAGTATTCTGGCTAGTCATGTGACTGTATAGCTACAGTGCCTTGAAAGTGTATTTCCACATTTGTTCACACTACACCCACAAACTTTAATTTTGATTTTATGTTATATACCAACACAAAATAGCAAGTATTTGTGAAGAGTAAAGGAAATGATACATGGTTTTCTAATTATTTTAAAAATGTAAATCTCAAAAATTGTGACATGCATTTGTATTTAGTCAACTGTAGTCTGATACCCTTAAATCAAATCCAGAGTGAAAAATTGCCTCCAGTAGTCACACAATTAGTAAACTGAGTTCACCTGTGTGTAATTTATTCTCAATATCAGTACAGCTGTTCTGTAAAGGCCCCAGAAGTTTGTTTTGAGAACATTAGGGATCAAACAGCATCATGAAATCCAAGGAACACACCAAACAGGTCAGCGATAAAGTTGTGGAGAAGAGAAAAGCAGGGTTGCATTGATTAAGATCGGCAGCGATCGAAACGCGTTGCATGGGCTCTGTACCCCCACATTTGTATTACAGCAAGGATTTATTATGTCACTGGATTTTAACCATTAATAAAGAATCTCTTTTATTGGAGCTGGAGCACCTTCTGTTTCTACTTTGTAATTATCCCTCGTCTGGATCCGAGACGAAGCTCCGTGCGCCTGCAAGGATCGGTGAGCTGGCCATGGCTTTTTAGCCATCATCTTATTTTGTTTTTGTAAAAGCAGGGTTAGTTTGTAAAAATATCAGCCCAGGCTCTGAACATCTCACAGAGCATTATACAAACCATCATCCAAAAATTGAAAGCGTATGGCACAACTGAAAGTCTACCAAGACATGTTTATTCATCTAAACTGCCATGCCAAGCAAGGAGAACACTAATTAGTCAATCAGGCAAGAGGCCCATGGTCACTCTGGAGGAATTGCAGAGATCCACAGCTCAGGTGGATGAATCTGTCCACAGAACAACTATTAGTTGTATTCTCCACAAATCTGGCCTTTATGGAAGACTGGCAAGAAGAAAGACATTTTTGAAAGCAAGCCATAAGAATTCCTGTTTGCAGTTTGCAAAAAGCCATGTAGGACAGAGCTAACTTGTGGAAGAATGTGTTCTGGTCAGATGAGACCAAAGAAGAGATCTTTAGCCTAAATGAAAAATGCTATGTTTGGAGAAAAATTATCCTGAAAACACCATCCCCATCATCAAACATGGTGGCAGCATCATGCTGTGGGGATGCTTTTTTCAGTGGGGACAGGGAAGCTCATCAGAGTTGATGGGACGATGGATGGAGCTAAATAAAAGGCAATCCTGGAGGAAAACCTGTTAGAGGCTGCAATATACTTGAAACAGGTTCAACTTCCAGCAGGACAACGACCCTAAACATACTACCAGAGCTCAATGGAATGGTTCAGGTCAAAGCATATTCATTTGTTTGAATGGCCCAGTGAAAGTCCACACCTAAATCTGATGAAAATGAGAATCCATGGCAAGACTTGAAAACTGCTGTTCAAAGATGATCTCCATCCAATGTCACTGAACTAGAGCTAGTTTGCAGAGAAGAATGGGCAAACATTTCAGCCTCTAGATGTGCAAGGCTGGAAGAGACGTACCCCAAAAGACTGGCAGCAGATTTAATAGCCATGATCATGAATCAGAGTGCGTTGGTAGCCCTGTATGCTCCCGGTCATACTTGTTTGTATGATTATTATCTTGGAAAAATGCAACCACCACATGCTATTATGCTTTTAGTTTGTAGTCTATAACAAGAATAAAATATGGCCACAATATAGTCATGTAATCCTTCCTTTGTCTGTAAGCTATAATATGAACAATATATTCAAATTATGTGACATATGCAACTCATAACAGGCTTAATTTTGAATCATGTAATTTTTTTATTGACAGTTTTGATTCACTTTTTAGATGCAAACAATATAACATTCCACCCCGAACAATGTATTTAATTACCCAACATATTTTCAAGTTAAGCCACTATACCCCATACCATATCACTTTTTTTTTTTACCAAGAGTAAGGCTATGTTCACACTAGGCATTTTTGTTGCGGTTTTTTTTTTTTGCTGCATTTTTTTATGCTAATTTTCAGTTGTGTTTTACAGTACCAGCAAAGCCTGTGAGATTTCAGAAATCTCATGCACACAGCTTGGTTTTTTAGTCCTCAATATTTTGTGCTTTGCATGTTTTTTTGGACATAAAGCATGTCACTTCTTGCAGCATTTTTTCAGTGATTTCATCCATTAACTTGAATGGGTGGTGAAAAAAAAGCTGAAAAAAATGCACAAAAAATGCAGGTATCAGGTTTTGCTGTGTTTTTTGTGCTGATTCTTTGAAATCAGACTTTTTTCAACTTTAAACTTAATCAGCATGAACAAGAGACAAATCTAGCATGCCAAAACCGCCGCAAAAAAGGCACAAAAATGCATCAAAAACGCTGCCAGAAAACACAAGAAAAAACAAGGAAAACATTATTTTTTCCTGCAGCTTCTTTCCTGCCAAATGAAATGCTGAAAAAAGCGTAGTGTGAATTTACCCTAACCTTCCAACTGATTTTGTTAGTGAATTCATGCAGAAAAGAAAGTTGTTCATCTACTTGGTGTTGTTCAGAGAGTTTGCATGTTTTATACCTGTCAGGACACACAAGAAGGGATTAAAGGGGAGGGACACTTGGTACACTGAATGAATGAGTCTTACGACTCTGTTCCAATATTAATAACCCTTCATGACCCAGCCTATTTTGGCCTTAATGGCCTTGCCGTTTTTTGCAATTCTGACCAGTGTCCCTTTATGAGGTAATAACTCAGGAACGCTTCAACGGATCCTAGCGATTCTGAGATTGTTTTTTCGTGACATATTGGGCTTCATGTTAGTGGTAAATTTAGGTCGATAATTTCTGAGTTTATTTGTGAAAAAAACGGAAATTTGGCAAAAATTTTGAAAATTTTGCAATTTTCACATTTTGAATTTTTATTCTGTTAAACCAGAGAGTTATGTGACACAAAATAGTTAATAAATAACATTTCCCACATGTCTACTTTACATCAGCTCAATTTTGGAACCAATTATTTTTTTTGCTAGGAAGTTATAAGGGTTAAAATTTGACCAGTGATTTCTCATTTTTACAACAAAATTTACAAAACCATTTTTTTTAGGGACCACCTCACATTTGAAGTCAGTTTGAGGGTTCTATATGGCTGAAAATACCCAAAAGTGACACCATTCTAAAAACTGCACCCCTCAAGGTGCTCAAAACCACATTCAAGAAGTTTATTAACCCTTCGGGTGTTTCACAGCAGCAGAAGCAACATGGAAGGAAAAAATGAACATTTAACTTTTTAGTCACAAAAATGATCTTTTAGCGAAATTTTTTTTATTTTCCCAAGGGTAAAAGGAGAAACTGGACCACGAACGTTGTTGTCCAATTTGTCCTGAGTACGCTGATACCTCATATGTGGGGGTAAACCACTGTTTGGGCGCACGGCAGGGCTCGGAAGGGAAGGAGCGCCATTTGACTTTTTCAATGAAAAATTGGCTCCAATCTTTAGCGGACACCATGTCGCGTTTGGAGAGCCCCCGTGTGCCTAAACATTGGAGCTCCCCCACAAGTGACCCCATTTTGGAAACTAAACCCCCCAAGGAACTTATCTAGAAGCATAGTGAGCACTTTAAACCCCCAGGTGCTTCACAAATTGATCCGTAAAAATGAAACAGTACTTTTTTTTCACAAAAAAATTATTTTAGCCTCAATTTTTTCATTTTCACATGGGCAACAGGATAAAATGGATCCTAAAATTTGTTGGACAATTTCTCCTGAGTACACCGATATCTCACATGTGGGGGTAAACCACTGTTTGGGCACATGGTAAGGCTCGGAAGGGAAGGAGCGCCATTTGACTTTTTGAATGAAAAATTATCTCCATCGCTAGCAGACACCATGTCACGTTTGGAGAGCCCCTGTGTGCCTAAACATTGGAGCGCTCCCACAAGTGACCCCATTTTGGAAACTAGACCCCCCAAGGAACTTATCTAGAAGCATAGTGAGCACTTTAAACTCTCAGGTGCTTCACAAATTGATCCGTAAAAATGAAAAAGTACTTTTTTTTCACACAAAATTTCTTTTAGACTTAATTTTTTCATTTTCACATGGGCAACAGGATAAAATGGATCCTAAAATTTGTTGGGCAATTTCTCCTGAGTATGTTGATACCTCATATGTGGGGGTAAACCACTGTTTGGGTGCACGGCAAGGCTCGGAAGGGGAGGCGTGCCATTTGACTTTTTGAATGGAAAATTAGCTCCAACCGTTAGCGGACACCATGTCGCGTTTGGAGAGCCCCTGTGTGCCTAAACATTGGAGCTCCCCTACAAGTTACCCCATTTTGGAAACTAGACCCCCAAAGGAACTTATCTAGATGCATAGTGAGCACTTATAACCCCCAGGTGCTTCACAGAAGTTTATAACGCAGAGCCATGAAAATAAAAAATAATTTTTCTTTCCTCAAAAATTATTTTTAGCCCAGAATTTTTTATTTTCCCAAGGGTAATAGGAGAAATTGGACCCCAAATGTTGTTGTCCAGTTTGTCCTGAGTACGATGATACCCCATATGTGGGGGTAAACCACTGTTTGGGCGCACGGCAGGGCTCGGAAGGGAAGGCACGCCATTTGGCTTTTTGAATGGAAAATTAGCTCCAATCATTAGCGGACACCATGTCGCGTTTGGAGAGCCCCTGTGTGCCTAAACATTGGAGCTCCCGCACAAGTGACCCCATTTTGGAAACTAGACCTCCCAAGGAACTAATCTAGATGTGTGGTGAGCACTTTGAACCCCCAAGTGCTTCGCAGAAGTTTATAACGCAGAGCCGTGAAAATAAAAAATAATTTTTCTTTTCTCAAAAATGATTTTTTAGCCCACAATTTTTTATTTTCCCAAAGGTAACAGGAGAAATTGGACCCCAAAAGTTGTTGTCCAGTTTCTCCTGAGTACGCTGATACCCCATATGTGGGGGTAAACCACTGTTTTGGCACACGTCGGGGTTCGGAAGGGAAGTAGTGACGTTTTGAAATGCAGACTTTGATGGAATGGTCTGCGGGCATCATGTTACGTTTGCAGAGCCCCTGATATGCCTAAACAGTAGAAACCCCCCACAAGTGACCCCATTTTGGAAACTAGACCCCCAAGGAACTTATCTAGATGTGTGGTGAGCACGTTCAACCCCCAAGTGCTTCACAGAAGTTTACAACGCAGAGCCGTGAAAATAAAAAATCATTTTTCTTTCCTCAAAAAAGATGTTTTAGCAAGCAATTTTTTATTTTCTCAAGGGTAACAGGAGAAATTGGACCCCAATATTTGTTGCCCAGTTTGTTGTGAGTACGTTGATACCCCATATGTGGGGGTAAACCACTGTTTGGGCACACGTCAGGGCTCGGAAGGGAAGTAGTGACATTTGAAATGCAGACTTTGATGGAATGGTCTGCGGGCGTCACATTGCATTTGCAGAGCCCCTGATGTGCCTAAACAGTAGAAACACCCCACAAGTGACCCCATTTTGGAAACTAGACCCCCCAAGGAACTTATCTAGATGTGTGATGAGCACGTTCAACCCCCAAGTGCTTCACAGAAGTTTACAACGCAGAGCCGTGAAAATAAAAAATCATTTTTCTTTCCTCAAAAAAGATGTTTTAGCAAGCAATTTTTTATTTTCTCAAGGGTAACAGGAGAAATTGGACCCCAATATTTGTTGCCCAGTTTGTTGTGAGTACGCTGATACCCCATATGTGGGGGTAAACCACTGTTTGGGCACACGTCAGGGCTCGGAAGGGAAGTAGTGACATTTGAAATGCAGACCTTGATGGAATGGTCTGCGGGCGTCACATTGCATTTGCAGAGCCCCTGATGTGCCTAAACAGTAGAAACACCACACAAGTGACCCCATTTTGGAAACTAGACCCCCGAAGGAACTTATCTAGATGTGTGGTGAGCACTTTCAACCCCCAAGTGCTTCACAGAAGTTTATAACGCAGAGCCATGAAAATAAAAAATAATTGTTCTTTCCTCAAACATTATGTCTTAGCAAGTAATTTTTTATTTTTGCAAGAGTAACAGGAGAAATTGGACCCCAACAGTTGTTGCCCAGTTTGTCCTGAGTACGCTGGTACCCCAAATGTGGGGGTAAACCACTGTTTGGGCGCATGTCGGGGCTTGGAAGGGAGGGAGCACCATTTGACTTTTTGAATGCAAGATTGCCTGGAATCAATGGTGGCGCCATGTTGCGTTTGCAGAGCCCCTGATGTGCCTAAACAGTGGATACCCCTCAATTCTAACTTCAATACTAACCCCAACACACCCCTAATCCTAATCCCAACTGTAGCCATAACCCTAATCCCAACCCTAACCCCAACACACCCCTAACCACAACCCTAACCCCAACACACCCGTAACCCTAATTCCAACCCTAATCCGAACCCTAATCCCAACCCTAACCCTAATCCCAACCCTAACCACAACTGTAACCCCAACACACCCCTAACCCTATCCGTAACCCTAACCACAAGCCTATTCTTAACCCTATTTCCAACCCTAGCCCTAATTCCAACCCTAACCCTAAGGGTATGTGCCCACGTTGCGGATTCGTGTAAGAGTTTTCCGCACGATTTTTGAAAAATCTGCAGGTAAAAGGCACTGCGTTTTACCTGCGGATTTACAGCAGATTTCCAGTGTTTTTTTGTGCGGATTTCACCTGCGGATTCCTATTGAGGAACAGGTGTAAAACGCTGCGGAATCCGCACAAAGAATTGACATGCTGCGGAAAATACAACGCAGCGTTTCTGCACTGAATTTTCCGCACCATGGGCACAGCGGATTTGGTTTTCCATAGGTGTACATGGTACTGTAAACCTGATGGAAAACTGCTACGAATTCACAGCGGCCAATCCGCTGCGGATCCGCGGCCAATCCGCTGCGGATCCGCAGCCAAATCCGCACATGCCATAACCCTAACCCTACCCCTAACCCTAACCCTACCTGTAACCCTACCCCTAACCCTAACCCTACCCGTAACCCTAACCCTAGTTCTAACCCTAACCCTAGTGGAAAAAGAAAAAAATATATATATATTTTCTTTATTTTATTATTGTCCCTACCTATGGGGGTGATAAAGGGGGGGTTTATTTATTATTTTTTTTATTTCGATCGCTGTGATAGAACCTATCACAGCGATCAAGATGTACTTTTAACGAATCTGCCGACTGGCAGATTCGGCGGGCGCACTGAGCATGCGCCCGCCATTTTGGAAGATGGCGGCGCCCAGCGAGGAGGCGGACGGACACCGGGAGCCTCGGTGAGTATAAGGGGGGGGAGATCGGGGCACGGGGGGGGCGTCGGAGCACAGGGGGGTGGCATAGCAGCACGGGGGGAGCGGGCAGGAGCACGGGGCAGCGGAGCACAGGACCGAGGGGACCGGACCCCATAACGGAGCACTGGGGGGGCGATCGGTGGGGTGGGGGGGGGTCACATTAGTGTTTCCAGTCATGGCCGATGATATTGCAGCATCGGCCATGGCTGGATTGTAATATTTCACCAGTTTTTCAGGTGAAATATTACAAATCGCTCTGATTGGCAGTTTCACTTTCAACAGCCAATCAGAGCGATCGTAGCCACGGGGGGGTGAAGCCACCCCCCTGGGCTGAAGCACCACTCCCCCTGTCTCTGCAGATCGGGTGAAATCGGAGTTAACCCCTTCACCCGATCTGCAGGGACGCGTTCATTCCATGACGCCACATAGGCGTCATGAGTCGGATTGGCACGGGTTTTCATGACGCCTACGTGGCGTCATGGGTCGGGAAGGGGTTAAAGGGAACCTGTCACTAGGTCAAAAGTAGACAGTTTTGGTCTTATTTTATTCTCATTGCTCGCCTTAGTATGTAGTTTTTGGGGGGAGACTTTAAATCCACCATACATTTTTACAGAGATATGGGCCTTTTTTATTTCATGCACATTTTTATGGTCTTTACGAAGAAGTGTAGCTCACAGGATTCACTGGGGTCGCGTCTTTAGGCTGCTCTGCATAATTACCCTGTACAGACCGTAAAAGCTAATTCTAAATAAAAGGCCCATATCTCAGGAAGTGTATGACGGATGTTAAAGAAAACAAAGATGGCCTTTTCTGGGGCGGCTGAGTGTTGATATTTTTAGCCGGGGGGGGACAATATTCATGGTCTCTTCCTAGGCTATTAATATCAGCCCGCAGCTGTCTGCATAGCCTTTGCTGGTTATTAATTATGGGGGAACCCATGTCATTTTTTGGGGGGTCCCCCATTTTAATAGCCAGTAATACTAATGCTATGTGCACACATTTTGGATTGGTGTGCGGATTTTTCAGCACTGTTTTTGCAAAATCCGCAGGTAAACCGCACTGCAGATTACCCGCGGATTTATTGCGGTTTTTGTGCGGATTCCCCCTGCGGTTTTACACCTGCGGATTCCTATTGAGGAGCAGGTGTAAACCGCTGTGGAATCTGCACAAAGAATTGACATGCTGCTGAAAAAACACCGCTCCGTTTCCGCTCTGCTTTTTCAGCAGCATGTGCACTGTGGATTTTGTTTTCCATATGTTTACATGGTACTGTAAACTCAGGGAAAACTGCTGCAGATCCGCAGCTTCAAATCTGCTGCGGATCCGCAGCAAAATCCGCAACGTGTGCACATACCCTAAGTATACAGCTGTTCGCTGATATTAATAGCCTGGGAAGCTCCATGGCCATTGCTCCATTCCCAGGCTATAAACATCTGCTCTCATTCACTGGCTTTCCCTCTGCTGGTTTTGAAAATTGTGCAGGAGCCCACACCATTTTTTTCAATAAATAACTGTTTATTAATTAAATACATGTCCAGTAATTTGCACACACACTATACTAATTGTATTTGTCAGACATCTATAGATCTACCTATTTTATATGTATTTACTGCATGTAATCCTCCTCTATTTTGTCGGCTCCTGCAGTGATTTTACAGATTAATTACCGGCTTTTCTTCTATCTTTCAGTTCAGTATAAATACATATATATATGAGTTTGTTACCGATATATATATATATATATATATATATATATATATATATATATATATATGTGTGTATTCTATGTGGATATATTCTATTCTAACCTGTCAGTGTGATTTTACTGTACACCGCATATGATTTACCGGCTTTTCAAAGGACTTTGGTGTGTAAAAAACGGGCAGCCGTTTTTTTCTCGCATCCATTGACTTGCATTGGCGAGTCCCTTCCGAGATACGCAGCAAATCGCAGCATGCTGTGATTTTTTTCTCAGTCCGATTTCAGCTGAGAAAAAAATTGCAGATGAGATATCACCCATTGAATAACATTGGTCCGAGTGCAATCCGATTTTTTTATCAGATTGCTCTTGTTTGTTTTTCTCGCAAATGGGTATGAGTCCTTATGGAAATCACAGAAACGATATACATGTTAATTATATGTAAGTGATAAAAAAAGAAAACAATTTTTCAAAATATCCCAATTTATTCAGTATTGTGTATGAGCGCGACAAGCAGAAAAACTAAAGATAAAATAGGAGCGATCCATGGTGAAGTCCTGGTTGTAAGAAACAGGGAAGAGTAGGTGGAATCTGTTCACCTGGTATAGTTGTGCAGGTCAGGCTCAACTCTGATGAGAGTACTAGTGATGTGGTATTCCTCATATAGCCTGATGTTCCAACTGTTGAAGCCGACACAACGGCTAATTAAAACAACTGCAAGGCAACAAAATAAGAAAAAAAACCACTGTGGTGTTCGCTGATGAAGACAATGATGCGAAGGTGTAGAAAAACAACTAACATTTATTAAAAGACAGCAACGCATTTTAAAATCGAACTGATTTCTTCCTCAGGCTACTATACAAACAAGTATATAAAACAACTTATAAAGGAAGCCATGATCCAAGGAAATTACATGTTCACCCACTATTGATATCAAAACCTTTACACAGAGTAAAACAACATGTGAATAATTTATAATCGTAATTAGTGTTGAGCGATACCGTCCGATACTTGAAAGTATCGGTATCGGAAAGTATCGGCCGATACCGGCAAAGTATCGGATCTAATCCGATACCGATACCCGATACCAATACAAGTCAATGGGACTCAAGTATCGGACGGTATTCCTGATGGTTCCCAGGGTCTGAAGGAGAGGAAACTCTCCTTCAGGCCCTGGGATCCATATTAATGTGTTAAATAAAGAATTAAAATAAAAAATATTGCTATACTCACCTCTCCGACGCAGCCTGGACCTCACCGAGGGAACCGGCAGCATTCTTTGCTTAAAATGCGCGCGTTTACTTCCTTCCGTGACGTCACGGCTTGTGATTGGTCGCGTGCCGCCCATGTGGCCGCGACGCGACCAATCACAGCAAGCCGTGACGTAATTTTCAGGTCCTGAATGCCTAATTCTAGGCATTAAGGATTTTAAAATTACGTTCCGGCTTGTGATTGGTCGCGTCGCGGTCACATGGGCGACGCGACCAATCACAAGCCGTGACGTCACGGGAGGCAGGAAACGCGCACATTTTAAAATTACGTCACGGCTTGTGATTGGTTGCGTGCCGCCCATGTGACCGCGACGCGACCAATCACAGCAAGCCGTGACGTAATTTCAGGTCCTGTATGCCTAATTCTGCATTCAGGACCTGAAATTACGTCACGGCTTGCTGTGATTGGTCGCGTCGCGGTCACATGGGCGGCACGCAACCAATCACAAGCCGTGACGTAATTTTAAAATGCGCGCGTTTCCTGCCTCCCGTGACGTCACGGCTTGTGATTGGTCACGTCGCCCATGTGACCACGACGCGACCAATCACAAGCCGGAACGTAATTTTAAAATCCTGAATGCCTAGAATTAGGCATTGAGGACCTGAAAATTACGTCACGGCTTGCTGTGATTGGTCGCGTCGCGGCTACATGGGCGGCACGCGACCAATCACAAGCCGTGACGTCACGGAAGGAAGTAAACGCGCGCATTTTAAGCAAAGAAGGCTGCCGGTTCCCTCGGTGAGGTCCAGGCTGCGTCGGAAAGGTGAGTATAGCAATATTTTTTATTTTAATTCTTTATTTTACACATTAATGTTGTTTCGATACCGATACCCGATACCACAAAAGTATCGGATCTCGGTATCGGAATTCCGATAACCGCAAGTATCGGCCGATACCCGATACTTGCGGTATCGGAATGCTCAACACTAATCGTAATACAAATAAGGAACTGAAAATTATATATACAGTCTCTAGATGAAATACACATACTTGGCATGTTATGAAAGGGGTTAGCAACGGTTGTCTGAGGAATGTTTGCCACGTTGACTGCACTTGAACATGCAACTTATCAAGATCCCCTGCTGGCAGCTCCTTTTGCAATTGTTGCAATTGGTAATGATGTACCAGATGTGCTTGATGAGAGACAAGCCTGGCGATGATGCGGATGTAGTCACATAAGCGGTGATTCTCAGATCTCCTGTCCATTAGCCACACACAGTGCCTTGAAAGAGTATTCATACCCCGTGAACGTTTACCCATCTATTCAGGTTACACTTAGGGTACCGTCACACAGTGAAATTTCCATCGCTGCGACGGCACGATTCGTGACGTCGCAGCGTCGTATGAATATCGCTCCAGCGTCGTAGACTGCGGTCACACTTTGCAATCACGGCGCTGGAGCGATGCCGAAGTCCCCGGGTAACCAGGGTAAACATCGGGTTACTAAGCGCAGGGCCGCGCTTAGTAACACGATGTTTACCCTGGTTACCAGCGTTAACGTAAAAAAAACAAACAGTACATACTCACATTCCGGTGTCTGTCCCCGGCGTTCTGCTTCTCTGCACTGTGTAAGCGCCATAGCCGGAAAGCAGAGCGGTGACGTCACCGCGTCACCGCTGTGCTCGCTTTCCGGCCGGCAGGCGCTCACACAGTGCAGAGAAGCTGAGACGCCGGAGGACTGACACCGGAATGTAAGTATGTACTGTTTGTTTTTTTTACGTTTACGCTTGTAAACATCGGGTTACTAAGCGCGGCCCTGCGCTTAGTTACCCGATGTTTACCCTGGTTACAAGCGAACACATCGCTGGATCGCTGTCACACACAACGATCCAGCGATGTCAGCGGGTGATCAAGCGACGAAAGAAAGTTCCAAACGATGTGCTACGACGTACGATTCTCAGCAGGGTCCCTGATCGCTGCTGCGTGTCAGACACTGCGATATCGTAACGATATCGCTAGAACGTCACGAATCGTACCGTCGTAGCGATGGAAATTTCACTGTGTGATGGTACCCTAACAAGCTTAAATGTATTTCATTGAGATTTTATGTGATATACCAACAAAAAGTAGCAAGTACTTGTGAAGTGTAAAGGAAATGGTACAAGTTTTCGAAATATTTTAAAAATATTAGTATGGAAATTGTGACGTGCATTTGTAGTCAACCCCCCCCCCCCCGAGTTAATACATTGTAGGACCATCTTTTGTTGCAATTACTGCTGCAAATCTTTTGAGATATGTCTCTACCAGCTTTGAACACCTAGAAGCTGAAAATTTTGCCAATTCTTCTTCTTCAATCTAGCTCTAGCTTACTGAGATTGGATGGATCATGTCTGGGAACAGCAATTTTCATGTCTTGCCACAGATTCTTAATGTGGTTTAGGGCTGGCCTTTGACTGGGTCATTTAAGCACATTAATATGAATATGATTTAATCTGGACCTTTCCAATGTAGCTCTGGAAGTATGTTTAGGGTCATTGTCATGCTAGAAGGTGATACTATGCCCCAGTCTCGTCATTTGCAGCCTCTAATAGGATTTCCTCCAAGATTGCCTTTTATTTAGCTCCATCCATCTTCCTATCAACTCTGACCAGCTTCCCTGTCCCTGCTGAATTGTGCTGCAACCACCATTTGTGACGGTGCGGATGGTGTTTTCAGGGTGATGTACAGTGTTAGTTTTCTACCAGAGGAGCGAGGATCTGTTGGTGAGGTCCTGGTGCCCCTGTATGGATGGCGTATGGAGATTGAAGATGGGTTGCCGGCTGGAGCTTGATACATGTGCTAATGTTGTGATAGCTATTGTCTGCATGTGAGAAATTATCTTAAAGGGAACCTGTCACCAGGTTTGGCCGATACGAGTTACTGCCACCCCCTTTCTGGGTTTATATACAGCATTCTATAATGCTATAGATAAGCCCCCGATCCGACCTGCAAGAGAAGAAAAATAGCTTTTATTATACTCATCTGGGGGTGGTCCGGTCCAATGGGTGTCGCTCTTCTTGGTCCGGCGCCTCTAATCTTCTTGCGATCCCCGTCCTCCTGCATGCTTCATGACATATTCATGTGTCATCCACACAGGGATTATAGAATGCTGTACATAAGCCTTGAAAGGGAGTGGCCATAATTCGTATTGGCCAAACCTGGTGACAGGTTCACTTTAAGGAGTGCTGTTGCCAGCTGGAGTGGGAGACTTGTGCTGCGGTCACGGTATGGAGCATGGACTGTGACTACAGACTATACTGGAGGGAGATACAAAAGCTGTGGGCCAACCAAAAGATGGGAGACAGTGGGTATAACCTGGTATGGGGCAGTGGAATTTTCAGCCCCAGGATAGGATCTTGTGGACTGGGGACATTGCATTGTGACCATCTACCTGAAAATGCTACTAGACCATGGATGTAAGGAATAAAAATAGTTGCATTGTTAACCTGCCTAGGTGATTACAACCCGCAAACTCAAATCCTCACAGCTTAATTTCAGACTAGGGTCCGGGGCTGTGACAGTGACTGCAGCTTCTGCCCCTTTCAGTATCCCAGCATGCCCTGTGGCTTCTCAACACAAAGCATCAGCACACAGGAAATAAGAAAAAAATACATTAGCAGTTAGATCGTGTAGTTAGGGAAGGATAAGGAATGTTTAATGTATGTAAGTATATTAGAAAATAGCTTAGATTATAGCACCAAATAGAAAGGGATTTAGAAGAAAATTTAGTTTCACTGGGGACCACCCCCTTAAGTTTCATTGAAGGGTACATTAAGTAATAATTTAAGGGTTTACTCCCCATATCAAAATGTAGTCTTATAATTAAGTATACATATACATACCTCCCATACCTTTTGAAGAAGAGAAAGAGGGACAAAGGTTTAGGCCACGCCTTTGACCACACCCATTTCACAACTAGTCACACCCATGTCCACGTCCCAACCACACCCATTCAGTACTGCTGATCACACTGTTTCATAAACAATAATTATAAACAAAACAATATGGCCACACAGTGCTCCATACTGTATAATAGTCACACATGATGCTCCATATTGTATAATGACCACACAGTGCTCCATACTGTATAATGGCCACACATGATGCTCCATACTTTATAATGGCCCCACATGATGCTCAATACTGTTTAATGGCTACACAGTGCTCCATACTGTATAATGGCCACACAGTGCTCCATACTGTATAATGGCCACACATGATGCTCCATACTGTATAATGGCCACACAGTGCTCCAATCTGTATAATGGTCCCACATGATGCTCCATACTGTATAATGGCCACACATAGTGCTCCATACTGTATAATGGCCACACATGAAGCTCCATACTGTATAATGGTCACACATAGTGCTCCATACTGTATAATTGTTATGAACTGGTGGTTTAGGAGCAACATGGGACGTGCTCTGGAGGAGGTGGTACCTGTACTGACCGCAGTTCCTGAGCTTAACACAACACTAGAAGTAGCCGTGGGATGTTCCTGTCACTCCCTAGACACCTCGTCACAGCCGGAGGACTAACTACCACTAGAGATAGAAACAGGAAAGCTATCTTGCCTCAGAGAAAATCCCCCAAAGGATAGGCAGCCCCCCACAAATATTGACTGTGAGTGGAGAGGGAAATTACATACGCAGAATGAAACCAGGATGTAGCAAAGGAGGCCGGTCTAGCTAGATAGATAGAACAGGACAGAATACTGTGCGGTCAGTATTAAAAACTAGAAAAATCCACCACAGAGTTTACAAAAATCTCCACACCTGACTAAAGGTGTGGATGGTAAATCTGCTTCCCAGAGCTTCCAGCTTAACTGAATAAATCCATACTGACAAGCTGGACAAGAAAAAACATAGAAAGTGCAGAACGATTAAGTCCACAACAAGTGAACTGCAAAAGAACAAAGCAAGGACTTATCTTTGCTGAACAGGTCAGAATATCAGGGAAATCCAAGCAGAGATGTGAATCCAAGCAGGAACCATTGACAACTGGCACAGGCTGAAGGATAGAACAAGGTTAAATAGCCGAGCCAGAAAGACAATTAGTGGAAGCAGCTGCTGACTGCTAAATCCAAGGAGCAGCAGTACCAGTTAAAACCACCGGAGGGAGCCCAAGAGCAGAATTCACAAAAGTGCCACTTACAACCACCGGAGGGAGCCCAAGAGCGGAATTCACAACAATAATGGCCACACATAGTGCTCCATACTGTGTAATGGCCAAACATGATGCTCTATATTGTATAATGACCTCACAGTGCTCCATACTGTATAATGGCTACACAGTGCTCCATACTGTATAATGGCCACACAGTGCTCCATACTATATAATGGCCACACATGATGCTCTATACTGTTTAATGGCCACACATAGTGCTCCATACTGTATAATGGCCACGCATGATGCTCCATACTGTATAATGGCCACACATAGTGCTCCATACTGTATAATGGCCCCACATCATGCTCAATACTGTATAATGGCCACACATCATGCCCCACACTGTATAATGGCCACACATGATGCTCCATACTGTATAATGGCCACACATGATGCTCCATACTGTATATTGGCCCCACATGATGCTCCATACTGTGTAATGTCCACACAGTGCTCCATACTGTATAATGGTCCCACATGATGCTCCATACTGTATAATGGCCACACATAGTGCTCCATACTGTAAAATGGCCACACATGATGCTGCGTACAGTATACTGGTCACACGTGATGCTCCATACAGTATAATGGGCCCACAGTATGCTGGGTGCAGTATAATTGCCCCAAATGATGCAGGGTACAGTACAATGGCCCCACATGGTTACCCCACCCCCATCATTGCCTTCTTCATCACAACACACACACACACATACACCTTTCACCGCACACCCTCGCAGCAGCCGGCAGTTTCCACTCCCACGGCGCTGAATGATGTCATCCAGCTGCGCTGCTGACTGCTCACATCGCTGCAGCTCTTGTACGCCACTGATAAAGACCTCTCCGTGTCTCCTGTGCCAGTCAGTGTCAGAGCAAGGAGCAATATCTGCTCCGTACACCTCGTACACATGCGGCTACGGTCCATACACATGCGGCTGTGCTTCGTACACACAGCTCTGCTCCGTACACACACATCTCCGTTCCGTACACCTCACACACACGGCTCCGCTTTGTACACCTCGTACACACACGGCTCTGCTCCGTACACCTCGTACACTCACAGCTCTGCTCTGTACACCTTGTACACACATGGCTCCACTCTGTACACTTTGTACACACACGGCTCCGCTCCGTACACCTTGTACACACACGGCTCTGGTCCATACACCTCGTACACACACGGCTCCGCTTCGTACACCTCGTACACACACGGCTCCGCTCTGTACACCTCATACACACACGGCTCCGCTTCGTACACCTCGTACACACACGGCTCCACTCCGTACACCTCGTATACATACACAGCTCCACTTTGTACACCTTGTACACACACTCTCTGCTACATCCACACTGTAAACACCTCCTGACTGCACACATAACCTTACTGTAGTCCAGCACCATGACAAGCAGCACAGTCCTGCACACACACGGAGGTCCCGATCATGTGACCCCTGACTCCTCCCCTCCTGTGACCTCATCACAGGTCCTGTGCGCACAGATCAGCAATATATGTGGTGTGCTGCTCTGCGGGTGCAGGGATGAGGCTTACATTGCAACACACCTCCCAACCAGTGCACACCTGTCCCAACTAATGTCCCAATCGTGATCGCGGAGCTGACTGTCAAAATCAGGACAGTCCCGTTGGATCAGGGATGGTTGGGAGGTGTGCAT
The DNA here is from genome assembly GCF_051348905.1 of Ranitomeya variabilis. Classification (NCBI taxonomy): domain Eukaryota; kingdom Metazoa; phylum Chordata; class Amphibia; order Anura; family Dendrobatidae; genus Ranitomeya; species Ranitomeya variabilis. The sequence continues at coordinate 470,602,584 of NC_135235.1, read as the reverse complement.
ATATTGATTTATTGGGCCAATATAAATCAGTTTTAAACTTGACCTGTTTTGCACACATCACAGCCCAAAAAATGATTCATCAGACTTTATTTACCCTCCAGTTGCCTGGAGTATAAACATCCTGTTGTAGCTCCAGTGCTCCTGGTTGAGTATGCAGTAGTGCAGTCTTGCTCAGCTGGCTTCATGGGAATATAAATGTTCCCTGTTTCCAACACTGACTTACCTGATTTTACCTTGTGCAATCCAGGGTCGGCGTTAGGGGCAGGCAGTTGCCTCCTAGCTCCTCCAGGGGCCCCCCAGCCAGTGGCGTGCCTCTAATAATGGCAAATCACGGTGCCACTATGAGACCCGACACTGCCCACCCGCATCGCGCATTCAACTTATCGGCATCACTTCATCATGTGCCTCGCTGTGCCAGTAGTGGAGCTGATGAGACTGGCGCAGAGCCTGGAGCAGCGTGGGGAACAAGGAGAGGTAAGTAGTGTGTGTGTGTCTGCATTAATGTGTGTGTATTATACTATACACTCACCGGCCACTTTATTAGGTACACCATGCTAGTAACGGGTTGGACCCCTTTTGCCTTCAGAACTGCCTCAATTCTTCGTGGCATAGATTCAACAAGGTGCTGGAAGCATTCCTCAGAGATTTTGGTCCATATTGACATGATGGCATCACACAGTTGCCGCAGATTTGTCGGCTGCACATCCCAAAGATGCTCCATACAAGGCAGGATGGATCCATGCTTTCATGTTGTTTACGCCAAATTCTGACCCTACCATCCGAATGTCGCAGCAGAAATCGAGACTCATCAGACCAAGCAACGTTTTTCCAATCTTCTACTGTCCAATTTCGATGAGCTTGTGCAAATTGTAGCCTCAATTTCCTGTTCTTAGCTGAAAGGAGTGGTACCCGGTGTGGTCTTCTGCTGCTGTAGCCCATCTGCCTCAAAGTTCGACGCACTGTGCGTTCAGAGATGCTCTTAGGCCTACCTTGGTTGTAACGGGTGGCGATTTGAGTCACTGTTGCCTTTCTATCAGCTCGAACCAGTCTGCCCATTCTCCTCTGACCTCTGGCATCAACAAGGCATTTCCGCCCACAGAACTGCCGCTCACTGGATTTTTTTTCTTTTTCGGGCCATTCTCTGTAAACCCTAGAGATGGTTGTGCGTGAAAATCCCAGTAGATCAGCAGTTTCTGAAATACTCAGACCAGCCCTTCTGGCACCAACAACCGTGCCACGTTCAAAGGCACTCAAATCACCTTTCTTCCCCATACTGATGCTCGGTTTGAACTGCAGGAGATTGTCTTGACCATGTCTACATGCCTAAATGCACTGAGTTGCCGCCATGTGATTGGCTGATTAGAAATTAAGTGTTAACAAGAAGTTGGACAGGTGTACCTAATAAAGTGGCCAGTGAGTGTATATGTATATGCATTATAGTGTGTGGGGGGTTGCATTATACTGTGTGTGTGTGTTGGGGGGCTGCATTATACTGTGTGTGAGGGGGCTGCATTATACTGTGTGTGAGGTGGCTGCATTATACTTTGTGGTGGGGGCTGCATTATACTGTGTGTGATGGGTGCTGCATTACACTGTGTGTGGGGGGTTGCATTATATTGTGTGTGGGGGCTGCATTATACTGTGTGGGGGGCTGCATTATACTGTGTGTGGATGGGGGCTGAATAATACTGTGTGTGGGGGGCTGCATTATACACTGGGGGGCTACATTATACAGTGTGGGGCTGTGTTATACTCTGAGGGGGCTGCATTATACTCTGAAGGGGCTACATGGTACTCTGAGGGGGCTGCATTGTACTCTGAGAACGTTGAATTATACTCTGAGGGGCCTACCTTATACTCTGGGGGACTGCATTATACTGTGTGTGGGGCTGCATTATACTCTGAGGGGACTGCATTATACTCTATGAAGGGGCTACATTATACTGTGTGTATGAGGGGGCTGCATTATACTCTGAGGTGGGCTGCATTATACCTTGAGGGGGGCTGCAGTATACTCTAGTAGGGGCCTGCATTATACTCTAGGAGGGGGCTGCATTATACTCTATGAAGGGGCTGCAGTATACTATGAGGGGACTGAAGTATAGTCTGAGGAGGGTTACAGTATACTCTATGAGGGGGGCTTATTATTTGCTTAGTCTATATATTAACATTAAGTATTGATTTACTGAGCTTTGTTGAAAATAATGTGATTGTGAGAATTACCCTTTGATATTGAGAATATCTCTCACCTTCCACCAGATTTTATGTATCCTACATAGAGTAAGTACACATCTAAAAAGGATATTGTCATTACAAAAATCCATAGAATGAGGCAGCACATGTATTAAGTGAAAAAAGCGTAAAAAATAAATTATTCACTCAGACTAGCTACATTTCAGCACTATCTATGTAGTCTTCTTCAAGGCTACATAGGAAGCAATTCCGCAATTGTTTTTTGTTTTTATGGTGTACATTGTACAGTAAAAATAACCTGCCAATATGATTCTTCAGATCAGTACGATTACAGGAATACCAAACCTGTAAAGTTTTTTCAATTTATTTACTGTGTGGGATGAAAAAAAAATCCGAAATTCGTAAGCAAAACAATTCTCCTTGTTTTGTCATTTTCTGAAACCTGTAATGTTTTTATTTTTTGTCAATAGAGTTGTGCGAGAGCTTAAATGTTGCATGACCGGCTGACTTTTTTTTAAACCTTCTTGGTGTAGGTATGACAATTTTTTTTCTTTTCCTATTTCTAAAAAGTTTTGTATTCATTTTTTACTTTATTTTTAACCCCTTAATGACCGCCGATACGCCTTTTAACGGAGGCAGTTAAGGGTACTTAAACCACAGCTCTGCTTTTTAACGGCGCTGAGGTTTAAGTGTATAGCACCCCCCAGAGTCACAACTTCTCTGGGGTCTCAGCTACTGGGCATGGCTGAGTCCCCAGAGAACATGATTCGGGTCGGTTTTTACCGACTCCAGTGTTGCGATCGTTATTATTAACGGTATAATGGCAACCACAAAAAAAGGTCAGATTTTCCATTTAATTTTTCTCTCCTCTGATGTGATTGCAAATCAGAGGAGAGAGAAATAACGTCCCCCAGTCCCCCCTGTACCTCAACCTCAGGAGTCCATGCATTCACCTGTGATGTCCCCCGGGCAGCCAGCGTCTTCTTCCAGGAGAAAATGGAGGGCGCATGCGCAGTGCACCAGCCAAGATCTGCCGGCTGGCACCCTGAAATAATAGGAAATTTTTCCTATTGGTTCATGATTACTATGATAGACAGTAGTAAATAGTAAATAAACCCCCCTTACTCACCTTCTTAGTTAGGGAAAAATGATAAAATTTTTAAAAAATATTTATTTCCATTAGGGTTAGAGTTAGGCTAAAGTGATTGGGCTAAAGTGAGTTGTGCTAAAGTTAGGGATAGAGCTAGGGTTAGTGTTAGGGTTAGCATTAGGGTTAGAGTTACAGTTAGCATTAGGGCTAGGGTTATCATCAGGGTTAGGGCTAGGGTTAGGGTTGGGTTTACGGTTAGGGTTTGGATTAGGGTTAGGGGTATGTTAGGGTTAGGTTTGTGGCTAGGGTTATGGTTAGGTTTGGGATTAAAGTTAGGGGTGTGTTGGGGTTAGGGTTGTGGTTAGGGTTAGGGTTGGGATTAGGGTTAGGGGTGTGTTGGGGTTAGGTTTGTGATTAGGGTTATGGTTAGGGTTGGGATTAAGGTTAGGGATGTGTTCGGGTTAGGGTTGTGGTTAGGGTTATGGTTAAGGTTGGGATTAGGGTTAGGGGTGTGTTCGGGTTAGGATTGTCATTAACGTTATGGTTAGGGTTAGGGGTGTGTTCGGGTTAGGGTTGTGGTTAGGGTTATGGTTGGGATTAGGGCTAGGGGTGTGTTCGGGTTAGGGTTGTCATTAGGGTTATGGTTAGGGTTGGGGTTAGGGGTTTGTGGGGGTTATGGTTGTGGTTAGGGTTGGGATTAGGGCTAGGGGTGTATTAGGGTTAGGTTTGTTAGGATTATGGTTAGGGTTTGGATTAGGGTTAAGGGTGTGTTGAGGTTAGGGTTGTGGTTAGAGTTATGGTGAAGGTTGGGATTAGGGTTAGGGGTGTGTTGGGGTTAGGGTGGGAGTTAGAATTGGGGGGTTTCCACTGTTTAGGTAAATCAGAGGGTCTCCAAACACGACATGGCGCCACTATTGATTCCAGCCAATTTTGTGTCCAAAAATTCAAACGGTGTTCCCACTCTTCTGCCATGCACCATAAACAGTGGTTTAGCCCCACATATGGGGCATCAGAATACTTAGGACAAATTGCACAACAACTTTGGGGTATAATTTCTCCTGTTACCCTTGGGAAAATAAAAATTTGAGGTCGAAAAGATAATTTTTGTGGAAACAATATTTTTTATTTTCATGGCTCTACGTTATAAACTTCTGTGAAGATCTTGAGGGTTCAAAGTGCTCATTACACATGGGTTTTCCCTGTTTAGGTACATCAGGGGCTCTCCAAACGCGACATGGCGTCCGATCTCAATTCCAGCTAATTCTGCATTGAAAAAGTCAAGAGGTGCTTCATCCCTTCCGAGCTTTGCTGTGCTCCCAAACAGTGCTTTACTCCCACATATCGGGTATCTGGGTATTCAAAAAATGAACAAATAAAACTTAATAAATATAAAATTTAGATAAAAATTTAAATAAAACAACAAATTTTGTGGTTTATTTTCCCTTAATAAAAAAAATTGGTTCTGAAGTAAAATGCTTGTGAAAAAAAGTTAAATGTTCATTTTTTCCTTCCACATTGCTTCAGTTCCTGTGAAGCACGCAAAGGGTTAATGAACTTCTTGAAAGTGGTTTGGAGCACATTGAGGGGCGCCTTTTTTATAACGTTGTCACTTTTGGTTATTTTCTGTCATGTACACCCCTCAAAGTGAATTCAAATTTGATGTGGTCCCGAAAATAAATGGTTTTGTAAAATTTGTTGTAAAAATGAGAAATCACTGGTCAACTGGGATACGTTGAAGTGTTCTAGAGCTATAATCTCATAAAGTGACAGTGGTCAGAATTTTTAAAATTGGCTTGGTCATTAAGCAGCAAATTGCCTCTTTCTCTAAGGGGTTAAAGGTGACCTGAACCTGGGATTTTCGATTGCTTACATCAAAGGTCTCAGGCACGTGTAGCTAAGTGGCTCATTCATAGATTTTTTTTTAAGTTGATGGGCAGAATTGATTGTGTGATGGAATAATGTTTTCAGTCATACTATTTTTTTCTATGTGGCTGTTGGATGACTGTTTATGGAAAAGCTACAATTTTCATGTGTTTTTTTATGGTGTTCATCTCAGGGTTACAGTACAGATTCATAGCATCTGGGAGTGGCAATAACAAATGTGTACTTTGCTTCCGTTTTTACATAAAACTGTGTTTTTAGTGATAAAATATTTTTCCTTTATTTTGATTTATTTTATTTTCACAAGTTTTCTTTTTTAGACTTCATATGGTACTCTAACTTTTAGTTTCTTGATCTATTATCCTGCGATACCTCTGTAATGCAAGATATTTGATCTGTCAAATTTACACTGACAACTTGGCTATTACACCTTTCTTATTGCAGGGTCTAATAGGCCATTGTAGACCCGAGGGTCATATCTTTAACTTGGGTTGCCATGGCAACTGTCAGCACCCTCCAATTGATCCAGCACCATCATCTCTTTGTACATGTATGGCGGTTTGTGTGGTCACCTCATTCTGCACCATACATGTATGGCGGATGTCTGTAAGAGGTCAAAAAAATCCTCCTCTCCATATTCAGTGCAGTGCCCCGTGAGCCCCAGATGACAGCCTTATAGGTCATAAACGGCACCCAGGCCAATTGTTTGAGACCCCTGGCTTACATAATATACTACAACAGTATTGCAGTATATAGTGAAAAAGTAGTTCTCCTGTAAATTCCATCCACAGGCTGAAGACAAAAATGGCTGCCATGAGGGCATGCCTTCGGCTACCATGACAACCCATCGGTGGAAGCCGGTGATCATGCACACTAGCACTGGCGTAATTTTAATGCTGCTGTCAGAGACAGCATATAATGCTTCTTGGAGGTTCTCTCCGTGGAAGGAGAAAAATAGAGCAGTGATAGGAGGCGTTTCTTCAAGATGTCATGCTTTGTTCATTTGTCCAATCTATTTTTAACCCCACTGCTTGCTCATGCCTACCAGCAAGTCAAATGTATTCAAAGTCTTCCCATGCCCATTTCATTTTATAGTCAAACTCATTCAATGAACAGCTTCTGTCAATACATCCTTGATATCTTAGCCAAAGTTCAATAAAACCTATTTGATTGTGTGGCTAAGAGGAGTCCCACTTCTAATATCTCTTCAGGTGATAATTTGACTCTTAAATCTCTAAAGACTGCCTGCAAGAAACTTTCTCCAAGATTCATCAGTCCTTTAAAAATGACTGAGCAAATCCATTTGATTACTTTCCTTCTAAAATTACTTCCCACCCTAAACATTCCCAATAAATTCCAGATTTCTTTGCTACATCCTCGAGACCCCGGCCAGAGCATAATAAATGTATGATGTAAAAAATGAAAAAATCCTTATACTCACTTCCTCACTCATCCCTCTGGCCCTTCCACTCCTCACCATCAAACATCTGCCGCATCTTCTCATCACCAATTCTCACGATGTGCGCTTTGACTTTAAGAGCACATTTTAAGGAGGCTAATGGCCGCGTAGTCAATGGGAGGTATGTGTCACAGAGATGGCTGCTCTCTGTGATGTAACCCGTAGTATTTTCTTTAGTGCACGTAAGTTGTCATGAGCGAATATACTCGCTATTCGGGTTTCCCCGAGAATGCTCGGGTGGTCTCCCAAGTATCTTGGCGTGCTCGGAGATTTAGTTTTTGTCGCCGCAGCTGTATGATTTGCGACTGCTAGACAGGCTGAATACATTTGGGGGTTGCCTGTTTTTTAGGCCCCGACATGTGCCCAAACAGTAATTTTCTCCCACTTATGGGGTATCAGCATACTCAGGACAAATTGAACAACAACTTTTGGGGTCCAATTTCTCCTGTTACCCTTGTGAAAATACAAAAATGGGATCTAAAAAATCATTTTTGTGGAAAAAAATTATTTTTTATTTTCACAGCTCTGTGTTATAAACTTTAGTGAAACACTTGGGGGTTCAAAGTTCTCACAACACATCTAGATAAGTTCCTTAGGGGGGTCTAGTTTCCAAATTAGGGTGACTTGTGGGGAATTTCTACTGTTTAGGCACATCAGGGGCTCAGCAAATGCAACATGACGCCCGCAGACCATTCCGTCAAAGTTTGCATTCCAAAATGGCGCTCCTTCCCTTCCGAGCTCTGCCATGCACCCAAACAGTTGTTCCCCCCACATATGGGGTATCAGCATACTCAGGACAAATTGCCCAACAACTTTTGGGGTCCAATTTCTCCGAATACCTTTGGGAAAATTAAAAAAATGGTGGCTAAAATATCATTTTTGTTTTTTTTTTATTTTCACTGCTCTACGTTTTAAACTTTAGTGAAACAATTGGGGGCTCAAAGTGCTTACCACATATCTAGATAAGTTCCTTTGGTGGTCTAATTTCTATAATGGGATCACTATTGGGGGTTTCCACTGTTTAAACACATCAGGGGCTCTCCAAATGAGATATGGCGTCCGATATCAATTCCAGCCAATTCTACTTTGAAAAAGCTGAAAAGGGCAAACGGCGCTCCTTCCCTTCCAAGCTCTGCCATGCACCCAAACAGTGGTTTATCCCCACATATAGGGCATCAGTGTATTCACGACAAATTGCACAACCACTTTGGGAGTCTACTTTCTCCTGTTACCCTTGGGAAAATAAAAATTTGGAGGTGAAAAGATAATTTTTTTGGAAAAAATATGATTTTTTTATTTTCACGGCAATATGTTATAAACTTCTGTGAAGCACTTGGTGGTTCAAAGTACTCACCACACATCTAGTTAAGTTCCTTGGGGGGTCTAGTTTCCAAAATAGTGTCACTTGTGGGGGGTTTCCACTGTTTAGGCACACCAGGGGCTCACCAAATGCGACATTCCAGCCAATTCTGCATTGAAAAAGTCAAATGATGCTACTTCCCTTCCAAGCTCAGCCATGCGCCCAAACAGTGGTTTACCCCCACATATGGCATATCAGCATATTCAGGAGAAATTGCACAACAAATTTAGTCTTTTTTTACATTTGTGAAAATTAAAAAAACTGGTTCTGAAATAAAATGTTTGTGAAATAAAGTTAAATGTTCATTTTTTCCATTCCACATTGCTTCAGTTCCTGTGAAGCATATAAAGGGTTAATAAACTTTTTGAATGTGGCTTTGAGCACCTTGAGGGGCGCAGTTTTTGGAATGGTGTCACTTTGGGGTATTTTCCATCATGTACACCCCTCAAAATGAATTCAAATGTGAGGTGGTCCCTAAAAAAATGGTTTTATAAATGTTGTTGTAAAAATTAGAAATCGCTGGTCAAATTTTAACCCTTAGAACTTCCTAACAAAAAAAAATTTTGTTTCCAAAATTGTGCTGATGTCAAGTAGACATGTGGGAAATGTTAGTTATTAACTATTTTGTGTGACATATCTCTCTGATTTAAGGACATAAAAATTAAAAGTTTGAAAATTTTGACATTTTAAACTTTTTTGCCATATTTCCATTTTTTTCATAAATAAACGCAAGTCATATTGAAGATATTTTACCAGTAACATGAAGTAAAATATGTCATGAAAAAACATTCTTAGAATCTGGATCCGTTAAAGCATTCCAGAGTTATGACCTCATAAAGTGACAGTGGTCAGAATTGTCAAAATTGGCCTAGACATTAAGCTGCAAATTGGCTCTGTTACTTAGGGGTTAAATGTTCCAGAATTATCCTAAAAATGAAAACAGGCTTTGGCAGGAAGGTGTTAAGGAAAATGGAATATTTTTTCTAATGTGATTCACTTCTGAGGGGATTTTCCTCTTATCAATACTTTTATGAAAACGTTTTACGTGTCAATGACCCTTTTATGTAAATATTCCTGTTTGAATATATTTTTAACATATGGATCTATAATAGCTTATGATTGTAGATTATTTAACTTAATGTACTTTCTCATATTTTCATCATCCACAGGTGCTTTCTGCTAGTCTTGCTGACAATTAATCTGACTATATGGATCTATGCAGTTGCGGAAGAGTCCATACATCACACACTTGAACTAAAGAGGCAGCTAAATTTTACTAAAGAACCTAATAGCAGCATAAATAAAGAAGGTATTCAAATCTTTAGGCCACATTCAGATGTGGCATAACTGCCATGGCTTGTCACTGTGGAAATACAATACAGTAGTTTGTGATTTATAGTACAGTGCTGTGCAAAAGTTTTAGGCAGGTGTGTAAAAAAGGCTGCAAAGTAAGATTACTTTAAAAAATAGAAGTATTAATCATTTATTTTTCTCAATGAATAAAATACTAAGTGAAAGAACAAAAGAGAAATGTAAATGACATCAATATTAGGTATTATCATCCTTTGCCTTCAAAACAGTATAAATTACTCTAGATACGCTTGCACACAGTTTTTTCAATAAGACTGCAGGGATCGTGTTCCAAATACCGTATTTTCCGGCATATAAGACGACTTTTTAACCCCTAAAAATTGTCCCAAAAGTCGGGGGTCGTCTTATACGCTGGGTACGGCGTGTGCAGGGAGCGATCCTGGATGTTCCCAGGGTCTGAAGGAGAGGAGACTCTCCTTCAGGCCCTGGGATCCATATTCATGTAAAGAATAAAAATAAAAAATATGGATATACTCACCCCTCCGACGAACCCTGGCTGTCACCGTTGCAAGCGTCTGCCTCCGTTCCTAAGAATGCAGAGAGTGAAGGACCTTCGATGACGTCGCGGTCAGGTGACCGGTCAGGTGACAGCCAGGGTTCGTCGGAGGGGTGAGTATATCCATATTTTTATTTTTATTCTTTATTTTTTACATGAATATGGATCCCAGGGCCTGAAGGAGAGTCTCCTCTCCTCCAGACCCTGGGAACCACAGGCCGTATAAGATGACTGGGCGTATAAGATGACCCCCGTCTTATACGGCGGGCATATCCCAAATTCCATATTTTATATGGAAACGTTGGGGGTCGTCTTATACGCCCAGTCATCTTATACACCAGAAAATATGGTATATTCGAGAACTGACCACAGATCTTCTGTTGATGTAAACTTTCACAAATTCTTCTGTCTCTGTAAGTAACTACAGAGAGACACAATGATGTTGAGGTCAAGGCTCTGTGGAGGTCAAATCATCACATTTCAAGAACTTATTGTTCTTCTTAATTCTGAAGATTGTTCTTAACATTGGTTGTATGTTGTGGTTGTTGTCTTGCTGCAGAATTTATTTGGAGCCAATCAGACGCCTTCTAAATGGTATATCATTAACTGTATTCGTGTGCATAGTATGCCGATAGTATTTAAGGTCTGCAGTAGAGCAGGGAGACATGATCTCCCTGCTCTACCTCTCTCCATTCTGTAGACCACAGATCACTTTATGCAGGGTGATGCAAGGACAGTTTCAGCCAGAACTCTGATGTCCAGTGTGTGAACCGCCGCTTTACTGGTGGACTCGTCAGGAAGATCCTGGATTTAGTGAGTATATGATGCTTTTTATTTTCATTAAAATATGTGGTGTGACTGTGGGGGCATCATAAAGTATGGGGCCCTCATACAGTGTGGTAGCTACTGTGAGGGGCCCTCATACACTGTGGAGGCTACTGTGGGGGGCTCTCATTCAGTTTGGGAGCTACTGTGCCGGCTCTCATACAGTGTGGGGGTTTCTGCGTGGGGTCCCTTTTATATTCTAGCGACTACTGTGGGGGCCCTCATACAGTGTGGGGCCTCCATAAAATGGGGGGCCATTATATAATGTGTGAGCTAATGTGGGGGCCATTATAAAGTTTGAGGCCTACCGTGGGGGCCATCATACATTGTGGGGACTACTGTGAAGGCCATTATACAGTGTAAGACATAATGCAGGGGCCATGCATGGACCATTATACAGTTTGAGGGCTACTGTGGTAGGCACACATACAGTATGGATACACTCATAAAGTGTGGGGACTACTGTGGGAGCCATTATGCAGTGTGGGTGACATTACACAGAGTAGGGGTTACTATGGGAGTCATTAAACAGTTTGGGGTCTGTTATAAAGTATGAGTGCCATCACACAGTGTGAGGACTTGTGTGGGGTTCATTATACTGTGTATCGGAGGAGCAGATATCATACTGCGTAAAGGGGAGCTGTGGGCCCATTCTACTGTGTATAAGGGAGACAGGGTCCATCATACTGTGCATAGGGGATCTCTAGGCTCAAGATATTGTGTACAAAGATGGTGTAGGTCCATCATACTTTGTATTGGAGAGCTGTGAGACAATCATACTGTGTATAGGGAGCTGTGAGCCCATCATACTGTGTATAGCATAGATTTGGGCCCATCATACTGTGTACAAGGGAAATGTGGGATCATCATACTGTGTATAGGAAAGATGTGGACCCATCATACTGTGTATAGGGAACCTGTGGGTCTAGCATACTGTGTACACGGGAGCAATAGGCTAATCATACTGTGTACAGGAGAGCTGTAGGCCAATCATACTGCGTATAGGGGTGCTGTGGGCCCATCATACTATGTGTAAGGGACCTGTGGGCCTATCATATTTTATATAAGGGAGCTGTACTGTGTATAGGTAAGCTGCAAGCCCATCATACTGTGTGTAGGGGAGCTGAACATGGGGTACTTAGGGGACATTATTAAATGTTATATAGACACTTAGGAATCACTATTTGGGCACTCAGAGTTTTGTAAATGTCCAAGGTGCACATGAGGCAACTTTCTAGGGGCAAAATGTGGACACTGTTTTCAAGGGCACCTGCCCAATGCATTAGTATATTCCAGGGGGTAATTTTACCATCTAGAGAGCAGAAAGGATGCATTTTAATTGGTAATTCTAAGTTCACATTAGCGTTTCCGTGCGCAGCGTATCATCTGCATGCCAAAACGCATGCAAACGCATGTTTACGCAGCGTTTTTTAACTGCATGATCTTACATATGACGGACAAAAAATGCTGCTTGTGCATGCGTTTGTATGCACTTTTGCATGCGTCTGTGCAGCGCCCCAGAGTCCTGGTCGTTGCAGTGCTGTGGCTTCGCCGCTAAGGGGAGCCATGGTACGTTCGATGGCACCGAAGGAGTTCCTCCAATCAGGTATCACAGACACCAATATGTTTCACAGCTGGGCCTCCGGGGGGAGCTAAGGGTGCTATTCATTAGGCCACTCCCCACCATAGTGGGTAAACTGGGGGTCAGGCAGGAAGTTAGTGAGAACGCTGACGGGATTGAACGGAGCAACACCCTGTGGCAGGGGGTGTTGTGAAGGGAGAGACTGTAGGGTCTCTGCCAGGGGTGGGATCCTGGCAGAGGCTTGGCATTGAAAGAACGTAACGGGTCCGCGCAGGCTCCTGGAAGCGGCGGGACTCAAGAAAGGACTAGAAGCGAGACAGATTGTGCTGAGTGAGAAACGAGATCAAGCAAAAGGAGAATACCAGCAGGGGTTGTGCTGAAAGAGGCAGCACCTTGCTGAGGCGCAATACCGGTGGCCGGAACGCCGAGGGAGTGGATTAGAATACAGCTTCAAGCCATACTCCAAACAGCGGCAGGACAGTCGGTCTCAGGCGGGCTGTCTACCACATATCACCTATGAAGTCTTGGGGGGCAATTGCGGGAGAGGGGCGACTCTAGGGTCCCGGAAGAACTCCAGGCCTACCTGACAAACGGGTGCCATTCCAACCTGAATACAGGGAAGGGGTGGATTACAGAGGAACATCAAATCGAGTTGTGAGGGAACTTAAGAAACAGACACAACCGTTGTGGGGTTACTTTCCGTAAGCACAGCAGGGAAGGACTACAACACATAGCGCTAGAAGGAAGGCACAGATTTCCACCTGAGAGGAGAACTCTGGAGGTGCCATTGGACCGGCCGGACTTGCGTAGCCTGGTGAACCGTGTTCTGGACTGAGGACTCAGAGATCTCCAGTAAAGAGGTAAAGAGACTGCAACCTGGTGTCCTCGTTATTTACCGCGACTTACACCCCACAACCGCACCGCTACATCGCTACCATTACTACCACCTATTACACCGGACGTCCCCCACTGACGGACAGGGCCACGGACCGGGTCTAGCCACCGTGACAACCCCGAGACTGAGAACTAGAGGCCCGGCTCCGGGTACCCCCTCGGCCCTGCGGCGGTGTGGGGGCGCTCCAAACTTGGCGTCACGAACAGGATCTACTTAAGCCTGAAGAATCAGGTCATGTGTGCCTAGAGACTGTGATTTGTTGTGCTTGGACTGTACTTTATTGTAAGACTGTGCTGCGCCATTAGCCGCCAAAAGTTCCCGCCAAAAGGCGCCGCCATTGCTACACCCAAGGGGAAGGAGGGCGTGTTATGGGCGGAGACTCCCAGTGTGGCGCGAGAAATGGCTACCGCCCCCTGCACTTCTGGCTGCAGAGGAATGACCTGCCCCAAAGCAGAAGAGAAACACCCCTTGATATGCAGCAGCGAGGGGCTGGGGACGGAGAAGCCCGACCTCAGAGAAATGGCGGAGTTAGGTGCATGCACTGCCAGCGACTATCAGGTGGCGATGATGAACGGCGAGTGCCTGAGCGAGGAAGGAGCGATCCCGGCCTGCTCTCCTTCACCAGAGACGGACCAGGAGCCTGCGGACCTGACAGCGGAGCTACGTCCACCAATCCCGACCTCGGAGTTAGAGGAGGAGGAACCACAGCGAGCGGAGCAGCGTTTGGGGGCCGCATCGGAAGAGCCGCGGTCCGAGCAGCAGCCGACTCCAGCGTTCTTGTCAGCGGACCGGATCGACATCGGTGGAACCACATCAGGCGTAGGTACGGAAGACGCCCCTGCTCCCCTTCACGAGTCCGCTTCCACGACCCACCTCCATCTCAGTAAAGGGCGACCCTTCTCGGCGGGGTTAATGGTGTTATCCCCTGGTGACCTGGGGAGGATGGTGCCACCGCTGTCGACTAGAGTGGGAGAGCCCGTGGATGTGAGTCTAGATGGAGTAGTTCTTCGGTGGGACAGCCCCTGGGTTGGGACAGATGGATCCCAGGAGAACGGGACCACTCTTGCGGTGCTTACGTGGGAACAATATAGACAGTGCTTGATTCTACAGTGGAAAGGCCGGAAAGAGGCCGAGCCGATGGGTCCATCGAGAATACAACAATTCCCTCCGGCATGGGACGACAGAGACGTGACAAGGCGGGGCACTGTGTTGGCCTACCATGCAAGAAGAGGTTGGGGCCTCATACACGAGCCAGGATTGGATACTGACGTTTTTGTTGCGCACTGTAACGTGAGGGCTCCCTGCTGTGGCCGAAGTGGAGAACCATTGCAAAAGGGGGATTCGGTGACCTACAGCCGCCACCAGAACCCGCTCGGGTGGTATGCACGGAATGTTCGGCGGTGTATGTCTGGAGCCGCGACCCTTACTGCCTCGGACCTGGTCCCAGGAGCACCCGATCTTGTCACCATTGCAACGGTGCGCCTGGTTGCGGCCACCGAGTTGGCCAGTCGAGTTCATCTTCACGTTCGAACCGCGGACGCTGGCACCACGGTGGCTGGGGGGCAGGAGCCCGAGCCGCCTGAAAAAGAGTAAACCTCGATACCATGAAAATGTAAATAGTTACTGTTTGTTCTTTTAAGTTGCTGCTAAACCCGCCCAGGGTTAATGGATCCCTCTGTTGACCCGGGATCCCCTTTGTTTGTTTTCCTTTTTCTGAAGTTTTTGCACCAAGTTTAAAGAACTGCAGAAATCATGGACTGTGCATGATTCGAACTTCCTTTGTAAATAGTTTGCACCTTCTTAAAGGTGCTTCCTACTGGTTTTAGCCAAAGACACTTTGCGAAGATACTTTTCCTACTGGTTTTAGCCAAAGACACTTTGCGAAGATACTTGTCCTACTGGTTTTAGCCAAAGACACTTTGCGAAGATATCAATGCTGGAACCTTTGCATGGACTGGTAGGCTGAGAGAACGAGCTACCTCAGAGAGACTTGGTCCCCTCTTAAAGGGGATGTGAAGAATTGAACTTGAGAAAGATACTGTTGCAGAACAGTAATGCCATGATGATGCTTTGAAAAGAAATGTAACTGTTTTACATGAAAAGTTAAATGTGTTCAATTTGTTTGAAATGTGAAACCTGAATAATGTTTTGAAAGGTGCAGAGAGCCCGCAGGGGTAGAAGTAGAGATCTGCATAGTTGAAAGTAAAGAAGTAATGATGAAGGTGAGGATAGAAGGTAAACCCTGCGTCCCCATAGAAAGTTACTTTGTTACTAAGGACAGAAAGCGAACCCGTAGGGGTTAGAGAGTGAGTCCTTAAAGGAGCCGAGTAGAGCTGGCTCAGAGTTCTTTAAACGAAAGGAATGTTATGTCTATACTATGTATAGTAGCGAAAGGCAGTAGGCCCTGGCTGAACGGGGCGGTCCTGTAAAAGAAAGGAGAGGCAGTAGGTCTGGTGCCATAGGGACAGGCGGTCCTGCAGGTTCAAAGTAGGAGAATGTGAAGTTACCTTACCCTGTAATGTGATTATAGGAAGGCCTTTGGTAAACTAAGAGTGTATGTTTCTTAAAGGCAATGTTAATTTATTGTTCCAGAATTTGCACTAAGTAGAATACCCGGTTGGGTAACAGGAGTTATGCATAGCCTGTAATTTATAATGTTGACTATGTTTGTAACGTTAGAAGTGTCCTCACCTCCCATAAAGGGAAGCCTGTTCAAGTATACTTATTGTTTTGCACTCAACAAAATTGTATGTCTTTTTGCTAATCTGTATTGTTGTTTTTCTTCCCAGTCCCGGAGTACTGTGTTTAACCAGGGGGGAGTGCAGCGCCCCAGAGTCCTAGTCGTTGCAGTGCTGTGGCTTCGCCGCTAAGGGGAGCCATGGTACGTTCGATGGCACCGAAGGAGTTCCTCCAATCAGGTATCACAGACACCAATATGTTTCACAGCTGGGCCTCCGGGGGGAGCTAAGGGTGCTATTCATTAGGCCACTCCCCACCATAGTGGGTAAACTGGGGGTCAGGCAGGAAGTTAGTGAGAACGCTGACGGGATTGAACGGAGCAACACCCTGTGGCAGGGGGTGTTGTGAAGGGAGAGACTGTAGGGTCTCTGCCAGGGGTGGGATCCTGGCAGAGGCTTGGCATTGAAAGAACGTAACGGGTCCGCGCAGGCTCCTGGAAGCGGCGGGACTCAAGAAAGGACTAGAAGCGAGACAGATTGTGCTGAGTGAGAAACGAGATCAAGCAGAAGGAGAATACCAGCAGGGGTTGTGCTGAAAGAGGCAGCACCTTGCTGAGGCGCAATACCGGTGGCCGGAACGCCGAGGGAGTGGATTAGAATACAGCTTCAAGCCATACTCCAAACAGCGGCAGGACAGTCGGTCTCAGGCGGGCTGTCTACCACATATCACCTATGAAGTCTTGGGGGGCAATTGCGGGAGAGGGGCGACTCTAGGGTCCCGGAAGAACTCCAGGCCTACCTGACAAACGGGTGCCATTCCAACCTGAATACAGGGAAGGGGTGGATTACAGAGGAACATCAAATCGAGTTGTGAGGGAACTTAAGAAACAGACACAACCGTTGTGGGGTTACTTTCCGTAAGCACAGCAGGGAAGGACTACAACACATAGCGCTAGAAGGAAGGCACAGATTTCCACCTGAGAGGAGAACTCTGGAGGTGCCATTGGACCGGCCGGACTTGCGTAGCCTGGTGAACCGTGTTCTGGACTGAGGACTCAGAGATCTCCAGTAAAGAGGTAAAGAGACTGCAACCTGGTGTCCTCGTTATTTACCGCGACTTACACCCCACAACCGCACCGCTACATCGCTACCATTACTACCACCTATTACACCGGACGTCCCCCACTGACGGACAGGGCCACGGACCGGGTCTAGCCACCGTGACAACCCCGAGACTGAGAACTAGAGGCCCGGCTCCGGGTACCCCCTCGGCCCTGCGGCGGTGTGGGGGCGCTCCATCTGCATTGTTTATGCGCATGCGTACGCTATTTCCCAATGGGCGTGGCTTATGGGATTTCTATATATAGACCCTGCACAGATTAAATCCTCTTCTTTTGATGCTGTATCCTCCTGCAGGATGGATCTTAGTGAGGAGAGCTTCAATCTGAATCTGGATTTATCATTGAAATTGGCTTTTGCTGTGGCTTGTGAGGAAGAAAGGAGAAAAGAAAGATGGAGAAGACGTCGTTATCGCTATTGACAACACCCCATTGTTGAAGTCCAAGAGAGCCGTGGAGCCTACTACTCATTGTACACCGAGCTTCATGAAAACCCGCAAAAGTTTTTTTAATACACGAGGATGCCTGAACAGAGCTTCGATAAATTGCTGCATTGTGTGCGAGGATCCATCACCAGGCAGGACGAGCAACTTCTTAGAGCAATTCCTGCTGAGGAACGTCTGTTGGTGACCCTAAGGAACATAATTTAAAAAAAGAAACACCTGTCATTAATATACTTGTTATAAAAGCCATATACTGACTTTCTTTCCCCATTTTCTTTTCCTCAAATTTCTGTCTACCGGAGAGACATTAAGATCCTTACATTTTCAATTTCGGATTGGACTGTCCACCCTTTCTGGGATTGTTGGAGACACCTGCCGTGCATTGTGTGATGTTCTGCATGCAGAATTCCTCTCCCAACCCACAACTGAACTGTGGCTGAAAAATGCAGAAAAATTCAAGGACATTTGCAATTTTCCAAACTGTGTGGAGGCTGTGGACGGCAAACACATTCGGATTCTAAAACCTGCTGGAAGTGGATCCGAGTACTTCACTTATAAAAAATACTTTTCCATTGTTCTCATGGCAATTGCGGATGCTAAATGTCGATTTGTTGATGTTGGCTCATTTGGATGAGGAAATGACTCACAGACTTTCAAAAACTCTGACATGGGACAACGTTTGTATGCTAATAATTTTAATTTTCCAGCGCCACAACCTCTTCCGAACACTGAAGGACCGCCAATGCCATTTGTTGTTGGGAATGAGGCGTTTCAAATGTGTGCCAACCTCTTAAAGCCATACTCAAGTCAGGACTTTAATCACTCCAAAAGGATTTTCAACTACAGACTGACAAGGGCACGAAGAACTGTGAAGTGTGACTTTAGTTTGCTGGCAGCTAAATGGCGCATTTTGGGGAACACCAATCAATCTTAGGCTATGTGCACACACTGTGGATTTTGCTGCGGATCCGCAGCAGATTTGACACTGCGGATCCGCAGCAGTTTTCCATGAGGTCTACAGTACCATGTACACCTATGAAAAATAAAATCCGCAGTGCACATGCTGCAGAAAAAAACACGGGGAAACGCAGCGGCTTATTTTCCACAGCATGTCAATTCTTTGTGCGGATTCCGCAGCGGTTTTCATCAGCACCACAATAGAAATCCGCAGATGGAATCTGCACAAAAACCGCAGTAAATCTGCAGTAATTCCGCTGTAAATCTGCAGTGTGGTTTACCTGCGAATTTTCCAAAAACAGTGCAGAAAAATACGCACACCATTCTGCAGCGTGTGCACATAACCTTAAAATAGAGACAATTGATGAGGTTGTGAAAGCGTGTGTTGTTCTGCATAATTACTTCCTGGCAAAAGAGCAACCACACTTCGAACTTGAGGAACCTGTTAATACCACATTGTCGAATTATCATGCTCACTGTTATGATCCGGTGACTTTGGAGCCGCATGAACTTTCTCTGGAGTAGGTGGAAACTGTACTGACCGCAAAACCTGAACTAACACCGCAACTAGAAGTAGCCGTGGGGTGTGCCTAAAAAACCCTAGACACCTCGACACAGCCGGAGGACTAAATACCCCTATAGATGGAAATAGGAATACTACCTTGCCTCAGAGCAGAACCCCAAAGGATAGGCAGCCCCCCACGAATATTGACTGTGAGTAGGAGAGGAAAGACACACGCAGGCAGAAAACAGGATTCAGCAAAAGAGGCCACTCTAGCTAAATAGGGAAAGATAGGACAGAATACTAAGCGGTCAGTATTAAAAACCCTTCCAAAAATATCCACAGCAGATGATACAAAAAGTTCCACAATCTAACTAAAGACATGGAATGTATATCTGCCACTCCAGAGAATCCAACAAGACTGAGAAAATACTGACACAATCTAAGCTGGACAAAAAAACACTGAATAGCACAGAATTATTAAGCACACAGCATGTGTGCCACAGAAACAAAACCAGACACTTATCTTTGCTGATTTGGCAGAAGGCAGAAGGAACCAAACCAGGACCAAAACCTCCCAACAACCATGGACAACTGGCAAGGACTAATGAATCCTGCATGCCTAAATACCCTAGTCAGAACTGCAATCAGCAGATACACCTGACCAGGACTGCAACTCAGGGACAACTGCATTACCACCTACAACCACCGGAGGGAGCCCAAAAGCAGAATTCACAACAGCTCACCCTCCGAGGACTACAGTGGAAGTTGCCCAAATGAGGAATAAATTGGCTACCTACTTTGTCTCTGATATTGGACGTGTGTCATGGCAAGATGAAATGGTTTAAGCTATAAATATGTCAAATGTACCTGAAATGTTATGTACCTGTACTTTTTTCTGACTGTAATATTGACACCTTGAATGTAACTTTAATAATAAACACCTTAACTGTAATATCCGTTAATACTTCACTCAACAATACACTCAACAATACACACGTTTAAATAAATAAAGAGCTAAAGAAAACACAGTGAGACAGTTTTTGTGAATCAAAAGGAATCAAAAGAATTTTTATTAACAAAAATAAAAACAATTTAACATTTAAAAAAAAATTTAAAATGTGATTACTTTCGGGTTCTGTGGGAGGAAGTTACATGGTGGACCTGGGGGGTGTCAGGCTGTGATGGTAGGATTGGAGTTGTTGGGGAAGTAGGGGAAGTAGAAGTGGCAGACAATTGGAGGATGGGGTCAGAAACATTGGCAGAGGACACATTGGGGGAAGAGGACACATTAGGATTGGAAAACAAGTTGGAAGGGATTGACACTTTGGATGGGAAAGAACCAAGGGAAGGTGTGGACAGACTGGAAAAAAGACACATTCAGAGGTGAGGGTGGAGGAGGTGGTTAATGTTTTTTAGCAGCTTTATGTTTCCTGGACTTTGTTTTGCTGCTTCCTTGGCCTTTTGCTTCCTGTTGCTGCGTGGTGGGAGTGGAAGTCTGGGCTACTGCAATCGGCTGCATGGTAGAAGTGGAAGGCTGGGCTGCTGCACTCGGCTGCGTGGTTGAAGAGGAAGACTGTGCTGCTGCACTCGGCTGCATGGTGTAGCTGGGTACCGTTGGAACAGTCCTATTATCCAGCAGTGGTTGTGGTGGTGGTGGATAGTGCCACTGATGCTGTCCTGGAGCTTGTTGCCCTGTAGGGAAAGAACTTTGTGCCTGCTGCTGATATCGGGACCACTGCATGGCCTCGGTGAAAGCATCTTGACAGGCCTTCATCACATACAGCTGGAGATCAGGACTAAGATTTTGCGTCACTCCCCGTTCTATAATGTCACACTGGTCTATTAAGGTCGGCTTCCAGGCGGTTAAGGCGTCTCTGGACGTCCTGGAAAAGTGTGTTCACGTGAGTGAACCCTCTATCCAGTTTTTCTACAACCGCCTTCATCCCAGCCTGGAAGACCGAGCTTAAGTGAATAAACTCGGACATGACTGACCTCTCACAGGCCCTCTGCCGCTGGCGAGCAGACCCAAGTAAAGTAGTGGCAGAGGGCTGGGAGAGGGGAAAACCAGATGGACCGGCTTCCTGTTCCCCAGCCTGTGAAGCCTGCCTGGTTGCTCCATCGCTGGTGGATGATCGGGACTGGGCCTGTTCGTTGGCTGGTCGATGAGGGGCCGCTCCAACAGATGACGATGCAGGTTCTGTGGTGCTGCACCAGGTTCTGTGTGGAATATAAATGAAAAACATTAGTAAAAAAATTAAAAGTTTAAATAACAGTAAGACAACACAAAGACGTGTTCACTGAGCAAGCGCAGGTCTCAGAAAAAAAAGCCGCTGATGGTACTTTATTTTCTGAGTATTTGAGCAGCACCACTACGAACCCGAATCTCCTCTCTCATGTCGTTATTGAAGCAATCCTTCATCGAATGCCAACAAACTTTTATTCTCTTCACTGTGAAGGGGGAAAAAAAAATTATTGTAAAAAGACCCCAACATTTACAGCAAAACCGACGCGTAAAAGACCACATTGCAATACTTAGGAAAATCCTTTCTGACTTGTGGCCTTGCATGGTCCCAATCATCCAACAGTGATCTGGCCACTTCTTCCCAGAGTCGTCGGATCAAGGCTGAGTTGAAATGATTATGATCACAAGGGTCCCACAACGCTCGCTGTGCAAGCTGAACAAGGACGTTGTTATCGATATCCGGTTGTCCTTCCTCACGTTGTGGAATCTATAGATGAAATACAAAAAAAATTTGTAAGTAAAACTAAAAATAAATTCAATTACAACTATGATAAAGGCTACTTACACCCCATCTTTCATCCTCAGCAACTTGAGGCCGAAGACCCTGGGAAGAATCATTTCCACTAGACTGCTCCTGCTCTTCTGCACTGTCAGGTACCTGTAAAGAAAATACATGATTTAACAAGTCTAGTATTGACAGTCAATACAT
Source organism: Ranitomeya variabilis (assembly GCF_051348905.1). Taxonomy (NCBI): domain Eukaryota; kingdom Metazoa; phylum Chordata; class Amphibia; order Anura; family Dendrobatidae; genus Ranitomeya; species Ranitomeya variabilis. The sequence continues at coordinate 470,580,780 of NC_135235.1, read as the reverse complement.
ACCAATCAGTAAATCAAATGTGATTACATAATCTGTGTCATGACCACTTTTGGAAGCTTCAGTGGAGGACATGTTGGAAGAGTAGTCAAGTGAAACACTAGAGAAAAGAACAGATAAGAAAAATTTAACTTAAGAGCCAAACACAATGTAGCACAAAAAAAAGAACCATGGACACCAATACTTACATTACAGGCAGTAGTCCAACAGCACAGCAGTCAGGCAGCACCAGGATGGCAGCAGCACCAGGATGGCATCAGCAACTGGACGGCAGCAGCACCAGGACGGCAGCAGCACCAGGACGACAGCAGCACCAGGACCGCAGCAGCACCAGGACCGCAGCAGCACCAGGATGACAGCACCAGAAATACGGCAGCAACAGGAAGTCGGCAGCAACAGGAAGTCGGCAGCAACAGGAAGGCGGCAGCACCAGGTAGACGGCAGCAGCAGCAGGACTGGGGCAGCAAACAGTCTACAAGGAAATGAAAACAATTAGTACAGAGTACACAAGACAGCAGCAACAGAACCGGAGCAGCAAACAGTCAACAAGGAACAGAAAAAAATTAGTGCAGAGTGTAGTCTGCAAAAAGAAACAGACATTTTCAAAGCTTCTATACTTACATCCAGCAGCACCAGGACAGCAGCACCAGAAAGACGCAGCAACAGGAAGGCGGCAGCACCAGGAAGACAGCAGCAGCACCAGGACCGGAGCAACAAACAGTCTACAAGGAATAGAAAAAAATGAGTACGGAGTAAATAGGACAGCAGCAACAGGACCGGAGCAGCAAGCACTCTACTGAACTTCTAGCTATGCCTCTGACATGATGGATAAGTATATTTCGTATTTCTGAGCATTGAGGACACAATTAATCATGGATAAATCCCCAACTCCATTTTCTGAATTACAACCACAAGCTTGCAATGAGCTTCCACCATGCTTTACTGTTCCCTGTAGATTCATATTATTGTACTGCTCTCCAGCCCTTCAGTGAACAATCTGCCTTCTGTCACTGCCAAATATTTCAAATTTTGATTCACTGGCCCAAATATTCTACTGCCATTTTTCTGCACTGCAGTGCCTATGTTTTTTTCATTGCAGTGTCACTGGGCCTTGTTTCCATGTCAAAGTTATGGCTTTTTTGCCACAAATCTTTCTTGAAGTTCACTTCTGGCCAGATATTCTCCAAACAGTAGATGGGTGTAGCTGAGTCCCACTGGTTGCTGCCAGTTCTCAGCTGATGGCACTGCTGAACATCTTTCAATTTTAAAGGGTAGTAAGCATGATGTGCCTTTCATCTGCTGCACCAATGAAAGTTGTCCATTTCTTGTTGTTTCTTAAATGGGCTAGAACAGCGCATCTTTAAACTGTGGTCTGCTTTGAAATCTTTGCCTGAGAGAGACCTTGCTAATGCAGTATAACCAGGGCTGCCATCATGACATTACTGCCCTAACTGGCGTATGGGGCCCAATCAGCAGAGGTGGCCCGCATCGGGTCCCTTCTCTTCTGCTGATTGGGCCCTAGCGGCAGGCTTCTGCTGGTGCAGTAACTGAGCCTGATCGGGCCCACACGGCAATGGTTAAAGCTGCCAGCCAATCAGAGGCTGGCAGCTGATGTCAGCGTGCACGTTGCAGGTGTATGAAGTCATTGTTATTCACCAGCGATTACGCGCTTGAAACGCCTGGAGGGATCATCACCGCAGGAGCGCAGCAAGGTAAGAAGAAAGTTTTTTTTATTTTTATTGAAAGCGGCCCAGGGCAGAAAGGAGACATGGGAGCAGGATGGGAGACAAGGGGCAGAATGGAAACAAGAGGCAGGATTGGAGACATGGGGCAGGATTGGAGACATAGGGGCAGGCATGGAGACATGGGGCAAGATTGGAGACACGGGGCAGGATTGGAGACACGGGGGCAGAATTGGAGACATGGAGGCAGGATGGGAGACACGTGGACAGGATGGGAGACACGGGGCAGAATGGAGACAAGAGGTGGAATGAAGACAGGGGCAGGAATGGAGACATGGGAGCAAGATTGGAGACACAGGGGCATGATTGGTGACACGGGGGCAGGATTGGACAATGGGGGCAGGATGGAAGACACGGGGCAGAATGGGAGACAAGGGTGCACAATGGGAGACACGGGGGCAGGATGGAAGACATCCACTAATTAGATATGGCAGTTTTTCTAGGCTATGTATTCCAGCAGGTATAACTAATGTTTCCTACAGTGAAGGGTAATATCCCTCCTAGCAATAGCCTTATAAACATAGGATAATATACTATACTGATAGGATATATCTCTGTACCACATTCATGATAGTGGTTTTTGTTCATTTTTTTGACTAGTGGCACCTCCCCCAGGGTTAATATGCCTTGATATATATGGATAATTGACGAATAGTTTTCTAGGTGGTTCTCTCTGTTTATCTGCATGGTTTTTGCACAGCTGCACTTTATGTCCGTTGCTTGCACGTGCCTTCTACCATTCCCACTTTTACCTGTAGATTTGTGTAGTATGTTTTTATGAGACAATAAAAGTTTTTTGTATATAATTTTGACTGTGTTGGTCGCATTTGTGGTTTCCACATCCTCGCGTATATATGTATGATGACTAGTCGATATAAAGTCTATAATGGACAGCAGATATTGTAACGATAACGATTGTAATAATGCTGTTTTATACCATTTTTCTTCTTATGAGGGGACTACAGTATACTCTATGGGGGGCTGCATTATATTCTGTGGTGGGCTGCATTATACTATATGAGGGGGGCTGCATTATACCCTATGAGGGTGCTACATTATATTCTATGGTGAGGTACTGCATTATACCTGAGAAGGTTGCATTATATTTTGTGGGGTGCTGCATTATATTCTATGAGAGGGGACTGCATTATATTTTATGAGGGGGCTACATTATATTCTATGAGGGGGCGACATTATATTCTATGAGGGGGCTACCCCAAACCTTGCTGCATAATTAAGACGTGTACTACCTTATATTATACCCTGATATTAGCGCTTTTTACAGCACAATTGGTGGTCTTGTATCTATTTCTATGTAGCTACATAGTGGGCCCCAAGAATGATTTTCTCTGGTGGGCCCAAGGTGCTCCAGTCTGACGCTGTATGTGATATTATTGGTCATTTTAAAAATTGAAAAATAAATAAAAATATACCTATATTGTATTGGATATTTTAACAAATTTTTAATAGGTTAAAGTAGAGTAGTGCCCGGCCAAAAGAGTCTAATTTGTCGTGGCGGCAGCTTAAAAAATCTTTTGACTGTGGACAGTTCAAGGGGTGGAGGCAGGGCTGGGGTGGAGCCTGGGCGGAGTCTCTAGGGGGCCCTACAAATTTTGCCAGTATGGTGCCTGAAATTCCTAGTGGCAGCCCTGAGTATAACTACCTTGTGTCTTGTTGCAGTCTTCTATAGCCTTACCTTTTGTAGCAAAGTTTGGTTGATCCTACACCAGCTTTCAGCCTCCTACACAGCTGTTTTTGTTTCAGTTAATGATTGTGTTTCAATCTGTATAGGAAAAGGGTGATCTTTATTACCTATTTGGTATAATTGGTTCTTCATTCACCTGACTACACTCCTACACTTTGTGCAACTGGATCTGGAATTTATGCTGTTTTGAAGGTAAAGGGAGGTCACAAAAAATATTGATGTTTTATATTTCTCTTTTGTTCATTCAGTTTGTATTTTGTTAACTGATAAAAATAAACTACCGGTAGTTTCACTTCTATTTTTGAAAGCCTTCTTGCTTTGCAGCATTTTTTCCACACCTGCCTAAAATGTTTGCACAGTACTGTATGTGAACTCATGAAAATCAACAGTATGCAGTAAATATTCAGGTCCACAGTGTACTCAGTCTTTTGCAATCTTTGATTTCACACTTACAATGCATAGCTTAAAATCTGTGACAATGTTATGTAAAAATCCAAATGTTTAACAAAATTCAGGTTAACCGTTTCTAGCTGTTGTCAGGGTAGTTAATAAATGTATTTCATGGGAAAACTCTCTACTAAAACCAGTATGAATAAGTGTCCCAACTCATAAAGATGTCAAGGATAATGTAAAGCTCTTATTTAGTTTCCTTGGGATTATTTTCTATGTAGTGGAAGTTCCAAATTCCAACCTAGTCAGGTTCTGCCTTCCTGTATAAAGGAAGGCTATAAAACACAATTTTTCAAATTGCAAGCCATTATGACCTATAAATACTTCAATAAGTTGTCCAGTACTTGGACAGCTTCTTCTCATACCCCTCGCTTGAACTATATAAAATAATAAAGCTTATACTCACCTCCCGTACCAGTGCCATTCCTGCAGTGTCGGCACTCAGTCTCCCCAGGCTCTCGTGCTGTTGTTGTGACATGTGACACCAGCGCCCAAACAGTGTTGGCGTCACTATCCCCGCCTCCTGAGCAGAAAGAGGAATTCTGAGACAAGCTGCAGCCCGGACTTCTTCTTTATGTCTGATTTGTCCAAAGGTGGGGACAGTGACGCCGGCACTAATTGGGCACCGGCCTCACGTGTCTCAACAAGTGCATGCAAATCCTGGGACCGCAAGTGGCGACACCGCGGGAATGGCACCGTAACGGGAGGTGACTGGAGGCTTTATTATTTTATGTGGGCCAAACATTTTGATCAAGAAACGGTTGTCATTGTCCTAGTAGTTGGGCAACCCCTTTAAACACATTGATCCCCCAAAATATCAGTCACAAAATTTAGTGCCAACCAAACTGTTTTATAAGCTCCAGGCTCATTTTACCCTTAAATGAAAGCAGGTGTCTTCACAAGGTGACTCCTAGGAGTATATCCCACACTTACAGGTACTTCTCACAAAATTAGAATATCATCAAAAAGTTAATTTATTTCTGTTCTTCAATACAAAAAGTGAAACTCATATATTATATACAGTCATTACAAACAGGGTGACCTCATCACAGGTCCTGTGTGGCGCGCACAGAGCAGCGGCAGCCATGTATGTGATGTGCGGCTCTCTGTGAGTGGAGGGATGCAGCTCTGCAGTGCTGGACCACGGGGCACTCTCAAATCGTGACTCCCCAGTGAGAGGTGTAGTACCGGATCACGGCTCTGAATCTCCCCGGTTCGGGGAACTGGCAACTATTTTAACAAGCGGTTCCATCAAACCGGGGAGAACCGGCTGAATCCCACCCCTGCTTGTGTATCTTGAGGGAAAAAATATCATCCTGCAGGCCGGGGCGCCTGTGCTGCAACATAATCGCATATGTACTGTGTGTATAATTCATTTGTTTGAGGTCACCCTTAAACTTATTAAAAAAAAAAATCTGTTTGAAAATGGCGCTAGCCACTCCTGCGCAGTAGCAGCTATCAGTGATCTGACAGCTGCTATGGAGTAGGTGCTGGCAGCACCATCTTTGTAGAGAAAAAAAATGTCCTCCTCCAAGATGGCCCCGCCCGCGCCTGCGCAGTAGTATCTATCGGATTAACTCTATATACACCGATAGTTGCTACTGTGCAAGCACCATTTTCAAATGGATTTTTTTTAAATGAATTTCAGGATAACTTCAAACAAATGAATTATACACACAGTACATATGCGATCATGCTGCAGTGCAGGTGCCACCGCTGGCGTCTGCCTGCTGAATGGGAATTTTTTTCCAATATTATTAATATTCATTATGTAAATAGGGCGAAGGTCATTGAGAGATAAGTGACCTGTCAGAAGCCATACGCATGAATACCTATTTAGAGCACCACATGCAGACCCCCCACAAGCCTCCCCTTAGCACAAGAATATAATTAACTCTAAACTAAAAATAAAGATTAAACAACAACCACAAGACGGATTTCACCACCAGGTATCCTTTTAATCAGTATAATGGCGCCGACCTGACACTGTCTGTAGGTTACTGAGCACAATCCTGCTTACAGGGGCACTTTAAGTATATATGGAGGACATGTGCATAAACTTCTGACAACATGTCAAATTTCCAAGCAATACATTGTGTATTTTTTTTCTGAAAAGAAGAAATGGTCAAACTAAAAAACAAAACAACAAAACAACAAAAAAAAACAGTGCTTTCAGACCTCAAATAAAGCAAAGAAAACAAGTTCATAATCATTTAGAAACAACAATCCTAATGTCTTAACTCAGGAAGAGTTCAGAAATCAATATTTTGTGGAATAAGCATGATTTTTAATCACAGCTTTCATGTGTCTTGGCATGCTTTCCACCAGTCTTTCACACTACTTCTGGCGCAAACATTTAAGCATTTCTTCTTTGTTTGATGGGTTGTGACTAGTGTTGAGCATTCCGATACCGCAAGTATCGGGTATCGGCCGATATTTGCTGTATCGGAATTCCGATACCGAGATCCGATACTTTTGTGGTATCGGGTATCGGTATCGAAACAACATTAATGTGTAAAAGAAAGAATTAAAATAAAAAATATTGCTATACTCACCTCTCCGACGCAGCCTGGACCTCACCGAGGGAACCGGCAGCGTTGTTTGCTTAAAATGCGCGCTTTTCCTTCCTTCCGTGACGTCACGGCTTCTGATTGGTCACGTGCCGCCCATGTGGCCGCGACGCGACCAATCACAGCAAGCCGTGACGTAATTTCAGGTCCTTCTAGGCATTCAGTATTTTAAAATTACGTCCCGGCTTTGTGATTGGTCGCGTCGCGGTCACATGGGCGACGCGACCAATCACAAGCCGTGACGTCACGGGAGGCAGGAGACACGCGCATTTTAAAATGCGCGCGTGTCCAGCCTCCCGTGACGTCACGGCTTGTGATTGGTCGCGTCGCCCATGTGACCGCGACGCGACCAATCACAAGCCAGAACATAATTTTAAAATCCTGAAGGACCTGAAATTACGTCACGGCTTGCTGTGATTGGTTGCGTCGCGGCCACATGGGCGACGCGACCAATCACAAGCCGTGACGTCACGGGAGGCTGGACACGCGCGCATTTTAAAATGCGCGCGTCTCCTGCCTCCCGTGACGTCACGGCTTGTGATTGGTCGCGTCGCCCATGTGACCGCGACGCGACCAATCACAAAGTCAGAACGTAATTTTAAAATACTGAATGCCTAGAAGGACCTGAAAATTACGTCACGGCTTGCTGTGATTGGTCGCGTCGCGGCCACATGGGCGGCACGCGACCAATCAGAAGCCGTGACGTCACGGAAGGAAGGAAAAGCGCGCATTTTAAGCAAACAACGCTGCCGGTTCCCTCGGTGAGGTGAGTATAGCAATATTTTTTATTTTAATTCTTTATTTTACACATTAATATGGTTCCCAGGGCCTGAAGGAGAGTTTCCTCTCCTTCAGACCCTGGGAACCATCAGGGATACCGTCCGATACTTGAGTCCCATTGACTTGTATTGGTATCAGGTATCGGTATCGGATTAGATCCGATACTTTGCCGGTATCGGCCGATACTTTCCGATACCGATACTTTCAAGTATCGGACGGTATCGCTCAACACTAGTTGTGACTAACCATCATCCTCTTAATTACATTCCAGAGGTTTTCAATGGGGTTAAGGTCTGGAGATTGGGCTGCCCATGACAGTCCAATCTGCAGTTGCCAGATGTTACAGCATAGTGGAGAGGACTTTATGAAATCCCATCTCCATTATGTGTGTAGGGATGCCTGCGTCTTTCTAGACCGAAGCACGTTTATCTTGCAGAGAAGCTCAGTTTCCGCAAGATAAATATCACAGTCCATTGTATAGGACGCAGTGATTCTGCATGGTTCAAAGAACACATGCGGATTACACGCACGTACAAAAGCCAGCAGTGCTTTAGACGGATCTGCGTCCAAAGCGCTGCCAATATGGACTGTGGAAATGTGGCACCCCAGGAGTCCTGTTGCCACAGGGGCATTGCCTCCCTCACAGGGGGTGATGTCATGCCTGGAAGCAAGGAGGGATCCCCTTTCCAGGCACATCAGCATGCAACACCTTTCCTACTCCAGACGAGAAGGGGAAGCTCTAACACCTGATTTCAGGGGAGCTTCCCTATAAGTTCTGGGCTGGAGGTGGGGTTAGTGAGTTTTTAGTCAGAGTCTGAGGCAGTGAAGGCGGAAGAGGCAAGTGAGGAGAACCTGGGGGATTGGAGCTGCGACTGAGCTCACCCCAGGACTGAGCACCAAAGACTGGACACCGGAGTCTGTGGTTGTGAGGGAACTGCAGGCCCAGCAACTAAAACCAGAGGGCAGGAGATTGCAGGTCTCCTGGCCCCAGCTGACACCCTGAGGTACAGCAGCATACAAGGGCCCAACGTCACTACGAGTGAGTGACACCTGGAACAGGCTCAAGCTGCCTGCCATGCGGGTAGTGTTCCATTTAATGGACAGACTGAGAGAAGGACTTGAGTAGTGCATAAAACATGAAGAACCCAGAGAACAGCGCAGTAGAGAGGCCTCCAACCCCACCTGGCTAGGTGTATTCTGCATTGCTTCCAGGCTGCCTTGATCTCCAATACCACCTGTTACCTGTGCTCCGGACTGCACCTTCAATCAGGAATTAAAGGTAAAGAAAACTGCTGCCCTTGTGTCCTCTAGTCCTTTCCAGCACCCTCAGTCCTGCACCCCAACACCCACGATCCCTGATAGACTGTACTCGTAGCCCCAGGGCCTTGCTCCACCTGTGGGGAGCAGAACCATCTCAGCTGTGACACCATCGGCCCCAGCGGTCCCTTTAAGCAGCGTCGGCTACCCATTGCTGAACACCACATGTGGCGTCACGTGAAATCCCCTACAAACGTTCCCTCATTATTGTTATTGCGCGCCCAGGGCCACGGACAGGGTCACCGCTGTACCCCTCGGCCCTAGCAGGTGTCGCAGAAACATACCCTTATTGTGTAGATATCTGTATATAGTATAGTGCTGTGTATATATTAGATAGTGTGGACTCTATACTATATACACAGGAATATCCATACTGTATAATATACACACAGCTCCATACCATGCTTTATAACATATTATATACAGGTCCTTCTCAAAAAATTAGCATATAGTGTTAAATTTCATTATTTACCATAATGTAATGATTACAATTAAACTTTCATATATTATAGATTCATTATCCACCAACTGAAATTTGTCAGGTCTTTTATTGTTTTAATACTGATGATTTTGGCCTACAACTCCTGATAACCCAAAAAACCTGTCTCAATAAATTAGCATATTTCAACCGTCCAATCAAATAAAAGTGTTTTTTAATAACAAACAAAAAAACCATCAAATAATAATGTTCAGTTATGCACTCAATACTTGGTCGGGAATCCTTTGGCAGAAATGACTGCTTCGATGCGGCGTGGCATGGAGGCAATCAGCCTGTGACACTGCTGAGATGTTATGGAGGCCCAGGATGCTTCAATAGCGGCCTTAAGCTCATCCAGAGTGTTGGGTCTTGCGTCTCTCAACTTTCTCTTCACAATATCCCACAGATTCTCTATGGGGTTCAGGTCAGGAGAGTTGGCAGGCCAATTGAGCACAGTAATACCATGGTCAGTAAACCATTTACCAGTGGTTTTGGCACTGTGAGCAGGTGCCAGGTCGTGCTGAAAAATGAAATCTTCATCTCCATAAAGCATTTCAGCCGATGGAAGCATGAAGTGCTCCAAAATCTCCTGATAGCTAGCTGCATTGACCCTGCCCTTGATGAAACACAGTGGACCAACACCAGCAGCTGACATGGCACACCACACCATCACTGACTGTGGGTACTTGACACTGGACTTCAGGCATTTTGGCATTTCCTTCTCCCCAGTCTTCCTCCAGACTCTGGCACCTTGATTTCCGAATGACATGCAAAATTTGCTTTCATCAGAAAAAAGTACTTGGGACCACTTAGCAACAGTCCAGTGCTGCTTCTCTGTAGCCCAGGTCAGGCGCTTCTGCCGCTGTTTATGGTTCAAAAGTGGCTTTACCTGGGGAATGCGGCACCTGTAGCCCATTTCCTGCACACGCCTGTGCACGGTGGCTCTGGATGTTTCCACACCAGACTCAGTCCACTGCTTCCTCAGGTTCCCCAAGGTCTGGAATCGGTCCTTCTCCACAATCTTCCTCAGGGTCCGGTCACCTCTTCTCGTTGTACAGCGTTTTCTGCCACATTGTTTCCTTCCAACAGACTTACCATTGAGGTGCCTTGATACAGCACTCTGGGAACAGCCTATTTGTTGAGAAATTTCTTTCTGGGTCTTACCCTCTTGCTTGAGGGTGTCAATGATGGCCTTCTTGACATCTGTCAGGTCGCTAGTCTTACCCATGATGGGGGTTTTGAGTAATGAACCAGGCAGGGAGTTTTTAAAAGCCTCAGGTATCTTTTGCATGTGTTTAGAGTTAATTAGTTGATTCAGAAGATTAGGGTAATAGGTCGTTTAGAGAACCTTTTCTTGATATGCTAATTTATTGAGACAGGTTTTTTGGGTTATCAGGAGTTGTAGGCCAAAATCATCAGTATTAAAACAATAAAAGACCTGACAAATTTCAGTTGGTGGATAATGAATCTATAATATATGAAAGTTTAATTGTAATCATTACATTATGGTAAATAATGAAATTTAACACTATATGCTAATTTTTTGAGAAGGACCTGTATATGGCGTGAACTCCCCACTACAAATTATAGACACAGGTGCAGTGCCCAGTAAATAACTATATCACAGCTCCACAGGATGTGCTACAACATAGTCCACGAATTGTTACAGTACACACATATAGTAAATAGTGTGGAGCCACAAAACACACACACACACACTGCACAGTACCACTTCTCCTGTCCTGTATACTGGGTGTAATTCTTAGTATCTGTATTAAGGCCACGTTCACACGTTCAGTATTTGGTTAGTATTTTAAATCAGTATTTGTAGCCAAAACCAGAAGAGATAGGCCACGTTCAGTATTTGGTCAGTATTTTACATCAGTATTTGTAAGCCAAAACCAGGTGTGGGTGATAAATAGAGAAGTGGTGACGTGTTTCTATTATAATTTTCCTCTGATTGTTCTACTCCTTGACTTTGGCTTACAAATACTGATGGAAAATACTAACCAAATACTGAACTTGTGAACGTGGCCAAACAATCAGGGGAAAAGTATAATAGAAACACGTCACCACTTCTGCATTTCTCATCCACTCCTGGTTTTGGCTTACAGATACTGAGGTAAAATATTGACCAAATACTGAACGTGTGAACATGGCCTTATTCTGTATATACTGTACAGTGGGTACAGAAAGTATTCAGACCCCTTTAAATTTTCCACTCTTTGTTTCATTGCACCCATTTGGTAAATTCAAAAAAGTTCATTTTTTTCTCATTAATGTACACTCTGCACCCCATCTTGACTGAAAAAAACAGAAATGTTGACATTTTTGCAAATTCATTAAAAAAGAAAAATTGAAATATCACATGGTCATTAGTGTTGAGCATTCCGATACTGCAAATATCGGGTATCGGACGATATTCGCTGTATCGGAATTCCGATACCGAGTTCCGATATTTTTGCGATATCGGGAATAGGGATCGGGATCCATATTAATGTAAAAAATAAAGAATAAAAATAAAAAATATGGATATACTCACCCCTCCGACGGCCCCTGGCTCGCAGAGGTGCAACCGTCTGCCTCCGTTCCTAAGAATGCAGTGAGTGTAGGACCTGCGATGACTTCGCGGCTTGTGATTGGTCGCGTGACTGCTCATGTGACCGCTCACATGACCGCTCACGTTACCGCGACGTCATCGAAGGTCCTTCACTCTGCATTCTTAGGAACGGAGGCAGACGCTTGCAGCGGTGACAGCCAGGGCTCGTCCGAGGGTGAGTATATCCATATTTTTTATTTTTATTCTTTATTTTTTACATGAATATGGATCCCAGGGCCTGAAGGAGAGTTTCCTCTCCTTCAGACCCTGGGAACCATCCAGGATCACTTCCGATATTTGTGTCCCATTGGGAAGTAGTGACCACGGCACTCAGGGATTCTTGGGAGGTGCTCAAGTAGGGGATCCAACCCGTAGGTAGCAAATACAATAATTCTTGGCACTCAGGAGAAATTTGTTGAAAGATTCAAAAAGTAGATTTTTATTTTAGTGCATCCAGATCAACATATAAACGTTTTCGGTCTCGACAACTGAGACCTTCATCAGATACGGTTGTCAATGCTGCAGTGTATATACAAAAGAGACAAGAGAAATGCTTTTGAATAAAGATAATACTGTTGCACAATAATACATGCGAAACAAATAACAAAGTATGTAATCAATACTATACTAATGAAAAAGACAGTCTGCATACAAACATAAATAGTGGCATGCAGCGCAGGTAGCAGAGATGGATGGATCCGGCCTGAACCTGCGTGAGTCGTGAGTCCTGTTAAAAAAAAAAGTGCTGGAAAGTGTACACGTGTTAAGGTTATACTAAATGGGAGAGAGAATATAAACAGGTAACATAGAACGGGTAACATGAGAAAACATCGGGATGTGGCCTTGTGGTGGGTCCGCTTATAACATTAAACGCACTGTCCTAGATAAAGGATACGGGAAGTGGACTACCCTCCACTAGTGGGTGTGGGGATATGCACAGTGAGCTACCTGTAAAAAGGAGAGAGAATACGCGTCAGAGTGTTGAAGACGAAAAAGAGCTGCACAGTGAAGGAGCACAAGATGTCCTGTGGGATGCATGCCAAAAGAGACTAGAGGGGTGACCATCTATGAACCCAGACTGCTGCTATATGGTATAGGGCCAAACATGGTCCAGGGAGGTTTACCTGGAGAACACAGGTAGTGTGTGCAGGTCACACACTGCGTGTATAGCCAAGGAGCGGGAACGCAAGGCGCCTGTAAAATGATACATAGGACCTCATGAGACAGCTGTGGGGGTACCAAGGACGGCTGTCCTAGGCCTGGAAGCCATACCTGGGATAATGGACGGCAGTATACGGTGCTTGTGATGAAGCGAGGTGCTCGCAGGGTGAGGAGCGCTGTAGACAAAAGGTATGGGCAAAGGAATTAGTGGGACCAGAGCCAAGGTCAAAATGGAATGGAGGCAGAGCCCGCGGAGGGCTGGGACCGGTTGTGGTATTACCTGGATGGTACCGCTGCCAGGGGTGGAGAAGACGCTGCGCTGCTGTGCAAGGAGGCGCTCCCGGGGCTGCTAGGAGAAGTGCAGCACTTCCGGGTATAAAAGCGCGCAGAGGAGAGTCACCTGACGCCCGACGTCATCGGATCATGTGACCGGAGGAACCGGCGCATGCGCAGAAGAGCCGATGGGGCTGACAGTGGGGATGAGCACAGGGAGCAGCCGGCGCTAGCGTGGAGAGCTCCAGGGGACAGAATGAATAAATGTGCGGCTGCATCGCAGCATGTGGGAATGAACAGGCAGGATGAGGAGGACAAGGGATAACTACTTGGTGAGGGATAGAATATCCTAAGGGCATCTGGCATGGGTCACCCTGATTGTATAGAGAACTAGTTAACCCTATATATAAAGGCATACAGTGCATACTATACCGTGTGCAGTGTTTCGTGCGAGAGGTGCATTTAACGGTTCTGTTGAAAGAGACAGATAAGAACACAGGTTAGGGACACCTACAATAAATACAATGTTACATTTTACAAACAAGTGCTGTAAATCTATATTAAAAACAAACAACATACATGTACAATGTTACAAATATGCCGAGACGTCGTAGTCTCTATTGAGTCCCTTTGGTTCTAAGGTCTGCAGAGAATAAATCCAGTAAGCCTCCCTTTTGAGGAGTAAACTGACACGGCTTTGGCCCCTTCTTGGAGTATCTACCTGTTCAAGGACCTGGAAGCGGAGCTGAGAGATATTGTGGTTCTGTTTGGAAAAATGGTATGGGAGGGGCAGGTGTGTTTTGTTGCAGCGGATTGTAGATTTGTGTTGGGCCACCCTATCTCTAATTGGCTGTGTGGTTTCACCCACATATGCCAGCCCACAGGGGCATTTGATGACGTAAATAACATGTGTGGATTCGCAGGTGAAGAAACCTTTTATGGGAATGGCCTTGCCCGTCTGAGGGTGAGAAACTGAGGGCCCCCTCTGGACATTGCTGCACTGTAGGCAATTCAGGCACGGGAATGTGCCTTGTCTCTGGGTTTGTAAGAACGATTGTTTGGGGACCCTATTGCTAGAGCCAATGTCCGCTTTGACCAGTTTATCCCTAAGATTTCTAGCTCGTTTGTAGCAGGGCATAAAAGGTGCTCTGAATTCTGGAATACCCGGGTAGCTTTTTGTAAGGATACCCCAGTGTCTCCTGATGGTAGACTGTACCATATTGGAGAAGGGATGAAATGTAGAGACAAAAGGAATTCTCTTACGGTCATCTTTAGGTCTAACCACTGAGGTATTGCGTTTGGCCTCTGTGAGGATATGCTGCGGATACCCCCGGTTGGAGAATTTTTGTTCCATCTCACCCAGTCTCGTTTTTTTGATCTTGTCATCCGAGACGATCCTTTCAACCCTGTGGAATTGGGACTTGGGGATGGAATTTTTTATGGAAGGTGGATGGCAACTGGTGAAGTACAGGAGGCCGTTACGGTCCGTTGGCTTGGTGTATAAATCAATGGATAGGCGACCGTCCCTCTCCTTGTAAATGAGAGTATCTAGAAAGCTGATTTTGGATTTGTCATGTTGTAACGTGAAACCGAGTTCGGGCCAGATGCTGTTGATGTGTTGGTCAAAGGCTATTAATGACTCAAGGGGGCCATCCCACACGCAGAAAATGTCATCAATATACCTGCGCCATACCCTACAGTGGGCGATGAACAGAGGGTGTTCATACACAAAGTCGTTTTCGAAAGCCGCCATGTACGCATTGGCGTACGGGGGCGCTACGTTCGCGCCCATTGCAGTACCCTGTAGCTGGGCATAAAAGGAATCTTGGAACAAGAAGTAATTATCCTTCAGGACTAAGTTTAACAGGTCCGCACAGAAGTGACGAATTTTGATATCAACTTTATTGTCTAGCAGGAGCCTATCAGTAGCGGCTAGGCCCTTATCATGGACGATGGATGTATAGAGACTATTTACATCCCATGTGATTAGGAGAGAAGAGGGAGATATAGGGCCCAAAGTTTTTATGACCTGGATGAATTCACCAGTGTCCAAAAGAAAAGACCGGGTGGTTTTAACGAGTGGAGTGAGAATTTTCTCTAATACTATGGACAGTGGTGAGAGCACTGAGTCAGTCAGGGAGACAATGGGCCGACCCGGAGGTTTAACTAGTCTTTTATGTATTTTGGGTAGGATGTACAGGATGGGAGTTATAGGGTCCTTTTTGATGAGAAAATCCCTCATCTTACTGTCTATGGTGCCAGTTTGCATGTGATAGTCAATGATTGGTGCGATTTTTTTTGCCAGTTCATTGAGGGGGTTACGTGGTATAAGTTTATATACCGCGGTATCCCCCAGCTGTCTGTACACCTCCTCCAGGTAATCAGTTCTGTCCATTATTACCGTTGCTCCCCCCTTATCCGCCGGTTTGATGATGAGAGATTTGTCAGACGCCAATTGCTCCAACGACAGTCTTTCCGAAGATGAAAGGTTGGGCTGAAAATGGAACTTACCCTGTTCCAATTTTCGAGTTAGTAAGTGGATGTCCCTTTCAACAAGGGATACAAAAGTCTCCACTGGGGGATCCGACCGGGGTGGCATGTAAGAGCTATGGTTCCGAAGACCCAGGCTCTGAAGTTCCAGGAGAGTTTTTTCACCCCTAGCAGGGTTTAACACCGGAGGTTGCGCTGCAAAATGGACCCGAAGTCTGAGGTTCCGGTAGAACCTTTGAAGGTCCATACTAAGTTCAAATGAGTTGAACTTGTATACCGGGCAGAAGGACAACCCCTTCTGAAGTACAGCCAATTGGTGTGAGTCCAGGTTTTTTGATGAGATATTTACTACTAGGGGGAGGTCCATACCTGTGAGCGTGTTGTTATCTGGTCTCTGGATTCCCCGGCGGCACTGGCCGCCCCGCCTCGTCTTCCTCTTCTGCGGCCTCGGTTGTTCCCTAAAAAAGAAGCAGAACTTGAGGTACCGGGTCTGCTGTCGGTGGATCCAGAAGAGCTTATCGAGCTGTGCCGCCTGATGGAAGGCCGAGTATCTCGCCACTGGTAGACCCGGTTCTGTAGGTAGTCTTCGGTATCCCGTAGGAACTTTGACCTCTTCCTCTTTTCGACCTCCAATCTGTGTTGCCGTAGTTGTTCCTGATTCTTTGTCTTTAGTTCCTGGAATTCTTCCTGGGGCATCGTGCTGGTCAGTTGAGACTCGATGGCATGTATCTGGGTGTTGACTGAGTCCAAATTCTTTTGGAGATAGGAGAGAGTGAGAGTCATCAGATCTGCTGAGCATTTGTTTAGAATATGTTCAAATTTTTCACAATACTCTTTGTCTTCCCTGAAGAAGGTTGGTTGTAGAGGGACCCGCAAGCCACGTGGGATCCTCTGGACTCGAAGGTACTCGGCAATGGTAACAATATGTAATTCAAGATTAACCGCTCTTCTGGATTCACGCTCCAGGTCACGGTTCTTTAGTTCCTTGGTTGGAATTTGGAGGAAATCGCTAGGTGCGGTTACTTTTGAGAGAATTTCTGCCGCCTCTGCTGCGTTGAAGGAGAAGGTTTCAGACATCGTCCAAGGTGCTCGTGTACGGAAACAGCATATGGGAAGTAGTGACCACGGCACTCAGGGATTCTTGGGAGGTGCTCAAGTAGGGGATCCAACCCGTAGGTAGCAAATACAATAATTCTTGGCACTCAGGAGAAATTTGTTGAAAGATTCAAAAAGTAGATTTTTATTTTAGTGCATCCAGATCAACATATAAACGTTTTCGGTCTCGACAACTGAGACCTTCATCAGATACGGTTGTCAATGCTGCAGTGTATATACAAAAGAGACAAGAGAAATGCTTTTGAATAAAGATAATACTGTTGCACAATAATACATGCGAAACAAATAACAAAGTATGTAATCAATACTATACTAATGAAAAAGACAGTCTGCATACAAACATAAATAGTGGCATGCAGCGCAGGTAGCAGAGATGGATGGATCCGGCCTGAACCTGCGTGAGTCGTGAGTCCTGTTCAAAAAAAAAGTGCTGGAAAGTGTACACGTGTTAAGGTTATACTAAATGGGAGAGAGAATATAAACAGGTAACATAGAACGGGTAACATGAGAAAACATCGGGATGTGGCCTTGTGGTGGGTCCGCTTATAACATTAAACGCACTGTCCTAGATAAAGGATACGGGAAGTGGACTACCCTCCACTAGTGGGTGTGGGGATATGCACAGTGAGCTACCTGTAAAAAGGAGAGAGAATACGCGTCAGAGTGTTGAAGACGAAAAAGAGCTGCACAGTGAAGGAGCACAAGATGTCCTGTGGGATGCATGCCAAAAGAGACTAGAGGGGTGACCATCTATGAACCCAGACTGCTGCTATATGGTATAGGGCCAAACATGGTCCAGGGAGGTTTACCTGGAGAACACAGGTAGTGTGTGCAGGTCACACACTGCGTGTATAGCCAAGGAGCGGGAACGCAAGGCGCCTGTAAAATGATACATAGGACCTCATGAGACAGCTGTGGGGGTACCAAGGACGGCTGTCCTAGGCCTGGAAGCCATACCTGGGATAATGGACGGCAGTATACGGCGCTTGTGATGAAGCGAGGTGCTCGCAGGGTGAGGAGCGCTGTAGACAAAAGGTATGGGCAAAGGAATTAGTGGGACCAGAGCCAAGGTCAAAATGGAATGGAGGCAGAGCCCGCGGAGGGCTGGGACCGGTTGTGGTATTACCTGGATGGTACCGCTGCCAGGGGTGGAGAAGACGCTGCGCTGCTGTGCAAGGAGGCGCTCCCGGGGCTGCTAGGAGAAGTGCAGCACTTCCGGGTATAAAAGCGCGCAGAGGAGAGTCACCTGACGCCCGACGTCATCGGATCATGTGACCGGAGGAACCGGCGCATGCGCAGAAGAGCCGATGGGGCTGACAGTGGGGATGAGCACAGGGAGCAGCCGGCGCTAGCGTGGAGAGCTCCAGGGGACAGAATGAATAAATGTGCGGCTGCATCGCAGCATGTGGGAATGAACAGGCAGGATGAGGAGGACAAGGGATAACTACTTGGTGAGGGATAGAATATCCTAAGGGCATCTGGCATGGGTCACCCTGATTGTATAGAGAACTAGTTAACCCTATATATAAAGGCATACAGTGCATACTATACCGTGTGCAGTGTTTCGTGCGAGAGGTGCATTTAACGGTTCTGTTGAAAGAGACAGATAAGAACACAGGTTTTACAGGTAGCTCACTGTGCACTAGTGGAGGGTAGTCCACTTCCCGTATCCTTTATCTAGGACAGTGCGTTGAATGTTATAAGCGGACCCACCACAAGGCCACATCCCGATGTTTTCTCATGTTACCCGTTGTATGTTACCTGTTTATATTCTCTCTCCCATTTAGTATAACCTTAACACGTGTACACTTTCCAGCACTTTTTTTTTTAACAGGACTCACGACTCACGCAGGTTCAGGCCGGATCCATCCATCTCTGCTACCTGCGCTGCATGCCACTATTTATGTTTGTATGCAGACTGTCTTTTTCATTAGTATAGTATTGATTACATACTTTGTTATTTGTTTCGCATGTATTATTGTGCAACAGTATTATCTTTATTCAAAAGCATTTCTCTTGTCTCTTTTGTATATACACTGCAGCATTGACAACCGTATCTGATGAAGGTCTCAGTTGTCGAGACCGAAAACGTTTATATGTTGATCTGGATGCACTAAAATAAAAATCTACTTTTTGAATCTTTCAACAAATTTCTCCTGAGTGCCAAGAATTATTGTATTTGCTACCTACGGGTTGGATCCCCTACTTGAGCACCTCCCAAGAATCCCTGAGTGCCGTGGTCACTACTTCCCATATGCTGTTTCCGTACACGAGCACCTTGGACGATGTCTGAAACCTTCTCCTTCAACGCAGCAGAGGCGGCAGAAATTCTCTCAAAAGTAACCGCACCTAGCGATTTCCTCCAAATTCCAACCAAGGAACTAAAGAACCGTGACCTGGAGCGTGAATCCAGAAGAGCGGTTAATCTTGAATTACATCTTGTTACCATTGCCGAGTACCTTCGAGTCCAGAGGATCCCACGTGGCTTGCGGGTCCCTCTACAACCAACCTTCTTCAGGGAAGACAAAGAGTATTGTGAAAAATTTGAACATATTCTAAACAAATGCTCAGCAGATCTGATGACTCTCACTCTCTCCTATCTCCAAAAGAATTTGGACTCAGTCAACACCCAGATACATGCCATCGAGTCTCAACTGACCAGCACGATGCCCCAGGAAGAATTCCAGGAACTAAAGACAAAGAATCAGGAACAACTACGGCAACACAGATTGGAGGTCGAAAAGAGGAAGAGGTCAAAGTTCCTACGGGATACCGAAGACTACCTACAGAACCGGGTCTACCAGTGGCGAGATACTCGGCCTTCCATCAGGTGGCACAGCTCGATAAGCTCTTCTGGATCCACCGACAGCAGACCCGGTACCTCAAGTTCTGCTTCTTTTTTAGGGAACAACCGAGGCCGCAGAAGAGGAAGACGAGGCGGGGCGGCCAGTGCCGCCGGGGAATCCAGAGACCAGATAACAACACGCTCACAGGTATGGACCTCCCCCTAGTAGTAAATATCTCATCAAAAAACCTGGACTCACACCAATTGGCTGTACTTCAGAAGGGGTTGTCCTTCTGCCCGGTATACAAGTTCAACTCATTTGAACTTAGTATGGACCTTCAAAGGTTCTACCGGAACCTCAGACTTCGGGTCCATTTTGCAGCGCAACCTCCGGTGTTAAACCCTGCTAGGGGTGAAAAAACTCTCCTGGAACTTCAGAGCCTGGGTCTTCGGAACCATAGCTCTTACATGCCACCCCGGTCGGATCCCCCAGTGGAGACTTTTGTATCCCTTGTTGAAAGGGACATCCACTTACTAACTCGAAAATTGAAACAGGGTAAGTTCCATTTTCAGCCCAACCTTTCATCTTCGGAAAGACTGTCGTTGGAGCAATTGGCGTCTGACAAATCTCTCATCATCAAACCGGCGGATAAGGGGGGGAGCAACGGTAATAATGGACAGAACTGATTACCTGGAGGAGGTGTACAGACAGCTGGGGGATACCGCGGTATATAAACTTATACCACGTAACCCCCTCAATGAACTGGCAAAAAAAATCGCACCAATCATTGACTATCACATGCAAACTGGCACCATAGACAGTAAGATGAGGGATTTTCTCATCAAAAAGGACCCTATAACTCCCATCCTGTACATCCTACCCAAAATACATAAAAGACTAGTTAAACCTCCGGGTCGGCCCATTGTCTCCCTGACTGACTCAGTGCTCTCACCACTGTCCATAGTATTAGAGAAAATTCTCACTCCACTCGTTAAAACCACCCGGTCTTTTCTTTTGGACACTGGTGAATTCATCCAGGTCATAAAAACTTTGGGCCCTATATCTCCCTCTTCTCTCCTAATCACATGGGATGTAAATAGTCTCTATACATCCATCGTCCATGATAAGGGCCTAGCCGCTACTGATAGGCTCCTGCTAGACAATAAAGTTGATATCAAAATTCGTCACTTCTGTGCGGACCTGTTAAACTTAGTCCTGAAGGATAATTACTTCTTGTTCCAAGATTCCTTTTATGCCCAGCTACAGGGTACTGCAATGGGCGCGAACGTAGCGCCCCCGTACGCCAATGCGTACATGGCGGCTTTCGAAAACGACTTTGTGTATGAACACCCTCTGTTCATCGCCCACTGTAGGGTATGGCGCAGGTATATTGATGACATTTTCTGCGTGTGGGACGGCCCCCTTGAGTCATTAATAGCCTTTGACCAACACATCAACAGCATCTGGCCCGAACTCGGTTTCACGTTACAACATGACAAATCCAAAATCAGCTTTCTAGATACTCTCATTTACAAGGAGAGGGACGGTCGCCTATCCATTGATTTATACACCAAGCCAACGGACCGTAACGGCCTCCTGTACTTCACCAGTTGCCATCCACCTTCCATAAAAAATTCCATCCCCAAGTCCCAATTCCACAGGGTTGAAAGGATCGTCTCGGATGACAAGATCAAAAAAACGAGACTGGGTGAGATGGAACAAAAATTCTCCAACCGGGGGTATCCGCAGCATATCCTCACAGAGGCCAAACGCAATACCTCAGTGGTTAGACCTAAAGATGACCGTAAGAGAATTCCTTTTGTCTCTACATTTCATCCCTTCTCCAATATGGTACAGTCTACCATCAGGAGACACTGGGGTATCCTTACAAAAAGCTACCCGGGTATTCCAGAATTCAGAGCACCTTTTATGCCCTGCTACAAACGAGCTAGAAATCTTAGGGATAAACTGGTCAAAGCGGACATTGGCTCTAGCAATAGGGTCCCCAAACAATCGTTCTTACAAACCCAGAGACAAGGCACATTCCCGTGCCTGAATTGCCTACAGTGCAGCAATGTCCAGAGGGGGCCCTCAGTTTCTCACCCTCAGACGGGCAAGGCCATTCCCATAAAAGCTTTCTTCACCTGCGAATCCACACATGTTATTTACGTCATCAAATGCCCCTGTGGGCTGGCATATGTGGGTGAAACCACACAGCCAATTAGAGATAGGGTGGCCCAACACAAATCTACAATCCGCTGCAACAAAACACACCTGCCCCTCCCATACCATTTTTCCAAACAGAACCACAATATCTCTCAGCTCCGCTTCCAGGTCCTTGAACAGGTAGATACTCCAAGAAGGGGCCAAAGCCGTGTCAGTTTACTCCTCAAAAGGGAGGCTTACTGGATTTATTCTCTGCAGACCTTAGAACCAAAGGGACTCAATAGAGACTACGACGTCTCGGCATATTTGTAACATTGTACATGTATGTTGTTTGTTTTTAATATAGATTTACAGCACTTGTTTGTAAAATGTAACATTGTATTTATTGTAGGTGTCCCTAACCTGTGTTCTTATCTGTCTCTTTCAACAGAACCGTTAAATGCACCTCTCGCACGAAACACTGCACACGGTATAGTATGCACTGTATGCCTTTATATATAGGGTTAACTAGTTCTCTATACAATCAGGGTGACCCATGCCAGATGCCCTTAGGATATTCTATCCCTCACCAAGTAGTTATCCCTTGTCCTCCTCATCCTGCCTGTTCATTCCCACATGCTGCGATG
This sequence comes from Ranitomeya variabilis, assembly GCF_051348905.1. Classification (NCBI taxonomy): domain Eukaryota; kingdom Metazoa; phylum Chordata; class Amphibia; order Anura; family Dendrobatidae; genus Ranitomeya; species Ranitomeya variabilis. Next base: position 470,558,524 of record NC_135235.1, on the reverse strand, counting down.
CAGCCGCACATTTATTCATTCTGTCCCCTGGAGCTCTCCACGCTAGCGCCGGCTGCTCCCTGTGCTCATCCCCACTGTCAGCCCCATCGGCTCTTCTGCGCATGCGCCGGTTCCTCCGGTCACATGATCCGATGACGTCGGGCGTCAGGTGACTCTCCTCTGCGCGCTTTTATACCCGGAAGTGCTGCACTTCTCCTAGCAGCCCCGGGAGCGCCTCCTTGCACAGCAGCGCAGCGTCTTCTCCACCCCTGGCAGCGGTACCATCCAGGTAATACCACAACCGGTCCCAGCCCTCCGCGGGCTCTGCCTCCATTCCATTTTGACCTTGGCTCTGGTCCCACTAATTCCTTTGCCCATACCTTTTGTCTACAGCGCTCCTCACCCTGCGAGCACCTCGCTTCATCACAAGCGCCGTATACTGCCGTCCATTATCCCAGGTATGGCTTCCAGGCCTAGGACAGCCGTCCTTGGTACCCCCACAGCTGTCTCATGAGGTCCTATGTATCATTTTACAGGCGCCTTGCGTTCCCGCTCCTTGGCTATACACGCAGTGTGTGACCTGCACACACTACCTGTGTTCTCCAGGTAAACCTCCCTGGACCATGTTTGGCCCTATACCATATAGCAGCAGTCTGGGTTCATAGATGGTCACCCCTCTAGTCTCTTTTGGCATGCATCCCACAGGACATCTTGTGCTCCTTCACTGTGCAGCTCTTTTTCGTCTTCAACACTCTGACGCGTATTCTCTCTCCTTTTTACAGGTAGCTCACTGTGCATATCCCCACACCCACTAGTGGAGGGTAGTCCACTTCCCGTATCCTTTATCTAGGACAGTGCGTTTAATGTTATAAGCGGACCCACCACAAGGCCACATCCCGATGTTTTCTCATGTTACCCGTTCTATGTTACCTGTTTATATTCTCTCTCCCATTTAGTATAACCTTAACACGTGTACACTTTCCAGCACTTTTTTTTTTTTTGAACAGGACTCACGACTCACGCAGGTTCAGGCCGGATCCATCCATCTCTGCTACCTGCGCTGCATGCCACTATTTATGTTTGTATGCAGACTGTCTTTTTCATTAGTATAGTATTGATTACATACTTTGTTATTTGTTTCGCATGTATTATTGTGCAACAGTATTATCTTTATTCAAAAGCATTTCTCTTGTCTCTTTTGTATATACACTGCAGCATTGACAACCGTATCTGATGAAGGTCTCAGTTGTCGAGACCGAAAACGTTTATATGTTGATCTGGATGCACTAAAATAAAAATCTACTTTTTGAATCTTTCAACAAATTTCTCCTGAGTGCCAAGAATTATTGTATTTGTGTCCCATTGACTTGTATTGGTATCGGGTATCGGTATCGGCGAGATCCGATATTTTTTGGATATCGGCCGATCCAATCCGATACCGATACTTTCAAATATCGGAAGGTATCGCTCAACACTAATGGTCATAAGTACACCATGTTCCAAATTATTATGCAAATAACATTTGCATTTTCCTAAATGGTTGTTGCAAATGACAGTCAGTCTAATAAAAGTCATCACCCGTTAGAGTATACATCGAATTTTATTGAATAAACCTCCCAATGATAACAGTATAATCTCCAAAATGAATAAAAACTAAAAATGCACTGTTCCAAATTATTAGGCACAGTAGAATTTCTAAACATTTGATATGTTTTAAAGAACTGAAAATGCTCATTTGTGGAATTTGCAGCATTAGGAGGTCACATTCACTGAACAAAAAGCTATTTACTCCAAAACATCCTAGCAGGCCAAGTTACATGTTAACACAGGACCCCTTCTTTGATATCACCTTCACAATTCTTGCATCCATTGAACTTGTGAGCTTTTGGAGAGTTTCTGCTTCTATTTCTTTGCATGAGGTCAGAATAGCCTCCCAGAGCTGCTGTTTTGATGTGAACTGCCTCCCACCCTCATAGATCTTTTGCTTGATGATACTCCAAAGGTTCTCTATAGGGTTGAGGTCAGGGGAAGATGGTGGCCACACCATGAGTTTATCTCCTTTTATGCACATAGCAGCCAATAACTCAGAGGTATTCTTAGCAGCATGAGATGGTGCATTGTCATGCATGAAGATGATTTTGCTCCTGAAGGCACGTTTCTGCTTTTTATACCATGGAAGAAAGTTGTCAGTCAGAAACTCTATATACTTTTCAGAGCTCATTTTAACACCTTCAGGAAACTACCAGCTGTTTCCCCATGATTCCGGCCCAAAACATGACTCCTCCACCTCCTTGCTAATGTCGCAGCCTTGTTGGGACATGGTGGCCATCCACCAACCATCCACTACTCCATCCATTTAGACCATCCAGGGTTGCTCAACACTCATCAGTAAATAAGACTGTTTGAAAATTAATCTTCATGTATGTCTGGGCCCACTGCAACCGTTTCTGCTTGTGAATACTGTTTAGGGGTGGCCGAATAGTAGGTTTATGCATCACAGCAAGCCTTTGAAGTATCCCTCACCTTGAAGTTCGAGGGACTCCAGAGGCACCAGCAGCTTCAAATAACTGTTTTCTGCTTTGTAATGGTATTTTGGCAGCTGCTCTCTTAATCCAATGAATTTGTGTGGCAGAAACCTTCCTCATTATGCCTTTATCTGCATGAACTCTGTATGTGCTCTGTTTCAGTCACAAATCTCATCACAGTGTGATGATCACTCTTAAGTGTTCATGAAATATCTAATGTTTTCAAACCTTGTCCAAGGCATTGCACTATTTAAAGGGAATCTGTCACCCCCAAAATCGCGGTTGAGGTAAGCCCACCGGCATCAGGGTCTTATCTGTTGTGAACTCTGTTCTCGAACTCCCTCCTGTGGTCAGGAATGGTATTTCTGTGAGTTCTGTCCATGGGTTCCCTCTGGTGGCTAAAAGTGGAGCTGCTGGTCTGCAAGTGGCTTCCTCAGCTGCATCATTTAGGACTGGGCTGGTTCCTCTATTTAACTCTGCTCAGATCGTTACCTGATGCCAGTTGTCAATGTATCAGTACTGGTTCAGATCTCACTTGGATCTCCTGATGACCTGTCTACTTCAGCAGAAGCTAAGTCCCTGCTAAGCTCATTTGTTGTTCATTTGTGTGCTGAATATATTTCTGGGTACCTGCTAAGTTTTGTCCAGCTGGCTATCATGATATTGTCTCGCTAGCTGGAAGCTCTGGGTTGCAGAGTGGCACCTACCGCGCCGTGAGTCGATGCGGGGGGTTTCTTGTTCACTCTGCGTGGCTTTTTTGTAGTTTTTTGTGCTGACCGCAAAGATCCCTTTATCTATCTTCTGTCTATTTAGTAAGTCTGGCCTCCTTTGCTAAAACCTGTCTCATTCCTATGTTTGTGCCTTCCTCTTAACTCACAGTCAATATATGTGGGGGGCTGCTCTTTTCCTTTGGGGAATTTCTTTGAGGCAAGGTGAGGCTATATTTCTCTTTAGGGGTAGTTACCTCTCAGGCTGTGAAGAGTCGTCTAGGCAGAGTCAGGCACGATCCACGGCTAATTCTAGTGTTTGTGATAATAGGATTAGGGCTGCGGTCAGCAGAGCTCCCACTTCCCAGAGCTCGCTCTATTTTGCAGTTTTGACTATCAGGTCATTCCAGGTGCTCCTAACCACCAGGTCCATCATAACAGTACAACTGGCCCCAAAAAGTGTTAATGCATCTCAATAGAGGGATAAGAGAAGTTCTGAGACCATTTTTTTTTCTCTGCAGTGTGTTTAGTCTTTTTTTTCCCCTAAACCTCTGGGTGGTTCAGGACTCAGGTGTAGATATGGACATTCAAGGTCTGTCCTCTTGTGTGGATAATCTCACTGCAAGGGTACAAAGCATTCAGGATTATATAGTTCAGAATCCTATGTTAGAGCCTAGAATCCCAATTCCTGATTTGTTTTCTGGGGATAGATCTAAGTTTCTGTATTTCAAGAATAATTGTAAACTGTTTCTTGCCCTGAAACCTCGCTCCTCTGGTGACCCTAGTCAGCAAGTAAAAATCATTATTTCCTTGTTGCGTGGTGACCCTCAAGACTGGGCATTCTCCCTTGCGCCAGGAGATCCTGCATTGCTTAATGTAGATGCGTTTTTTCTGGCGCTTGGATTGCTCTATGACGAACCAAATTCTGTGGATCAGGCAGAGAAAATCTTGCTGGCTATATGTCAGGGTCAGGATGATGCTGAAATGTATTGTCAGAAGTTTAGAAAGTGGTCTGTGCTTACTCAATGGAATGAGTGTGCTCTGGCAGCAATTTTCAGAAAGGGTCTTTCTGAGGGCCTTAAGGATGTTATGGTGGGGTTCCCCACGCCTGCTGGTCTGAATGAATCAATGTCCTTGGCTATTCAGATTGATCGGCGTTTGCGGGAGCGAAAAGTTGTGCACCATATGGTGGTGTCCTCTGAGCAGAGGCCTGAACCTATGCAATGTGATAGGACTTTGACCAGAGCTGAACGGCAAGAGCACAGACGTCAGAATGGGCTGTGTTTTTACTGTGGTGACTCCACTCATGCTATCTCTGATTGTCCTAAGCGCACTAAGCGGTCCGCTAGGTCTGTCACCATTGGTACTATACAGCCTAAATTTCTTTTGTCCGTTACTTTGATTTGCTCTTTGTCATCCTACTCTGTTATGGCGTTTGTGGATTCAGGCGCAGCCCTGAATTTGATGGACTTAGAGTATGCCAGGCGCTGTGGTTTTTTCTTGGAGCCCTTGCAGCATCCTATTCCATTAAGGGGAATTGATGCTACGCCTTTGGCCAAGAATAAGCCTCAGTACTGGACCCAGTTGACCATGTGCATGGCTCCTGCACATCGGGAAGATATTCGCTTTTTGGTGTTGCATAATTTTCATGATGTGGTCGTGTTGGGTTTGCCATGGCTACAGGTCCATAATCCAGTATTGGACTGGAAATCTATGTCTGTGTCCAGTTGGGGTTGTCAAGGGGCCCATGGTGATGTTCCAGCGTCGTCAATTTCTTCTTCCACTCCTTCTGAAGTACCTGAGTTTTTGTCGGATTACCAGGATGTATTTGATGAGCCCAAGCCCAGTGTCTTGCCTCCTCATAGGGATTGTGATTGTGCTATTAATTTGATTCCTGGTAGTAAGTTTCCTAAAGGCCGACTTTTCAATTTATCTGTGCCAGAACATGCCGCTATGCGGAGCTATATAAAGGAGTCCTTGGAGAAAGGGCATATTCGCCCGTCGTCGTCACCGTTGGGAGCAGGGTTCTTTTTTGTGGCCAAGAAGGATGGTTCTCTGAGACCTTGTATAGATTACCGCCTTCTTAATAAAATCACAGTCAAATTTCAGTACCCTTTGCCTCTATTGTCTGATTTGTTTGCTCGGATTAAGGGGGCTAGTTGGTTTACCAAGATAGATCTTCGAGGAGCGTATAATCTTGTGCGTATTAAGCGGGGCGATGAATGGAAAACCGCATTTAATACGCCCGAGGGCCATTTTGAGTATCTGGTGATGCCATGCGGGCTTTCTAATGCGCCATCTGTATTCCAGTCCTTTATGCATGACATCTTCCGAAAGTATCTGGATAGATTCATGATAGTATATTTGGATGATATTTTGGTCTTTTCGGATGATTGGGAGTCTCATGTGAAGCAGGTCAGAATGGTGTTCCAAGTCCTTCGTGCTAATTCCTTGTTTGTGAAGGGGTCTAAGTCTCTTCGGAGTTCAGAAGGTTTCCTTTTTGGGCTTCATTTTTTCCCCTTCTACTATCGAGATGGATCCAGTTAAAGTCCAGGCCATTTATGATTGGACTCAGCCTACATCTGTAAAGAGCCTTCAGAAATTCCTGGGCTTTGCGAATTTTTACCGTCGCTTTATCGCTAATTTTTCTAGTGTTGTCAAACCACTGACTGATTTGACCAAGAAAGGTGCGGATGTGGTGAATTGGTCCTCTGCGGCCATTGAGGCGTTTCAGGAGCTGAAACGTCGTTTTTCTTCAGCTCCTGTGTTGTGTCAGCCAGATGTTTCGCTCCCTTTTCAGGTCGAGGTTGATGCTTCTGAGATTGGAGCAGGGGCTGTTTTGTCTCAGAGAAGTTCTGATGGCTCTGTGATGAAGCCATGTGCTTTCTTTTCTAGAAAGTTTTCGCCTGCTGAGCGTAATTATGATGTTGGCAATCGGGAGTTGTTGGCCATGAAGTGGGCATTCGAGGAGTGGCGACATTGGCTTGAGGGCGCCAAGCATCGCGTGGTGGTCTTGACGGATCACAAGAATCTGACTTATCTCGAGTCTGCCAAGCGGTTGAACCCTAGACAGGCTCGATGGTCACTGTTTTTCTCCCATTTCGATTTCTTGGTTTCATACCTTCCTGGTTCTAAGAATGTGAAGGCTGATGCCCTTTCAAGGAGTTTTGTGCCTGATTCTCCTGGAGTTTCTGAGCCGGCTGGTATTCTCAAAGAGGGGGTGATTTCATCTGCCATCTCCCCTGATTTGCGGCGGGTTCTGCAGGAGTTTCAGGCAGATAGACCTGACCGCTGTCCTGCAGCGAGACTGTTTGTCCCTGATAGATGGACTAGTAGGGTTATCTCGGAGGTTCATTGTTCGGTGTTGGCTGGTCATCCTGGAATTTTTGGTACCAGAGATTTGGTGGCTAGGTCCTTTTGGTGGCCTTCCTTGTCCCGGGATGTGCGTGCTTTTGTGCAGTCCTGTGGGACTTGTGCTCGGGCGAAGCCCTGCTGTTCTCGTGCCAGTGGGTTACTTTTGCCCTTGCCGGTCCCGAAGAGGCCCTGGACGCATGTTTCCATGGATTTTATTTCAGATCTCCCTGTCTCTCAAAGGATGTTGGTCATCTGGGTGGTTTGTGATCGCTTCTCTAAGATGGTCCATTTGGTACCCTTGCCTAAGTTGCCTTCATCCTCTGATTTGGTTCCGTTGTTTTTCCAGCATGTGGTTCGTTTGCATGGCATTCCGGAGAACATTGTGTCGGACAGAGGTTCCCAGTTTGTTTCGAGGTTTTGGCGGTCCTTTTGTGCTAAGATGGGCATTGATTTGTCTTTTTCTTCTGCTTTCCATCCTCAGACAAATGGCCAAACTGAACGAACCAATCAGACTTTGGAGACCTATCTGAGATGCTTTGTTTCTGCTGATCAGGATGATTGGGTGACCTTCTTGCCATTGGCTGAGTTCGCCCTTAATAATCGGGCCAGTTCGGCTACTTTGGTTTCACCTTTTTATTGTAATTCTGGTTTCCATCCTCGTTTCTCTTCAGGGCAGGTTGAGCCTTCAGACTGTCCTGGTGTGGATTCTGTGGTGGACAGGTTGCAGCAAATTTGGACTCATGTAGTGGACAATTTGACATTGTCACAGGAGAAGGCTCAACGTTTCGCTAACCGCCGTCGCCGTGTTGGTCCTCGACTTCATGTTGGGGATCTGGTTTGGTTGTCATGTCGTTATGTTCCTATGAAGGTTTCTTCTCCTAAGTTTAAGCCTCGTTTTATTGGGCCTTATAAGATTTCTGAAATCCTCAATCCTGTGTCATTTCGTTTGGACCTTCCAGCTTCTTTTGCCATCCATAATGTGTTACATAGGTCGTTGTTGCAGAGATATGTGGCGCCTATGGTTCCTTCCATTGACCCTCCTGCTCCGGTGTTGGTCGAGGGAGAATTGGAGTATGTGGTGGAGAAGATTTTAGATTCTCATATATCGAGACAGAAACTTCAGTATCTGGTCAAATGGAAGGGCTATGGTCAGGAAGATAATTCCTGGGTTCTTGCCTCCGATGTCCATGCTGCCGATTTGGTTCGTGCCTTTCATTTGGCTCGTCCTGATAGGCCGGGGGGTTCTGGTGAGGATTCAGTGACCCCTCCTCAAGGGGGGGGGTACTGTTGTGAACTCTGTTCTCGAACTCCCTCCTGTGGTCAGGAATGGTATTTCTGTGAGTTCTGTCTGTGGGTTCCCTCTGGTGGCTGAAAGTGGAGCTGATGGTCTGGAAGTGGTTTCCTCAGCTGCATCGTTTAGGACTGGGCTGGTTCCTCTATTTAACTCTGCTCAGATCGTTACCTGATGCCAGTTGTCAATGTATCAGTACTGGTTCAGATCTCACTTGGATCTCCTGATGACCTGTCTACTTCAGCAGAAGCTAAGTCCCTGCTAAGCTCATTTGTTGTTCATTTGTGTGCTGAATATACAGGTCCTTCTCAAAAAATTAGCATATAGTGTTAAATTTCATTATTTACCATAATGTAATGATTGCAATTAAACTTTCATATATTATAGATTCATTATCCACCAACTGAAATTTGTCAGGTCTTTTATTGTTTTAATACTGATGATTTTGGCATACAACTCCTGATAACCCAAAAAACCTGTCTCAATAAATTAGCATATTTCACCCGTCCAATCAAATAAAAGTGTTTTTTAATAACAAACCAAAAAACCAACAAATAATAATGTTCAGTTATGCACTCAATACTTGGTCGGGAATCCTTTGGCAGAAATGACTGCTTCAATGCGGCGTGGCATGGAGGCAATCAGCCTGTGACACTGCTGAGATGTTATGGAGGCCCAGGATGCTTCAATAGCGGCCTTAAGCTCATCCAGAGTGTTGGGTCTTGCGTCTCTCAACTTTCTCTTCACAATATCCCACAGATTCTCTATGGGGTTCAGGTCAGGAGAGTTGGCAGGCCAATTGAGCACAGTGATACCATGGACAGTAAACCATTTACCAGTGGTTTTGGCACTGTGAGCAGGTGCCAGGTCGTGCTGAAAAATGAAATCTTCATCTCCATAAAGCATTTCAGCCGATGGAAGCATGAAGTGCTCCAAAATCTCCTGATAGCTAGCTGCATTGACCCTGCCCTTGATGAAACACAGTGGACCAACACCAGCAGCTGACATGGCACCCCACACCATCACTGACTGTGGGTACTTGACACTGGACTTCAGGCATTTTGGCATTTCCTTCTCCCCAGTCTTCCTCCAGACTCTGGCACCTTGATTTCCGAATGACATGCAAAATTTGCTTTCATCAGAAAAAAGTACTTGGGACCACTTAGCAACAGTCCAGTGCTGCTTCTCTGTAGCCCAGGTCAGGCGCTTCTGCCGCTGTTTATGGTTCAAAAGTGGCTTTACCTGGGGAATGCGGCACCTGTAGCCCATTTCCTGCACACGCCTGTGCACGGTGGCTCTGGATGTTTCCACACCAGACTCAGTCCACTGCTTCCTCAGCAATCTTCCTCAGGGTCCGGTCACCTCTTCTCGTTGTACAGCGTTTTCTGCCACATTTTTTCCTTCCAACAAACTTACCATTGAGTTGCCTTGATACAGCACTCTGGGAACAGCCTATTTGTTGAGAAATTTCTTTCTGGGTCTTACCCTCTTGCTTGAGGGTGTCAATGATGGCCTTCTTGACATCTGTCAGGTCGCTAGTCTTACCCATGATGGGGGTTTTGAGTAATGAACCAGGCAGGGAGTTTTTAAAAGCCTCAGGTATCTTTTGCATGTGTTTAGAGTTAATTAGTTGATTCAGAAGATTAGGGTAATAGGTCGTTTAGAGAACCTTTTCTTGATATGCTAATTTATTGAGACAGGTTTTTTGGGTTATCAGGAGTTGTATGCCAAAATCATCAGTATTAAAACAATAAAAGACCTGACAAATTTCAGTTGGTGGATAATGAATCTATAATATATGAAAGTTTAATTGTAATCATTACATTATGGTAAATAATGAAATTTAACACTATATGCTAATTTTTTGAGAAGGACCTGTATTTCTGGGTACCTGCTAAGTTTTGTCCAGCTGACTATCATGATATTGTCTCGCTAGCTGGAAGCTCTGGGTTGCAGAGTGGCACCTACCGCGCCGTGAGTCGGTGCGGGGGGTTTCTTGCTCACTCTGCGTGGCTTTTTTGTAGTTTTTTGTGCTGACCGCAAAGATCCCTTTATCTATCTTCTGTCTATTTAGTAAGTCTGGCCTCCTTTGCTGAAACCTGTCTCTTTCCTATGTTTGTGCCTTCCTCTTAACTCACAGTCAATATATGTGGGGGGCTGCTCTTTTCCTTTGGGGAATTTCTCTGAGGCAAGGTGAGGCTATATTTCTCTTTAGGGGTAGTTACCTCTCAGGCTGTGAAGAGTCATCTAGGCAGAGTCAGGCACGATCCACGGCTAATTCTAGTGTGTGTGATAATAGGATTAGGGCTGCGGTCAGCAGAGCTCCCACTTCCCAGAGCTCGCTCTATTTTGCAGTTTTGACTATCAGGTCATTCCAGGTGCTCCTAACCACCAGGTCCATCATAACACTTATCTACAGCATTCTGGAATGCTGTAGATAAGCCCCCAATGTATCCTAAAATATGAGAAAAAGACGATTATACATTCCGGAATACTGTAGATAAGCCCCTGATGCCGGTGGGCTTACCTCACCCACGATTTTGGGAGTGACAGGTTCCCTTTAACGCTTTTCAGCAGCAGAGAGATCCTTTTTATTTCCCATATTGCTTGAAGCCTGTGGCCTGCTTAATAATGTGGAACATCATTTTTAAGTAGTTTTCCTTTAATTAGAATCACCAGGAAAACTAATTATCACATGTGTTTAAAATTTTTAAGATTGATTTCAGTGATCCATTGAGCCGAGACACAATACCATCCACGAGTTTATTTGAAAAGCAAAACAATTAAATCTTTATGACATTTAAATCCAATTTGCATAATAATTTGGAACCCAGTGTATTCAGACCCTTTGCTCAGTATTGAGTAGAAGCACCCTTTTGAGCTAGTACAGCCATGAGTCTTCTTGGGAATGATGCAACAAGTTTTTCACACCTGGATTTGGGGATCCTCCACCATTCTTGCTTGCAGATCCTCTCCAGTTCCGTCAGGTTAGATGGTGAATGTTGATGGACAGACATTTTCAGATCTCTCCAGAGATGCTCAATTGGGTTTAGACCAGGGCTCTGGCTGGGCCAGTCAAGAATGGTCACAGAGTTGTTCTGAAGCCACTCCTTTGATATTTTAGCAGTGTGCTTAGGGTCATTGTCTTGTTGTAATGTGAACGTTTGGTCAAGTCTGAGGTCAAGAGCACTCTGGAAGAGGTTATCATCCAGGATAACTCTGAACTTGGCCGCATTCATGTTTCCTTCAATGACAATCAGTCGTCCTGTCCCTGCAGCTGAAAAACACCCCCATAGGATGATGCTGCCACCACCACCATGTTTCACTGTTGGGATTGTATTGGGCAGGTGATGAGCAGTGCCTGGTTTTCTCCACACATACCGCTTAGTATTATCACCAAAAAGGTCTATCTTCATCTCATCAAACCAGAGAATCTTATTTCTCATAGTCTGGGAGTCCTTTATGTGTTTTTTAGCAAACACTATGCGGGCTTTCATACGTCTTGCACTGAGGAGAGGCTTCCAGTGAGCCACTCTGCCATAAAGGCCCGAACGGTGGAGGGCTGCAGTGATAGTTGACTTTGTGGAACTTTGTCCCATCTCCCTACTGCATCTCTGGAGCTCAGCCACAGTGATCGTGGGGTTCTTCTTTACCTCTCTCACCAAGGCTCTTCTCCCACGATTGCTCAGTTTGGTGGATGGCCAGGTCTAGACTTCTGGTGGTCCCAAACTTCTTCCATTTAAGGATTATTGGGGCCACTGTGCTCTTAGGAGCCTTGCATACTGTAGAAATACTTTTGCAACCTTGGCCAGATCTGTGCCTTGCCACAATTCTGTCTCTGAGCTCCTTGGCCAGTTCCTTTGACCTCATGATTCTCATTTGGTCTGACATGCACTGTGAGCTGTGAGGTCTTATATAGACCGGTGTGTGCATTTACAAATCAAGTCCTATCAGTTTAATTAAATGCAGCTGGCCTCCAATGAAGCAGAACCATCTCAAAGAGGATCACAAGGAAAAGGACAGCATGTGATTTAAATATGAGTGTCTGAACAAAGCGTCTAAATAATTATGTGAATGTGATATTTCAGGGTTTTTTTATTAATATGCAAAAATTTTGAAATTTCTGTTTTTTTTTCATTCAAGATTGGGTGCAGATTGTATATTAATGAGAAAAAATGAACTTTTTGAATTTACCAAATGGCTGCAATGAAACAAAGAGTGAAAAATTTAAAGGGGTCTGAATACTTTCCGTACCCACTGTATACACTGCACAGCACCACTTCTCCTGTCTTGTTGTCAGAGAGGCTGCATTGCACTTAAAGAAGCTCATTATTGGTTTGTTTTTTATATTCCTATGGCTAAATAAAAATAAATCTTGGAAAACCTGTTTAAATGGGTTACCCCAAGTAATCCCCCCTCCTTGAGATATGGAATAACTTGCCAATTGCTGGAACCCCCATAATCCTGAGAACCAGCGCTCTGAAGAGCACTATGTAAACAGAGCTGTGGTCGATCCTGCACACTGTAGCATCATTCACATGTGGTTCCTCAAATGACTCCTTTAGAGTACCACTCCAGTATTTTTATTTATTGCACCACTGGAGTGGCACTTTAAATGTAAGTCCGCTGCTCCCAGTCTCATACTCACCTTCTGCTACCTTCATTAATTTCCAGCATCACTCCAGTTCATCTCCTGTGAAAAGTGACCTTCTCGCAGCTCTAGTGTTTCATGAAGCGGCGCAGAGGTCACTCTTCAGTACAAGTCTAAGGCTACGTTCACATTTGCGTTGTGCGCCGCAGCGTCGGCGCCGCAGCGCACAACGCAAACAAAAACGCGGCAAAACGCACGCTAAAACGCTGCGTTTTGCGCCGCATGCGTCGTTTTTGCCCGCAAGTTGGACGCAAAAAAAAATGCAACTTGAAGCGTTTCTTGCGTCCAACGCTTGCGGCCATGCGGCGCAAAACGCAGCACAACGCATGTCCATGCGCCCCCATGTTAAGTATAGGGGCGCATGACGCATGCGGCGCCGCTGCGGCGCCCGACGCTGCGGCGCTGACCGCAAATGTGAACGTAGCCTAAGAGAGTCTCGTCCTGGCCTCGTCCTGGCTCTCATAGACTTGTGTCGAGAGCTTGTGATGTAACTTCTGATTTCTGGCTCTCAGAAGCTGCACTTACAAAATGGTGCCGTGGGATTGGAGCAGTGGTGAAAAGCAGGGAAGACTCCGGAGGATGAGTATATCACTGGAGCTAGGGGCCTCACACTTAAAGCACCACTTCAGTGCTGAAAAAAAACGCTTGAGTAAGTAAATAAAAATCCACTGACCTGGGGTGGGACATGCTATAGTATGGTGGGATTTGTGTGGCAGGGCTGCTTTTTTGTCCCAGTCCGGCCCTGCTCTCCACTCTTCCTCCAGACTCTGGGACCTTGATTTCCAAATGAAATTCAAAATTTACTTTCATCTGAAAACAACACCTTGGACCACTGAGCAAAAGTCCAGTTCTTTTTCTCCTTGGCCCAGATAAGATGCTTCCAGCGTTATCTATTTGTCATGGGTGGTTTGACACAAGGAATGTGACACTGGTAGCCCATGCCCTGGATACGTCTGTGTGTGGTGGCTCTTGAAGCAATGACTGCAGCAGCAGTCTACTCCTTGTGAATCTCCCCCAAATTTTTAAATGGCCTCTTCTTAACAATCCTTTCAAGACTTCAGTTATCCCGGTTGCTTGTGCACCTTTTTTTAGCACACTTTTTCCTTCCACTCAACTTTCCATTAATATGCTTGGATACAGCACTCTGTGAACAGCCAGCTTCTTGCCTTGTGGAGTGTGTCAGTGACTGCCTTCTGCACATCTGTAAAGTCAGCAGTCTTCCCCATGATTGTGGAGCCTACTGAAACAGACTAAGGGACCTTTTTAAATGCTTAGGAAGCCTTTGCAGGTGTTCTTTGTTAATTATTCTAATTTGCTGAGATAACGACTTGGGTTTTCATTTGCTGTAAGCCATAATCATCAACATTAACAGAAATAAACATGTGAAACAGATCAGTCTGTTTGTAATTACTCTACATAATATACGAGTTTCACTTTTTGTATTGAAGAACTGAAATAAATGAACATTTTGATGATATTCTAATTTTGTGAGAAGCACCTGTATGTACAGAATGATTGGAATAGCAACCAAAGTTTCAACGTGCTAGTTTGTTCAAATAGCTACAAATGTTCCCACATCAGACATCACAAAGCTCATCTGGCATGCAGGTTGTTCTTGTACTGGGTGTAAATGAAAAATGGGAAATTTCCATAATCATTACATTTGGATAAGGTACCTTTATTCATTACTTAACTTTAACTGTAAAAATGACTGCCAGTTAGTTGCTGAAAATAAATCAGACTATATGCCTCTCTCAGATGACCTAAGTAAGCATATTCATTTGTCTTTCCAGATGAAATTGAAAATGACCAATGTGTGTGCAGAGCACGGTGCAAAAGCGGCACCACAATGTACATCTACTTGTACCCCTTTAACATTGAGTATAATCTGTTTGCTGCAGCCATGATTTATATCATGTGGAAGAATGTAGGACGTCAAATTGATGAAAATGCTTCCCACTACCATGGAATAGGACCAGGATTTCACCAACATGTACCCCTCCTGGGACTTACATCTGGCTTGACTATTTTTGTTGTTGGTCTAGTGATGTTTGTAGTATATGAAATAGGCAGGGAAAACCATGATAGACAATGGTTGTCACTGACAACCTTTTGTATTTTTCATGTGATCAGCCTTGCTCTCATGTGCCTGGCTAACATAGTGGGAATGATTATCTTCAGATTAGATAAGAGAAATATGTGCAAAGAGAAGAACCCAAGCCGTGCGCTGGATACAGGTCTACTACTTGGAGCAACATTAGGTCAATATGCAATCTCCTACTACTCTATTATAGCCATGGTGTCTACACAACCCTTCAGTTCTTTGTGTGGATTAATGCTTAGTTATTCATTGTTGATGATTCTGCAGCACTCGAGTCAGAATGCGTTTATCATTGAGGGACTGCATCGTCTTCCACCCAATTTATCATTAAGTCATATTAGTTCAAATATCTCTAGCCGGGTAGAGCAGGAAACCATAAACCAGGTCAGCGTGCCAGAAATGAACACAAGACAATCTTTTACTGGTCCAACGAACTCCTCAAGCAGAAGATTGACAAGAAGAGGAACCCTGAGTGCTCAAATTAAAAGTCATCTCAAGAAAAGAAAAACTATGAAAGATGTGTACTTGTTTCTTTTCCTTAGTAACATAATAGTAAGTAATGCGTTATACATAGTGAGACCTAGCCTAGTCTTTATGTTTTCACTTGTGTAAGTATTTTTAAATTGTATATTGAATTTTGTTTTAATCTTAAAGTTCTATCGTAACCTACATCCGATAAATAGTAGTGCTTGTAATTTTCAAACCCAAAGCTTAAATCCTGACTTCTGAGTCTCTGCTTGGTCCACAATCATGCCACGTGTCCCTCACTCTGACTACCCAGCTCACACAGCGTCTTTTGTGTGGAGCAGAAGTCAATTTCTCTTTTATTAGCTGTTTCTATCATTTTTTGTTTATTTTATCATGAAAGCTTTAAGCCTTAATGTACATCTCATTTTAAAGTATAGAGAAATTGGCCCCGACTTATCTAGACGGATGATTTCTCTCGCTAGTCTTGATGAGACGGCGTGTTGGGGCAGATGTTGCTGGTTCCTTATTCTTAATGAATCAGGTGAGGCGCATGCTGACTTCCGCCTCTGTGTACGCCTCACCACACAGAGAGCAGGGGTCACAACGCTCTGTCAAGCCCCCATCCCTTCCACTTCTTTGGGTCTGGGTTGAGAATGGTGTGAATATGCCAAAAGTCACATTTTTTTTCTCAACCTCACATTTGTGCACAATTTTGACTTTTCAAGCCTTTTTTGGCCAGAAATCTGGCAAAAAAAGCTGTGATAAATCTGGGCCATTGACTACAGTTGCTGGTCTGATACAGGTAGTCAGAGTAAGTCGACACATGTAACGGCTGAGGTGGCTGAGAAATTACAAATAATGAACTTGATAAGAGTAAGAGAATAAGGGCTCATACTCACTTGCGCGAGATTCAGAAGAGTCTCGCACGGCAATACCCAGCACTGCACCTGGCACAAAGGAGCGTACGGGCTGCATGTATTCCTATGCGGCCGCACACTCCGATCTGAGTGCCGGCAGCAGCGCCGGGTATTGCCGTGCAAGACTCATCCGAATCTCGCGCAAGTGAGTATGAGCCCTTAAAGGGAACTTGTCACCTGAAAAAACCTTATTAACTATCGCGGAGGTGTCACTGGTGCAAGTTCAGTATACAGAGCCAGTATCAGTCAGAGCCGGGGTGTGGTTATAGCCGCCTTTCTGTATACGGTGACTGAACCCGTGCTGACACCGCCCCATGACTAAAACCAGCACGCTGCCGGGGGGGGGATTAAGTTCATTTTAATGCTATTGACCTGCACATAACCCCATATCTACAGGTTAACAGTGTTTGTTTGTGACAAGTAAGGGTACCGTCTCACAGTGGCACTTTGATCGCTACGATGGTACGATCCATGACGTTCCAGCGATATCCATACGATATCGCTGTGTCTGACACGCAGCAGCGATCAGGGACCCCGCTGAGAATCGTACGTCGTAGCAGATCGTTTGGAACTTTCTTTCGTCGCTGGATCTCCCGCTGTCATGTTTTTTACTTTAACGATGGTAACCAGGGTAAACATCGGGTTACTAAGTGCGGCCCTGCGCTTAGTAACCTGATGTTTACCCTGGTTACCCGGGGACTTCGGCATCGTTGGTCGCTGGAGAGAGCTGTCTGTGTGACAGCTCCCCAGCGACCACACAACGACTTACCAACGATCACGGCCAGGTCGTATCGCTGGTCGTGATCGTTGGTAAATCGTTATGTGAGACGGTACCCTAAGGCACATCTAGTTACCAGAGGTTGATGACTATCAGACCGTAAGATTTGGCAGCAAAAAAGCAGTTTTGCTGATTTTTTATTTTGCTGTGTATTTGTGGTCTTTGTTGTCTTTTGTGCATGCTGATAAAGTTTAGTGCCCCCCCCCCAAAAAAAGCATGATGTAACGTCCTTAGGTTTTTGCAGCAAAAATGCAGCAAAACCTGATGCCTGCATTTCTTGCTGCATTTTTGCACTCACTCATTGCTTTCTATGGGTGAAAAAACGCTGAAAAAACACTGAAAGAAGCGACATGCTGCAGTTTGCAAAAATGCAGCAGTTTTCCAATTCAGTCAAGAAAAAAAAAACAATGTGTGCGCATGAGATTTCAGAAATCTCATAGCCTTTGCAGGTACTGTAAAAAGCAGCTTAAAAAAACGCAACATGTGAACATAGCCTTACAATGCAGAGGACGGCATTTTTTTTTTCAGTGAGCAAGCACCCCCGTACTTCATTTACATAGGCAGGGAGTACATATTTCAAACTACAATAAGACCTGGAGAATATTAGCAATTTGGAGGCCACTTTGATCATGTTTTTGTACAAGAAAGAACCCAAATTGCCTAATACTGTCAATTGAAACATTTATAATGCAATTTAATGCACTAAGGCTGCCGTCACACTAGCAGTATTTGGTCAGTATTTTACCTCAGTATTTGTAAGCCAAAACCAGGAGTGAGTGATAAATACAGAAGTGGTGCATATGTTTCTATTATACTTTTCCTTTAATTGTTCCACTCCTGGTTTTGGCTTACAAATACTGATGTAAAATACTGACCAAATACTGCTTGTGTGACGGCAGCCTAAGTGTCCATGTCCTATTCATCTGTTAAGTCATTTCTTGTCTTCTTCCCCCAGTTCTGGATAATGCCTGCCTTTGGAGCTCGTATACGATTTGACAACGGTTTAGAGGTCAAGTTTTATGGTTTTACATTATGGGCCATAATCACCAACATTTGTCTTCCTTTTGGGATCTTCTATCGTATGCATTCAGCTGCTACCCTGTTGGAACTTTACAGCATGTCATAGAGGACCCCATCATCTATTCTCCAAAACCATGATGCTCCTGGACAATCATCATCATCATACATTATATGTTTTCTATGGTAGAAATAATCTGAACACAGTACTTGGTGAAAATTTGCATGTAACATTCAGAAGATTGTTGTCAAATTTAATTGTTTGCTTGTTGTATTAGTTGTGGACCTTATCTATATTGTAGTAAACAATGAAGCAAATAGTCCATTAGTAAGCCATAATGGATCGATAAATAATAATAATAATGTGACTTTCTTGCCTCCAATGTGGACACGACTTGTTTTTTGGAGGTCAAAAAGGCAACTGAAACTTGAAGTGGAGGGGTGGTGGTCAAATTCGGGTGAAAAAGCATGACTGTAGACCGGCTACTCCCTAAGGGCAGTCTCATACGTCCAGATAATTCCGGTACCGGAAAAAATCGGTACCGGAGTTATCCGTGTCCGTGTGCCCGTGAGCTCACGTAGGCCATACGTGCGGCACACGTGTGCCGCCCGTGTGCCGACTGGGTACCACACGGAGCGTGCAGGAGACAGCGCTAAAGTTTAGCGCTGTCCCCTGCATCGTGCTGAAGCCACGATTCATATCTTCTGTGCAGCGTTTGCTGTAAAGAAGATATGAATCATCCATTTTTTTAGTGGTATTTTGTGTTTAAACTAAAGCTCCATGCCCCCACCCCCTGTGCGCCCCCCCCCCCGCTGTTCTGAAAATACTCACCCGCCTCCCTTGCAGTGTCCTGTCCTGGCCGCACCTTCTACTGTATGCGGTCACGTGGGGCCGCCGATTACAGTCATGAATATGCGGCTCCAGCCCTATGGGAGGTGGAGCCACATATTCATGACTGTAATCGGCGGCCCGACGTGACCGCATACAGTAGAAGGTGCGGCCAGGACAGGAAGCAGCGACAGCCAACGAGGGAGGCGGGTGAGTATTTTCAGAACAGCGGGGGGGGGGGCGCACAGGGGGTGGGGACATGGAGCTTTAGTTTAAACACAAAATACCACTAAAAAATGGATGATTCATATCTTCTTTACAGCAAACGCTGCTGCACAGAAGATATGAATCGCGGCTTCAGCACCATGTGGGGGGGACAGAGCTTACTGTAGCGCTGTCTCCTGCACGCCACACGGAGAACGTCCGTGTGAGGTACGTGTTTTACACGGACCCATTGACTTTAATGGGTCCGTGTAATATGTGCGCTCCCACGAACACTGACATGTCTCCGTGTTTGGCACACGGAGACACGGTCCGCAAAAAATCAATGACATCTGCACAGATGCATTGATTTTAATGTGTCTACGTGTGTCAGTGGCTCCGGTACGTGAGGAAACTGTCACCTCACATACCGGAGCCACTGACGTGTGAAACCGGCCTAATATAAAAGGCATTATTTAAAAAAAAAAATGCTTGACATTCTTATAAACGTTTTTTTAAAATATGTATGAAGGAATTTCCAGCATCTGAAACCTTACTGGCAAGAACACTAAGGTAACCATTCTGATGAAACTATTACATTAAGTCATTGATCATATTGCAAACTAAAGGGATTTCCTATGGATTTTTGTTTATTCCATAGGCTTGTTTAATACCATAGGTTTTACTTCCCCATGATGTCACTTTTGCAGTGTGTCAACAAAGGTCATGGGCAGCGGCCAAGGCAGCTCTGGCCCTGTGGTGAATGAGTCAATTTATTTTTATTTTTTTTACAGTTCACAAGCCTATGGAATAAAAAACCGACGCTAGCAGTGAAAGCGCCGCACAACGGGGGCAGCGGATGCAGTTTTCCTACGCATCCGCTGCCCCATTGTGGGGGCGGAGTTCTGGGCGCGCATGCGCAGTCGGAAATGCTGCAGACGACGCACCAAAAAACGTTACATGTAACGTTTTTTGGTGGCGATGGTCCGACGCAACACGACACAACCGTCACACGACGGTTGCGACGTGTGGCAATGCGTCGCACTGCGTCGCTAATAAAAGTCTATGGAGAAAAAACGCATCCTGCAAGCACTTTTGCAGGATGCGTTTTTTCTGCAAAACGACGCATAGCAACGTGCAGTGCACGACGCTAGTGTGAAAGTAGCCTTAGGGCGTAGTCAGACTGCTCAGACTGGTTGTCGGCTCTTCTGACCTGAATGTGACTGCAGGGTTGGGAGAGGCGATGGCCAGTCCAAGAATTGCGATGCGATGCGAGTGCACACTAAAATGTATTTTTTTTTCCTACAATAAAAATGTATTAAACGTTTTCATGACAAAAAGATAAGTATAACATAATAGAAGCTTGCCATTTTTTTTTCCTAGAGCCTATGCCACCTTTGCAGTCCCTGTCAAGCTGTTCTTCTTTTCTTCTAAGTTGTCCCTCCTGTCATTTTCGCAGTTAAAGTGTAGAGAAATTATTAAAATTACACTTTGTGAGAGTTGGATTTAATCTAAGACTTTCATACCCTTAGGGATTTTAGGTGTGTTCACACAATGTATTTTCAGTCTGAGTGCTGTCTGTCTAAAAGACGAACCATGGACAGAACTCAGACCACTATTAGTCTATGTGTTGTGCAGATCGGCTGTTTTTCACGTGGACCTCAGTAGCATGTAAATACACTCTTGTACACCTCTTCTGTGTGGACTGGACTGTCGCAATCCTACCCCTGAAGACCTCAATCGCATTGTGTGTATAGTGTTATGCATCTTTTGTATATATAGTGTCATGTGATAAGCATTGTAAGTGTAATATGCATAGTGTGATAACATAAGATAAGTAATGCTGGTACCTTCACACTAAGCGACGCTGCAGCGACGCTGCATCGATACAGACAACGATGCCGATCGCTGCAGCGTCGCTGTTTGGTCGCTGGAGAGCTGTCACACAGACCGCTCTCCAGCGACCAACGATGCCGGGGTCCCCGGGTAACCAGGGTAAACATCGGGTTGCTAAGCGCAGGGCCGCGCTTAGTAACCCGATGTTTACCCTGGTTACCCGTGTAAAATGTAAAAAAACAAACAGTACATACTCACCTTCGCATCCCCCGGCGTCCGCTTCCTGCACTGACTGTGAGTGCCGGCCCTAACAGCAGAGCGGTGACGTCACCGCTGTGCTGTGCTTTCACTTTACGGCCGGCACTCAGTCAGTGCAGGAAGCGGACGCCGGGGGACGCGAAGGTGAGTATGTACTGTTTGTTTTTTTACATTTTACACTGGTAACCAGGGTAAACATTGGGTTACTAAGCGCAGGGCTGCGCTTAGTAACCCGATATTTACCCTGGTTACCATTGTAAAACATCGCTGGTATCGTTGCTTTTGCTGTCAAACACAAAGATACACGGCGATCTGACGACCAAATAAAGTTCTGAACTTTAACCAACGACCAGCGATATCACAGCGGGATCCTGATCGCTGCTGCCTGTCACACTCAACGATATCGCTAGCCAGGACGCTGCAACGTCACGGATCGCTAGCGATATCGTTTAGTGTGAAGGTACCTTAAGACACAGGTTATGATTTAGGACATAAGATAGGTAGGATAAAATAGTGATTGAAATTAGCCAATGACATTAGGGTAAGATAGAGTTAATGTTTGGGATTAACCCATAGTAGGAGGGGTTTAGGGTTAAGACAAATGACTGCTTTCTGTAGATAGTCAGATCGTCACAAGTTCAAGTAATAGTAGGAAGTGTCTTTGAGCAGTGCTACCATTGTGGGTGAACTACAGAAAGGAGACTAAGGGACAAGGGAGTAGTGCAACCTTGCAATGACCGAAGGGACCGAGTGGCATTCCACCTTAGGCCGGAGTCACACTAGACCGTTATACGGACGAGTGTTATGCGATAAAAAAATCGCATAGAACTTGGGCCAATGTTAATATATGGGGCAGCTCCCATCATCTGTTGTTTTCTCGCCTGTATTATACGTGCGAGAGAAATCGCAGCATGCTGCGATTTTCACTATATATCGGCCAAGAATCGCGAATGAAAGTCTATTGGTGCGAGTTATCATCAGACCATCAGTGTGACTTGCGAGAAATACACACCAGTGTCCTTTAGAAAAGCTGGTAATTCCTGTGCGCTTACAATAAAATCACACTGACAGGTTAGAATAGGATAGCTAAAATAAATGTCTACACATAGAATAGGTATATGTCAGTTTTTTCCGTAAATTAACCCTTTAATTTAACACCTACAGCTCCCAAATTTTACACACAAACACTTGTAACATTATTAATGAGGGATATTTAAAAATCTAAAGGATATGAAATGGTATACTGTATGTAAACCATGTCTCATATCCTATCGGGTTCAGTAAGGATTTAGCAAAAGCTGACAATTGAATTAGGCCGGGATCACACATGCGAGAAACATGGCCGAGTCTCGCATGTTAATATCCAGCACTGTCGCCGGCTCTCAGGAGCGGCGCATGCGGCCACGTAGCAATACATGCAGACGCACGCTCTGCTCCCGAGTGCCGGCTGCAGTGCTGGGTATTAACATGCGAGACTCGGCCGTGTTTCTCGCACGTGTAATCCCAGCCTTACCGGCTTTTCTGCTATCTAGCTCTGTATTAAATATAAATATATATATAAATATATATAGGTGTCTCACTGATATATATATATATATATATACTGTATATATATATATATATATATATATATATATATATATATATGGACTAGGGTTGAGCGAAACGGATCGGACAAATTCAAAAATCGCCGACTTTCGGCAAAGTCGGGTTTCATGAAACCCAACTCTAGTGTGGGATCGGCCATGAGGTCGCCAATCTGCGCGCAAAAGTCGCGTTTCATATGACGCTTTCAGCGCCATTTTTCAGCCAATGAAGGAGGACGCAGAGTGTGGGCAGCGTGATGACATAGGTCTCGGTCCCCACCATCTTAGAGAAGGGCATGACAGTGATTGGCTTGCTTTCTGCGGCGTCACAGGGGCTATAAAGGGGCGTGCACGCCGACCGCCATCTTACTTCTGCCGATCTTAGCATAGGGAGAGGTTGCTGCATCTTCATCAGAAGAAGGGATATAGTTAGGGAGGGAAGATTAACCCCCAAACCGCTTGTGCTGTAGCGATTTCCACTGTCCAACACCACCTTTGTTTTGCAGGGACAGTGGAGGCTATATCTTGGTGCATCAGCTCTGTAGCTTATTAGGCTGCCTTATAAGGCTCCCTGATAACTGCATTGCTGTTTGCACGCTGCTGTGCAAACCAACTGCTTTTTTAAAAGCAAAAATCCTGTTGCTCCTTTCTGCAGTTATCTTGTTTATTTGTCCACACTTTTGTGTGCAGCACTCCTTTTTATTGCTGCCATACTTGGAAATTCTCACAAAGTGGATATATTTCAGTCCTGTTAGTTGTCGTATATCTTCCAGCCACTTTCTGCCACTTACATTGTGTTGTTTTATACACTGGGCCTGAGTTTTGATTCAGTCTCCCATAGAAAAAGTGAGATTCAAAATCTCACAAAGTGGATATGCTTCAGTCCTGTTAGTTTGTCGTATATCAGCCAGCCACTTTCTGCCACTTACATTGTGTTTTTTTATGCACAGGGCCTGAGTTTTGGTTCAGTCTCCCAAAAAAAAGGGAGATTTAAATTCTCAACAAGTTTATATACACCTTCTACCTTTTTTCCAAAAAATGAGGAAGTCTGGTGGAAGAACCCGTGGGTGGTGGTTGCCAGCTGGTACTGATGGTGGTGGTGCATCTGGTGGTAGTGGCAAAAGCACAATAGCACCTAAGGCTGGGGGTGTTGAGCCAGCGTCATCGTCTGGCTACACAAGGCCTCGAAGGCTCCCTTATCTGGGAGTAGGACCGAAAAAAGGACACGTCTGGCTACCTAAAATGTTGATGATCTAACCTTCATTAAAATGAACCAATCATGGATTTCAAATTATTTTGCCCCACCTTCCCCTGCTGACACATAGCTTGCCTGAAAAATGTCTTGCTTTTGGCCTCCTCTTACTGACTTCTCCAATTCCTCCATTTGCAGCTGCTGAATGTCCACCATAGTCCATTTTTATACCTCCCTAAATGGGCTGACTCCCCCCACAGGGCTGTGGTCACCACCTGGCGCAAGCACCCGTGCAAGTGCCGTTTGCCTGGACAGGTGGGTGGGCCCACTCTTGGGCCACGGCACTGGCACAGGGTCCCTAATAGTACAATGAAGTGTCTCTGACGGTGGTGGTGCAGGGGCCCTGTGCCAGTACCGCCACCCACGAGAGAGTGTTCCCCCCCAGCTCGAACAGTGCTCTACCACTTGCAATACTTACCTCTCCCTGCTCCACCACTGTGTAGTCTGCGCTGTTAAATCCTTCAATGGCACTGCCAATACAAATTTGTTGAAATGATAGATGATAGTTAAAATATACAGGGGCCCTGGCCTCCATTTAGACCAGTTAATACTTTGTGCCTACTACCACTGTCTGCTACTCAGCAGAGGAGCCCACCCCTGTACCTAGCTATGCCACCTGTTTATTTATGAACAATTTTTTGGCAGACATTTAGCCCACTTTATTATTTGGGCCTACTAACTTAGTCTGCTACTCATTACAATTTTCCGACACTGAGCAAAGCAATGTCGCCTGTTTATTTATGAACAATTTTTTGGCAGACATTTAGTCCACTTTATTATTTGGGCCTACTAACTGTGTCTGCCACTCATTACAGTTTTCCTCCACTGAACAAAGCAATGCCGCCTGTTTAGTCCTGCTACCACATTTGAACTGCATTTAGCCTACTTTATTATTTAGGCCTACTAACTGTGTCTGCCACTCATTACAGTTTTCCTCCACTGAACAAAGCAATGCCGCCTGTTTAGTCCTGTTACCAATTTTGAACTGCATTTAGCCTACTTTATTATTTGGGCCTATATCTGTGTTTCCTCCTCATCCTGCCCATTGCCCAGCCACTGCTAGATGAGTCTGCTGGTACATTGACCCAGACCACTACATTCCCCTTGCACTCTACACAGCCAGAATCTGACCCTGCTGAAAGTCAGGTTCCCCTTCCCGCATACTATACCACCTTACACAGGGACAAAGAGGAAGGTGCAGATGAAAGTGCAGGTTCCTTCATCAGGTGGGGGGCATACTCGTTGGCGACGTCACTGGCACAGAGCCCCTCATAGTACGCAAAAGTGTCTCTGCCAGTGGGAGGCGCCATCCAACGTCAAACACACCGCCGTACTATGAGGGGCCCTGTGCCAGTGCCAACGAGTGGGCCCCCCTTCTTGCTCAGGATCACAGCACTTGCAAAGTTGAAATACTTATCTCTCCCTGCTCCACCGCCATCACGTATTCCGCGTTTCCTGGGCCCACGAAAATCTTGGGCCAGCCCTACCCCCCCACAACTTTAGCCAAATGACCCCCAGTTTTCAATACCTAACTATTATTATAAAGTAAATTAGGATTGACAAGCTTAAGTAATAAGAATTGATGTTTTTGGCATTAAAATGGGCACTGTAGGTGTTTTCCTGTCCTCCACTCACTGCTGACTTTGATTCCCCATTGATTTGCATTGGGTTTCGTGTTTCAGTCGGCCCCCGACTTTTCGCAATAATCGGCCGATTTCACCCGACCCGACTTTTGACAAAGTCGGGTTTCGCGAAACCCAACTCGATCCGAAAAAAGTAAAAGTCGCTCAACTCTAATATAGACTATATATGTTTTCACGAATATTTGAGCCCATAAATCCATTATATGTCCATTTTGCAAGCCGGAGAGTAAATCTCACCATACGGATGTCACACGGATATTTTTTGGAGAAAAAATCGCCTCCTCGAACGGTGTTTTAGAACAGAAGTCTCCATTATTGAACTCTAAAGCCAATGATCCTGGACAGCCAACACCTTCAGCCACAGGCGGCTTGCACGGGTGCAAGACCCTCACAGCACCAGCACCCAGCCGGGACCTAGTCTTTCATGTAGCGTGCCGGAGTGTAACAGGAGAAGACAGGTGCCTCGCTCTGCACCACGCTACACATAGGCCCATGGAGCCGGTCATATCCATAATTTGTGGACATGACTAATCCGAAAAATTCAGCAGTTGTGTGAATGTAGCGTAAGGAGTAGGACTCATTCAGATGTCAGTTTTTTCAAGAACAAGGAGAATGTAACAAGTTTCACCAGTGATTTTCATCAGCTTTTCTTCAGAGTATGAACAGAATTTCATCAGAGTTTGGTCTGATTTAATCCGTTTTTCTCATACGTGAAAAAAGAATAAACTTTATCTTTCTTTTCCTATTTAGCAATCCATGAAAAACAGTCAGAATTTGGATGGCATTCGACTGCTGTCTGATTTTTTTTAATGGACTCATAAATATGCATCGGTGATATTGACCTCACACCTTGATCGACATTGGACATGTCTCTGCGATGACTGCTCAGTCTGTGAAAAATCACGGACATGTGAACGGTGTCATTTACTAATATAAATATAAATGATATCCATGAAAAACACATATAGCAATCATACGAGAAAAATTGATGACTGAATGAGGATTGTATATATAATAAATAACTTGGCACTCAACTTGTGTATAGTGATGATTTAAAAGAAATAGATATTTATTACTTGGATAGCAGTCCAGCATAAACGTTTCGGTCAAAACAATAAGACCTTCCTCAGTAAACCGACTGCTTATATGGTGTAGAATATCGCTGGATGTAGACTAGGTCCTATATCCTAGTTATGATGGACCTCCAAGGAAAAAGGGGGGAGGGTGTTTCCCGGGTAAGCTGAGCGTGTACGTCTAGCGTTCCAAATATATGGTAAGGATGAGTATGGTGAGGATGAAGGCTAATATAGCCGTGCTAGAGTATGGAAGCAGGTATAAATGCCCGTGGTATCAGAAGATAAGGCGTTTAAGATATGTCGGCATGAAACTGTG
The DNA here is from genome assembly GCF_051348905.1 of Ranitomeya variabilis. Lineage (NCBI taxonomy): Eukaryota > Metazoa > Chordata > Amphibia > Anura > Dendrobatidae > Ranitomeya > Ranitomeya variabilis. The sequence continues at coordinate 470,531,739 of NC_135235.1, read as the reverse complement.
AAATCCTCACAGGGGGAGACTAAATCCCATATAAATTGGCAATTAATTATCAGTGCGATAGCGTAAGACCTATAGTTATAAGGCTCTTCTGAGAGTGCTCCTGGAATAGGTATGCTAATAATTCCGGCTCCAGTGTGAGGTAGATAAAGGGTGTACATCAACGCGGTATCCGCCGCTGGTTGGACATTTATATGGGATTTAGTCTCCCCCTGTGAGGATTTCACAGTTTCATGCCGACATATTTTAAACGCCTTATCTTCTGATACCACGGGCATTTATACCTGCTTCCATACTCTAGCACGGCTATATTAGCCTTCATCCTCACCATACTCATCCTTACCATATATTTGGAACGCTAGACGTACACGCTCAGCTTACCCGGGAAACACCCTCCCCCCTTTTTTCCTTGGAGGTCCATCATAACTAGGATATAGGACCTAGTCTACATCCAGCGATATTCTACACCATATAAGCAGTCGGTTTACTGAGGAAGGTCTTATTGTTTTGACCGAAACGTTTATGCTGGACTGCTATCCAAGTAATAAATATCTATTTCTTTAAAATCATCACTATACACAAGTTGAGTGCCAAGTTATTTATTATATATATGTTACTGGTGTGGGCAACCTATCTTGAGCACCGACACAGCTGTGCCACGATATACTTCACTGAATGAGGATTGTGACATTACAGAGCAGTCATCACTGCATGGCTACCAGATCTCCACAGTCATGCTGCCCTCTGCTGGCAACAGACAGTGTCATGATATGACTGTTTGCTAAAGAAAAAGTTGAAAACTTGAAGAACTCAGGTAATCCCATTGCCTGTATCCCATATGATCCTATGAATGTAGCCCCCTTCATGGAAGTCCAGTAACATTAGAATATATGGAGAATTAAGCCATGTATATGTAAAATTGCTGTTTATCTCACTGCGTGACACTGACAGAATGTAAAGAATAATGTCGATGAATATTTTTGGTGGTTATCACAACACAACCTCTATCCCTAAGGCCAGTCTCACATGTCCAGATAATTCCGGTACCAGAAAAATCGGTACCGGAGTTATCCGTGTCCGTGTGTCTGTGTGCACACGTGGCACATCAGTGTGGCACACGTGCGGCAGCCGTGTGCCGCCCGTGTGCCGACTGAGGACCACACGGACCGTGCAGGAGATAGCGCTAGAGTTAAGCGCTGTCCCCCTGCGTGTGGTGCTGAAGCCGGCATTCATTCCTTCTCCCCAGCAGCGTTCGCTGGAGAGAAGGAATGAAAAATCAAGGGTTTTTTTGTGTTTAAAATAAAGTTCGTGGTCACCTCCCACCCCCTGTGCGTCCGCCCGCTTGCATTAAAATACTCACCCAGCTCCCGCGATGCTTCCTCTCAGCGCCGGCAGCTGTCCTGTGTGAGCGGTCACGTGGTGCATTATTCTATGCAGGATGATGCAAGCTCCACTAGATGGCAATAGACTGGAGGGAGGATAGCAAGTCTGCCAAAGCAGACCTGCAGCGCTGCAGCGAGGCTATCACCAGGTGGCAGCAGAAAAATCAAACAAACCAGGTCAAAACATAGTGAGTAGCACAGTACAAAGGAGAAACACCAAGTCAGCGGCGCGACAGAGGGTCAGTACCAGTCAGAAGCCGCAGTACCAGAAGCAAGAGACAAAAGGAAACACTAAGTTGGGACAGGGTAAGAGGAAGATACAGACACAAGCAAAGTCAGCTAAAGCAGCATGACATAGGGTATACGTGAGTTCCGTGACCTGGAAAAAATTCCCCCGATCCCCTTAAACAGGCCCCCTTTTATACATAACAACCTAAAGAATAAATTTCTATTGCACGCAAATCAGCAGACTGAGACATATGTTGGATTTAATTGGGCACAGCAGTCATTTTATTAAAATAAATGATAACAGAACTTTTATAACAACCCAGAATAGGAGGAGCGGTCTTCGAAGCCCCAAAGTTATAAACCTCAGCAACCCAAATTCCACAATGTTCAGCCCAGGATAAGTCTTACCCCCAGCCGTAAAGCACCAGCTCAGGGATAGATAACAACCGATCCTGGTCCACCAAACCCACCCCCATGCCAGGGGCCCATAAATCCACCTCACGCGGGATAACCGGACCACGCCTTGTTAAATTCTCTCATGGGGGGTCCAGGACCTCTCAAGATCCCCCCCATTGAACCACCATTTACCATTTCCACCGACCTCGAGGACCTCCACCCCAGGCCAAGAACACGAATGGCCTGACACCTTAGGGATTCATCATGTCCCTCCACACCTTCAGGCTTAATTCAATGCCACTGCGAATAGCCAAACACCACATATCATTTCACACCACGTTCAGGTGCACGCCATCAGCTCGCCAGTAAGCTCTTTTACCCGATTCCAAGTCCACATGTTTCACAGCCAACGCACCATTCCGAACCATAAACTGAGATATAGCCCTGTTATTTTGATCCGAGCCCTATTCACCCCTTCAGGGGATCTAGCACCTCGCCATCTTTTACGCGGAATGATGTCGGACCACACCAACAACACCTTTGGAAACATGACCCAGAACCTCAGGATATCAAATTTAATATCCTTAATCAGCTCCTTACAAGACCGTTTAGCCAAATCATTCCCCCCTAGGTGAATCACCACAATCTCCGGCACTCTATCCAGTCTAACGAAACGATGGAATTCAGGTAACCATTCCTTTCACACCATCCCCCTTTTACCGATCCATCGTAATGTCACTGTCTCTCGAGAAAGACCCAATTGATGGCCATCCAGACGAACCGCAGCACGCAACGCAGCCCACACAACGTACGAATGCCCCATGATCCAGACGAGCACCGGATCTGCCCCTGCAATAAAGAAAGAAAGGCAACAAACCATTAACTCACCACAGCCCCTAAATCACAATAGGTTTGGGCGAACATACGACCGGAATCTTGAAGATTCCCACCTCCCAATTCTCCGAACCACATCCTCTCCAAGGCCCAACCTAGCGGCTTCAGTCGCTGCCCCGATCCTGAAGGAGTGACCGCTATATTGAGTTGCAGGTGACCCCGTTGCCGCCAAACATTTCCTAAATACCGAAATAAACTGAAAACTGGACAAGAAAGACCCATTTTCTTGCACCAAGAATGGCTCGTCTAACACACCGCCCTTTGCCATGTACTTCTTTACAGAAGCCACAGGGCATAAAGGGGATCCCTCAACACTGAACAGCACCACTTTGCACCCTTTCCCATACACATCCGTTTTTGAGGCCTTAACGAACACCACCACCCTGTTCCCTTCCACATCAACGTTTTCTCTTAACAAAGTACCTCTTTTACTAACGGACGAGCTAACCAACTCCCCTAAACGAAATGCCCCGAAGAAGGCCAAAGAAAAGGATGCCCGGAACAAAACCACTTCCCACTCGGAAAAACATACCTCCTGCAACCCCCGACCAATGGCTGAAAGCACCTCATAAGACACGGGTCGCCGACCGTCCGAGGCCTTCCAGCCTTTTTTCCAACCCCGAACAACTTGCCGAACCAAAAAGGATTTCATTATATCCTTACGCCCCCTGCATTTAAGGTTGAAAGCTAGCCCCGCCAAAAACTTATTCAAATGAGTAACAGACCAACCTGCCTCCCAATGATGACCGAGGAACAACAACCAACCATACTCCTCCTCTATAACCTGATCCACACTTGACATCCAGGATTCCCACAGGCTCCAAGCCTGATTATAATGAGACCAAGATGAGTCCGTGAGCGATTTGGTAAATAACTCTGTTACGGCCCTCGCGGCAGGTTCCACAATTCCACCGGACAATCCAGACCCGCGGTCTCCACCTGGGGTACCAAATCACGGAAAAGCTGCCACTGAAATTGAGAAAGAGCAACAACTATTGGATCTGGCGCTGACAAGCCAACTTCAGATACAATCCATAAATTGAACTTAAGACCCAGGAAAACCAAGTGCTGCAAGACATTCAGTACTGCAGGCGTAGCTGCTGACAACGAGTTTACCGCCGTCACCATTCCTACATGCTCACAATGAAAAGAAAACTTCAAGTTCTTCAATTTGTCACCCCACAGGGCCAACACAACTACCCTGGGGAACAAATGCAGCAGTAGCCGGTTGTTTGTCCACCCGTCCTCCTTCCATTCTTCTGGCCAAGCCGCTGCTGATCAGCTACCACGAAAGAAAAGACAAAAGCTGCTCTTTTCGACGACATGAACTAAAATGCCCAAGGAGGCGGCATCTGCAACAGGCTGAATCCACAGAGATCTGCCATTGTACTCGTCAAGAAAAGCCGCTCACACCTTCAAATCGTCCTGAAGTTCTTTTTTTAACCTGATGAAATGCAAGGGGGACTTTACCCCAACTGTTGCCAAGGATAGGCGGCGGCAGAACGCTCGACCCATTGGCATGATCCTACAGGCAAAGTTCAGCTTCCCTAACAGTGATTGCAAACCGCGCAAATTTATCTTCTTCAAGCCAATCGCATTAACCACATCCTGACGCAACGTGGTAAGCTTATCTGCGGGTAGCCTACACTCCATTGCTACCGTGTCAATTTCAATGCCTAGGAAGCTCAACACCATCACTGGGCCAACTGTCTTGTCTTCTGCTAAAGGCACACCAAAGTTTTTTGCCACACTTTCCATTGTGTGCAACAAGATCGAGCAATCTGCTGATTCCGCTGGCCCTATAAACAGAAAGTCGTCTAGATAGTTTGAACATGTTACATGAACGAATCCCAGACACATCTTTCACCACCCATTCTAGGAACGTGCTGAAGGCCTCAAAGTAAGCGCAGGAGATTGAGCAACCCATGGGAAGGCATCGATCAACAAAGAAGCCGCCATCCCAAAAACAACCCAATAAATGCAAACTGTTAAATCTCTCGGGACGAACTGGCAACAAACGAAAGGCCGCTTCAATGTCGGTTTTTGCCAGCTCAGCCCCCTTTCCGCATGCTCGAACCCACTCCATCGCTGAATCGAATGATAAGTATGACACCAAACTTAACTTGGGGTCAATACCATCATTAACCGAAGATCCCTTCGGAAACGATAGGTGATGGATCAACCTATATTTATTAGGTTCTTTCTTAGGGACCACGCCAAGAGGTGACACCCTCAGATTTGCAAATGGAGGGGCGACATACGGGCCTGCCATTCTTCCCAAAGCAACTTCCTTGTTCAACTTATCCGACACAACCTCCGGGAATTGTAACGCCGATTTCAAATTTTTTCTTTTCAAACTAACGTCCTGCTCAACATAAGGAATTCTGAAACCTTCCCCTGCTGTTCTGTTGGTCAAAAATGACCGTTTTTGAAATTCTATAATGTTATAAAAATTCAGCGTGTGATTCTGAGACTTGAGGGTCACTGACTTTTCGTCATTAGGGGGGTACTCTCTGTGGGAATTTTTTTTTTTTTAATTTTTGTTTACTTTATTTGGTACAATTTTTTAATGTGAAATCTAAACAGAACAGCAGGGTTTTTAAAACCGTCACGCAATAAAGCCGCAGCTGACCTATCGGGGTATCTACTTAGAATGGCCTCCATCACGACCCACTGCATCGGAGTCACCCCTTTTTTCAGCTGAATCTCCACCTTTTTGCCTGTTACCTCTGAAACATTTTGAGGCGCTATGCACCCCCCCCGCACGATGAACACTCGTGCCTAAATTTACACTTGCTCCCGAATCTGCATACCCCATCATTGAAGGCGAAATACAGTCCTTTCTGCAAAGCCGCCGAGTGTCCTGACTGTCCCGAACTCCCGGCGCTCCCATGAAAAGGCTGGCTGGTCTGACCTAACTCTCATCCACAACGCTATGTCCTTGTGATCCCACCTGATATTCGGCCTAAAAGCCTTCCGCTGACGAAACTGTTCGTCATAGCGTAGCCAACCTTGTCCCCTGTAGGTCCTGTAAGCCTCCCCTATGGCATCTAAATAACAGAATAGCGCCGAGCAATTTTCCAGGGCCTTCTCCCCAATTACGCTAGCCATAATAGCGAAAGCTTGAAGTCAATATGAAAATGATCTAGGAATCAGTCTATATTTCCGTTTCTCCTCATCCTCTTTCTTAGAGTCCTCTCTTCTAGGTCTGTCCAAGTTAAATCTCTCCAGGGGTAAAAGAGAAAATATTTCTATGTACTCCCCCTTCCAGATTTTTTCCCTAACTTCTTGTTTTAAGTGCGCCCCTAACGGACCCTCAAAACAGACATAAACCTCCCCCCTAGCCGCATCGTCCAGTTGCGGGACGTCCTCCTTTTCCTTATCCCGCGAAGCTCCTTCACCTGACGCATCAATTCCTGACCCAGGCCCTACGGATAATGCCGATGCAGCTCCGCCATTCTCCCTTGCTGAGCCCCCAGAGTTTGACGCAGGACCCGCACTGCTGGACATACCCGTAATCTCAGGCAACTGTCTAGAGCCCTCAAACGACCCCGTATTTCCCAACCAAGCTGCTGCCGGCAAAGACCCCCTGCTAAGCCCGGACCCCCACAAGTCCGCTAGCTCACCTAAACCTCTAAGGATTAAACCCATACCCCCACCAGCGACTCCTGAAGTTATATCAGTATTCCTAGCCTCAGGTGAAACTATGCCTGGCATATTAATCATAGGAAAAATGTTCTCACCTAGCTGCCTGGGTGCTGTGAGCCCAGCAGTCGAAGATCCCGCTCCCAGCCGAAGGTGTCCGGATTCAAGGCCGGCTTGATCCGCGATGTTGACCGCCGAACTCCTGGCGACCGTATCCGGGGACTGGCGACCTGGCGAAGATGCCGACTGCCCTGGCGCTGCAGATGGGGAATAGGCCGAGCCAGCATCCTGCCGCCCGCTGGAAGATGTGTGGCTCCTTGCCACCGATACGTCCCTGGCACTGCCTCCCGAAGCCATGGAATATCACCTGCCAGGAACTGGAAAAACCTGGCCACCACCAGCAGAGGGCGCTGCTGCGCTGCTAATGCTGGAGCTGTGCTCTGCTGAGGGCCACACGCTGCTGGCAGAGCCGGCCGACTGCCGCCCGCATTGTCCCCGCCGCTGAGGGGCCGCCGCACCTGACCCCCATCTCCTCGGCTCTCGCTTCCTCCCTCGCTGAGCGGCGCCAGCAGACGTGCTGGCAGCTGCAGTCCCGGCTCCTGCTCCTGTCGCCCCACGCCGCCCGGTCACTGAAGGAGGGGAGGAAGGCTCCGCCCCTGGTGTAGGCCCCGCCGCTCTGGAGGATTCCTCCCGGCGCTGCGCTGCACGGTGGAGGGGGCAGCGCTGCTTACCGGAGGGTCCCCGGAGGGGCTCCTGGCTCGGCGCCGGGCCCTGGGGATCACTTCGGGGCTTAGGTGCGCCGGAGGCCTGGTCCTCCACGGCATGACCTGCTGTGCCTGGGAAGATGCCTAGGCTGTACCCTGGAGGAGGCTGTTTACTGAAGCATTCAGCTAGTCGGTCCCCTGAGAGCTGGCTGCCGTCCGGAGACGCTGGAGGATCGCTTCAACGTCCATGCTGGTTAGTGAAACGGAGATTCCTCACTTGTCACGCAGGCACCTAAAATGGATGACTGCGTGAGGAGCGTGCCCCCTTTTATGTGCCCCCTCCCCACAGTCCCTTAGTCCCACCTTCTCACATTCAAAAGATGCCATTAAGCCACCCCCTCATATTCTGATTAACTCTTACCTCTCTACCCCATCTAAACTGCTCCAGCTCCCCAGGTCCCACGTAACCCCGTCATGGCGGCCTCCCCTTAAGTGCCGTGGGCCCCCCAGTACGGCCTTTCTGGACAAATCAGGGTAATACCAGAGTCAGATACACATGCTGTAGCAGAAAATATAACTGATACCGTCTGCAGGATGCAGTGGAGCTAAATAGCAAACCTGAACCCAGAATCAGGCTAAGCAAAGTTAACCTCTGACATGACCAGACCAGGAAAAGTGTTGAATGGACTCAAAACCCGGTCTGGATCATGAAACCATCATTCTGTCTCATGCCGTAATACATGTCAGGGGATAAATAGTTTTCAACCTGGACGGTGCCAAGATGCAACCGTCCAGGCTGAGAACCACTGGTGGATGAGCTGCTCGTCACTGAGGCTGTGTTCTCAGCTGGACTGAACTGCGATAACCTCAGTGAGATCCCCGCTAGCACAGTGAGAAAAAGTCTCATGGTGCAGAAACGGGTTCACTACAGTGAGATTCTCCCCAGTGAACTGTGGTGTCCGCGCCTCTACAACCGCTCCTGCTCTAACTGTTATTAGCAGTAGATGCGTTGGCTGATGGGAGATGATCATAGCTGTGGGCTGTGGGAACCGTGGAAGTCTGACCGGCGGTGATGATATTACCACCGATCAGAAGCGGTGTTTGCTGCTCTGTCATGCACATGACAGCATGGCAAGCACTGGATGTTCGGGCCCCCCATTCAAGTGAAAGGGCTCTGGGTACTGTTCTGGTACCTGAACCCAAACTTTTTGTAGCTGTTTGGCTAAACCCGCTGGACCCGAACATTCAGGTGTCCGCCAATCTCTATTAGATCACGTCATTTTTTGGGGGACCCCCCCTTTTTAAAAATCAGTAAAGGCTACGCAGACAGCTGTGAGCTGTTATTAATAGGCTGGGAAAGAAGTATTTGGTCATTAACCCCTTTATGACCTTGGGATTTTCCGTTTTTCGGTGTTCGTTTTTCGCTCCCCTCCTTTCCGGAGCCATAACTTTTTTATTTTTTCATCAATATGGCCATGTAAGGGCTTATTTTTTGCAAAATGAGTTTTACTTTTGAATGACATCCTTGGTTTTACCATGTTGTGTACTAGAAAACGGGAAAAAAATTCCAAGTGTGGTGAAATTGCAAAAAAAGTGCAATCCCACACCTGTTTTTTGGTTGGCTTTTTTGCTAGGTTCACTAAGTGCTAAAACTGACCTGCCATTTTGATTCTCCAGGTCATTATGAGTTCATAGACTCCAAACATGTCTAGGTTCTCTTTTATCTAAGTGGTGAAAAAAAATTCCAAACTTTGCTAAAAAAAAAAAATTGCGCCATTTTCTGATATTCGTAGCGTCTTCATTTTTCGGGAACTGAGGTCGGTTGAGGGCTTATTTTTTGCATTCCAAGCTGACATTTTGATTGACACCACTTTTGTGCAGATACGTTCTGTTGATCGCCGTTATTGCATTTTAATGCAATATCGCGGCGACCAAAAAAACGCAATTCTGGCGTTTATAAATTTTTTATCGCTACGCTGTTTAGCGATCAGGTTAATGCTTTTTTATTGATAGATCGGGCGATTATGAAAGTGGCGATACCAAATATGTGTAGGTTTGATTTTTTTTTTTATTGTTTTTATTTTGAATGGGGCGAAAGGGGGGTGATTTAAACTTTTATATTTTTTTATTTTTTTCACATTTTTTTTACTTTTTTTTTTTTACTTCATCAGATCTCTGCTATGCAGCTGAATTGCAGGCTTGCTATGAGCACCGACCACAGGGGGGCGCTCACAGCAAACTGGCATCAGTAACCATAGAGGTCTCAAGGACCTCTATGGTTACTATGCAGAAGCATCGCTGACCCACGATCATGTGACGGGGGTTGGCGATGCGCTCATTTCCGGCCCGATGGCCGGAAGCGCCAGTTAAATGCCGCTGTCAGCGTTTGACAGTGGCATTTAACTAGTTAATTGTGGTGGGTGAATCGCGATTTCACCCGCCGCTATTGCGAGCACATGTCAGCTGTTCAAAACAGTTGACATGTCCCGGCTTTGATGTGGGCTCACCGCCGGAGCCCGCATCAAAGCGGGGGTCCTGACCTCGGACGTACTATCCCGTCCGAGGTCAGAAAGGGGTTAACAAAAGTTCATCTCAATATTTTGTTATATATCCTTTGTTGGCAATGACAGAGGACAAACGTTTTCTGTAAGCCTTCACAAGGTTGGCACACACTGTTGGTAGTATTGTTAGCCCATTCCTCTGTGCAGATCTCCTCTAGAGCAGTGAAGTTTGGGCCTATCGCTGGGCAACACAGACTTTCAACTCCCTCCAAAAGTTTTCTATGGGGTTGAGATCTGGAGACTGGCTAGGCCACTTCAGGACCTTCAAATGCTTCTTACGAAGCCACTCTTTCATTGCCCTGCTGGTGTGCTTGGGATCATTATCATGCTGAAAGACTCATCCACAATTCATATTCAATACCCTTGCTGATGGAAGTAGGTTTGCACTCATGATACATGGTCCCATTCATTCTTTCATGTACATGGATCAGTTGTCCTGGACGCTTTGCAGAGAAACAGCCCCAAGGCATGATGTTGCCACACTCATGCTTCACAGTAGGTATGGTGTTCTTTGGATGCATCTGAGCATTTTTGAGTTTTGTTTCTACCAAACAGTTCTACTTTGGTTTCATCAGACCTCATGACAGTCTCCCAATACTCTTCTGAATAATCCAAATGCTCTCTAGCAAACTTCAGATGGGCCCAAATATGTACTGGCTTAAGCAGGGGGATGCGTCTGGCACTGCAGGATCTAAGTCCCTGGCGGCATAGTGTGTTACTGATGGTAGCCTTTGTTTTTGTGGTCCCAGCTCTATGCAGGTCATTCACTAGGTCCCCCGTGTTGTTCTGGGATTTTTGCCCACCGTTTTTGTGATCATTTTGACACCACGGGGTGAGATCTTGCGTGGAGCCCCAGATCGAGAGAGATTATCAGTGGTCTTGTATGTCTTCCATTTTCTTATTATTGCTCCCACAGTTGATTTCATCACACCAAGCTGCTTGCCTACTGCAGATTCAGTCTTCCCAGCCTGGTGCAGGGCTACAATTTTGTTTCTGGTGTCCTTGGAAAGCTCTTTGGTCTTCACCATAATGGAGTTTGGAGTGTGACTGTTTGAGGTTGTGGACAGGTGTCTTTTATACTGATAACAAGTTCAAACAGGTGCCATTACTACAGGTAATGAGTGGAGGACAGGGAAGCCTCTTAAAGAAGAAGTTACAGGTCTGTGAGAGCCAGAAATCTTGCATGTTTTTCAGTGACAAAATACTTATTTTCCAACATAATTTGCAAAATAAATCTTGCCAAATCTCACAAGGTGATTTTCTGGATTTGTTTTCTCATTTTGACTCTCATACTTGTGGTCTAGCTATGATTTCAATTACAGGCCTCTCTCATCTTTCTAAAGCGATCCTGTCAGCAGTTTTGGCCGATATAAGATATGGCCACTGCCTTTCAGGGCTTATCTACAGCATTCTATAATGTTGTAGATAAGCCCCAAGTCCAACCTGAAAGATAAGAAAAATAAGCTTTATTATACTCACCCAGGGGGCAATGCCGCTCTCCTGTTGCTTCATCGCTCCCCGGCATTGCACTCCTGCGAAGGCGTACTTATCTGCCCTGTTGAGGGCAGTGTAAAGTACTGCAGTGCGCAGGTGCCGGGAAAGGTCAGAGAGCCCCAGCGCCTGCGCACTGCAGTACTTTACACCGGACCTGCGACACCCATCGGACCGGACCACCCCTGGTGAGTATAATAAAATAATAAAACTTATTTTTCTTATCTTTCAGGTCAGACCAGGGGCTTATCTACATAATTATAGAATGCTGTAGATAAGCCCTGAAAGGCGGTGGTCATATCTTATATAAGCCAAAACTGCTGACAGGTTCCCTTTAAGTGGGAGAACTTGCACAATTGGTTACTGATTAACCCCTTTCTGACCTCGGACGGGATAGTACGTCCGAGGTCAGATCTGCCTCTTTGATGCAGGACTCCGGCGGTGAGCCCGCATCAAAGCCGGGACATGTCAGCTGTTTTGAACAGCTGACATGTGCCCGCAATAGTGGCGGGTGAAGTCGCGATTCACCCGCTGCTGTTAACTAGTTAAATGCCGCTGTCAAACGCTGACAGCGGCAACCGGCGCCTCCGGCCGGGCGGCTGGAAATGAGCGCATCGCTGACCCCCATCACATGATCGGGGGTCAGGATGCTTCTGTATAGTAACCATAGAGGTCCTTCAGACCTCTATGGTTACTGATCCCGGATAGCTGTGAGCGCCACCCTGTGGTCGGCGCTCACAGCACACCTGCATTTCTGCTGCATAGCAGCGAACAGCAGATCGCTGCTATGTAGCAGAGCCGATCGTGCTGTGCCTGCTTCTAGCCTCTCATGGAGGTTATTGAAGCATGGCAAAAGTTAAAAAAAAGTTTAAAAAAAATGTGAAAAAAATAAAAAAATATAAAAGTTTAAATCACCCCCCCTTTCGCCCCATTCAAAATAAATCAATAAAAAGAAATCAAACCTACACATATTTGGTATCGCCGCGTTCAGAATCGCCCGATCTATCAATAAAAAAAAGCATTGACCTTATCGCTAAACAGCGTAGCGAGAAAAAAATTTGAAATGCCAGAATAACGTTTTTTGGTCGCCGCGACATTGCATTAAAAATGCAATAATGGGCGATCAAAAAAAGTATCTGCACCAAAATGCTATCATTAAAAACGCCAGCTCAGCACGCAAAAAATAAGCCCTCAACCGATCCCAGATCATGAAAAATGGAGACGCTACGTGTATTGGAAAATGGCGCAATTTATTTTTTTTTTTTAGCAAAGTTTGGAATTTTTTTTCACCACTTAGATAAAAAATAACCTAGACATGTTTGGTGTCTATGAACTCATAATGACCTGGAGAATCATAATGGCAGGTCAGTTTTAGCATTTAGTGAACCTAGCAAAAAAGCCAAACAAAAAACAAGTGTGGGACTGCACTTTTTTTGCAATTTCACCGCAGTTGGAATTTTTTTCCTGTTTTCTAGTACACGACATGCTAAAACCAATGATGTCGTTCAAAAGTACAAATTGTTTCGCAAAAAATAAGCCCTCACATGGCCATATTGATGGAAAAATAAAAAAAGTTATGACTCTGGGAAGGAGGGGAGCGGAAAACGAACACGGAAAAATGGAAAATCCCAAGGTCATGAAGGGGTTAAATACTTTTTCACCTCTGTAATTGTACTCAATATTAAGTCATACTATTAATGTAAAAATATTATGATTAATATCTTAATATTAATATTGAGCAGAATTAAAATAAGCCTATTTGTTCGGCCTCCACAATAGTCACGGTCTGTCATGTGGCCCCTAAGGAAAATTATTCTTCCATCCGCCATGTTATGCATAGTCCTGTACATTAGCGTCAAAATTGCACGGAGCTTTATTCGCAAAGCTACCTCTGTCTTTTTCCATCTACAGATGTGCACCAGCGTGTGTGTGTCAGTCACATGACCTATCACATGATTTACCAAAGATAAAATACTAGGGAAAAAGTAGCACAAATAGGGTCTTATCTGACATACAATTATAGTTCTTAATGAGATTGTACTAACCTAATTCATGATTTAAAATACATGTTTAAATCATTTGCATAGGTGCTGCAGATCCACGGGTTATAAAATTGACAAGTACGAAAATAGGAACAATTTGTGGATACATCCCGCGCTGCTGTGCATGGAAGACATCACATCTCAGCAATTTATTGAAATGTGCTTTCTATTCTATTTAACACGTTTCAAATTGTCAAGCACTTCTTCATCAGAAAGTGATTACATACTGTATGTATGTGATCATGTGTCACATTGCAGCAGTGTATGACTCAGGCCAGCAGAGTGTGCTCTGAGAGCTATGCACTGGCTATGTAGTAAAATATGCGAGTAGGTCTGTGGCCTAGAGGGCATTATCAAAAACATTGAAGGCATTTCTTCACCAGTCAGCATTATGACATTTCCATATGATTCACCATAAAAAGTTTTTTGGTAAGAATCTGACATCTAGGATCCTTCTTCCCCATTTGCAGCAGAAAAAAAGCATATAGAATTGCCATTATCCTTTATGGTATGACCGCACAAAAACAACTGAGTTTGTTCGCTGAACTGTTTTGTATCGTTCCCAGAGCATATTGGAAAATTACCATGTGTGTGCAGTCACCTCTCCACTGCAAAAAGTGGGCATTGAATGTGATGATGGCTGCATCAAAGAAACCTATAATGTAGCAGTTTTAACCACTGCTAACCTATAGGCATCTTGTAACTCTGGGCTTAAAGGGAACCTGTCACCCCGTTTTTTCAATATGAGGTAAAAATAGTGTTCAATAGGGCCTGAGCTGTGCTGGACAATAGTGTCTTTATTATCCCCTGATTCCCCACCTTTGCTGCCAAAATACCTTAGTAAAGTCGCCGTTTTCGGCTGTCAATCACGCAGGTCTGGTCAAAAGGGCGTGGTGAAATGGCTGTTTCTCCCCCACCTCTTGCTTATCTTCCCGGCGTTGGCGTAGTGTTTTTCGCATGCGCAACAGCCGAATGCACTGTGAAACAGCAAAAAAAGTGCGCGATCTGTGGTATTCAGAGGTTTATCGGTGGGGGCGGCCATCTTCCTGAGGCCGCGTGTGCGTAAATGGAGTGCTCTGCTTCCCGGGCCTTCAGGAAAATGGCCGCGGGATGCCGCGCGTGCGCAGATGGAGATCGCGGCGGCCATTTTCCTGAAGCCGAGTTCGCATCTCGGCATTTCACCATGCCCTTTTGACCAGACCTGCGTGATTGAGAGCCGAAAACGGCGACTTTACTAAGGTATTTTGGCAGCAAAGGTGGGGAATCAGGGGATAATAAAGACACTATTGTCCAGCACAGCTCAGGCCCTATTGAACACTATTTTTACCTCATATTGAAAAAACGGGGTGACAGGTTCCCTTTAAATTATTATTTCCAGCTTCATAAATGGGTATCGTAAGACAGTGCTCGTAAATACTAGCAATTTGCTATTTACTGTTTACTACAATTTTCAGCCATTTTTGAGATATTACAATTTTCTTTTATTTACAGCTTGTTGGCTTGGAGACAGACCACCACTGCTCTTTTGTACTGAGCTTGTAATGACTGTTTGGAAGCAGGCCAGGATTACTGGAACTTGCTGTTATAGTTACATAGTTACATAGTTATTAAGGTTGAAGGAAGACTTTAAGTCCATCTAGTTCAACCCATAGCCTAACCTAACATGCCCTAACATGTTGATCCAGAGGAAGGCAAAAAAAAAAACCATGTGGCAAAGAGTAAGCTCCACATTGGGGAAAAAAATTTCTTCCCGACTCCACATACGGCAATCAGACTAGTTCCCTGGATCAACGCTCTATCAAGGAATCTAGTGTATATACCCTGTAACATACTTTTCAAGAAAGGCATCCAGTCCCCTCTTAAATTTAAGTAATGAATCACTCATTACAGCATCATACGGCAGAGAGTTCCATAGTCTCACTGCTCTTACAGTAAAGAATCCGCGTCTGTTGTTATGCTTAAACCTTCTTTCCTCCAGACGTAGAGGATGCCCCCTTGTCTCTGTCTCAGGTCTATGATTAAAAAGATCATCAGAAAGGTCTTTGTACTGTCCCCTCATATATTTATACATTAAAATAAGGTCCTAATCTAGGACAGCTTCACCACTGTTTTTAAATTTAAGGTGCACAGGGTGGTAGTTGTGGGTGACGGGCTGTTGTGTTCCCACACTCTGGCACCCTACAAATAAATAGTGTCCCAATTACTGTGGTGCAGAACACTCATGTTTCAGCTGCAAGCGTAAGGAGGTTGCTTTCCCTTCTCCTTACCTGGAACCACTTAGTCGGACAGCTGGGTTGTTGGGGGGAGGACTTTCTGCCCTGGACAGAGGGGACCATGTGACTGCTGGGGGCAGAGAGGAAGAGAGAGGGGTATGGTCAGAAAAGTGCGGGAGAGCAGAGCGCGCGAGACAGAGGGGGCAGCGTGCCAGAGAGAAAGCAGGCTGCAGTGCCACGCTCCCCGAGAGAGTGCTCCCTGTGAGGGCACTGAGGCTGAGATACCAGCCATAGTGAAGTCTGGATGTGAGAGTGTGGACTTGGAAGCCTCCATAATCAGAGAAGACGCATCCCCTGACAGTGACCTGAGCGCACAGCCCCGGTGACCGCAGTGACAAGCCAGGACCCCTGAGTGTGACAAGTAAACTGCTACTGCAAAGAGACTGCCAGGCTAATATACAGAGACTCCTGTGTTACTTCCTGCTTCCAGCTTCACTGGGAGAAAAAACTGCAAAGACTTAACCCCGGAGTCTCCAGTTCCCAGGAGACAGAGGAGAGACTTCAGGATCTCAAGGGCTGCTGGTGACTGTACCCACGTTGGAATAAGGACCCTCCAGTCAGGACCTCCTTGAACTGATAAGTTACAAGAACACTTGTTATCCATTTTGATTCCGCTTAACTGTTTACTGTTTGCTTTATCTCTATTAACCCCCCTGTTTACTCCCTGCGAGGAGAATCTTACTCCTGTTAATAAATTCCCCTCAACAGTGGGTCTGTCTGTTCCGTGGTGACATACTCAACACTGCACCCTATTACACAAGCCTCCATTGTCTCCAGGCTCCCATATCCAGGAACATCCGTATACAAATCAGGGGACACTCGCTTCTTAACAAACCGTTAACTTTACTTAGCATCATGAGTTCAATTGATGTTACTGCACATTATGTTTCCACGTTCTCTCTTTTTCCTGTCTGAGCTATCCCTAACCTTATTGGCTCACTCGCCCCTGGGATATTCCTTCCGTCTCCACATTTTCCAAGGATCTATCTCCCTCATGCGTTAACCCGTCCGCCTACCCCTTGTACGAAAAGAATAAGGCATGCTTCTCAGTGCCTAGTTCAGGCCATAGGCTCTGGATGTTACAGGAATGTCCACTGAAGACAGTTTCTGATGTTCTCATACTGTCAAACAGTTCGAACTTCTCATGTACTCCGGCCCCCTGGTCTTGAACTCCTGCTAACACTTTATCTATCTCCGATCTAATCTCCAATTCTAGACTCACTGCACTAACTGGGAAGTGCTTCCCTTTTTAACTGACCTTGCCCTCTCTCATTGCTAGGCTGGACCCAACCATTTGACTGTATATTAACATCTAAACCCACTTCCTGCCCACAACTGAACCTTTTCATTCCTAACTTAATCTCTATATCCTATGCTATAACTATGTCCTATACTTAACCCTGTACTTTTCCTATATACTATACATAAATTGCACTATACATTAATCACAATACTTTACATTAACTGCAAACATTAGTGGCATTAATAATAATAATAATAATAATAATAATTTTATTTATATAGTGCCAACATATTCCGCAGCGCTTTACATTATAGAGGGGATTTGTTCAGACAATAGACTTGACAGCAGCTTTAAAACTCTACGCAGATCCACAAATTAATACAGTAACAAAAATACAATAAAATCACACACTTTTTACAAACACTGTTTTGAGAGGAAGAGGCATATCACAACCCCTTGTCACACCCTTACATAAAATCCAGACAGTAGTGGTGGTAAGTCCCCTAGGCAATAAGTTATAAACTAATATCTCAAGAATGGCTGCACATTTTAATAATAAATTAAAGGGAAATATGCAAATGCATGTAGAACAGCCACGGAGACACCATCACATGTTTCTCAACGCAAGCAATGAATAGCCAGGTCTTTCACCGGGAAGGAACAACCACGGGAAGGGCACCATCCAATAAAGGAAAACTACCTATGCCAAAACATGGTATCCATCCACAGACAGCTGTTTCGGGGTATTTGCCCCTCATCAGTGTGGAGTAGGAAACTGGCTATTAGGAGCAGTGCCTAGTGAAAAGACTATAAA
This sequence comes from Ranitomeya variabilis, assembly GCF_051348905.1. Taxonomy (NCBI): domain Eukaryota; kingdom Metazoa; phylum Chordata; class Amphibia; order Anura; family Dendrobatidae; genus Ranitomeya; species Ranitomeya variabilis. The sequence goes on along the minus strand of NC_135235.1, from coordinate 470,514,069 downwards.
CATAAGGATGAATGACCTCGGGGAGATCAAAACATCCAACACCGCGGAGACACCATCACGTGTTTCTCAACGCAGTGATCCAGAACACTGGGCAGTCTGTATGATGGATAAAAGGATATTACCAAACATTTTAATATCAAGATATTACTTGAAAAAACACTACGACACTACATCATAAGATCAAGATACAACATAAGTTGTCTGTCACAGAATGTAACAGGGGGTCAGACAGTGAACGGCACAACACACACTCAACGGGATGCAAATGGGGAGAGGAAGGCCCTACCGATAGGGAATGAGGGATGGACACCTCCTGAGCTCGAACCTGAGCCTGTCCCTGCACTCCCTTGATGCCCTAAGTGGGTCCTTCCCTGTTATGATCCGGTGGTAGGATCTCCAAACTGACCTGACACATATGACCAGAATATAGGACAAGTTCTGGGGATGTGGAAACTATACTGACCGCAATCCTGATCCTATCCAAACACACTAAAGGTAGCCGTGGAGCGTTCCTGAAATCCTAGACGCCACGTTCACAGCCTGAGAAACTGACTACCCCTAGAGAGAAAGCAAAGACCTCACTTGCCTCAGAGAAATATCCCTAAAGTTTTAGATAGCCCCCCACAAATAATAACGGTGAGTTAAGGGGAAAACACAAACGTAGAGATGAAACAGGTTTAGCAAATGAGGCCCGCTAATACTAGATAGGCAGATAAAGATAGGTGTCTGTGCGGTCAGTCCAAAAACTATCAAAAGTAAACCACGCAGAGAATACAAGAACCCCCACACCGACTCACGATGTGAGGGGCGCACTCTGCACCCCAGAACTACCAGCAAGCAAAAAATCACATAAAAGCAAGCTGGACTGAACTCATAATATAATGAGAAACATTTTCAAGGAAATAATGAGAAACTAAACAAGCAAACTTAGCTTCTCATAGCAGGAGACAGGTCACAAGGAATATTCAGGAGAGCACAGGATCAGGACTGAATACACCGACAGCAGGCGACAAGTATAGGTCCAGGTGAGTTAAATAGGCCCAGCCTAGCAGGAGATGAAACAGCTGAGCCAGCAAAGACCAGCCATATTGCTAAAGGCCACCAGAGGGAGCCCAAGAACAAACTCACACAGTACCACTCATGACCACAGGAGGGAGCCCGAGAACGGAATTCACAACAGTACCCCCCCTTGAGGAGGGGTCACCGAACCCTCACCAGAGCTCCCAGGCCGATCAGGACGAGCCAAATGAAAGGCACGAACCAAATCGGCCGCATGGACATCGGAGGCGACAACCCAGGAATTATCCTCCTGACCATAACCCTTCCATTTCACTAAGTACTGAAGCCTCCGTCTCGAAATACGAGAATCCAAGATCTTCTCCACCACATATTCCAACTCCCCCTCAACCAAGACCGGAGCAGGAGGATCAACAGAAGGGACCACAGGCACCACATATCTCCGCAACAATGACCTATGGAACACATTATGGATGGCAAAAGTGTCATGATCTCAATGGCAAGAGATCATAGCATCAGCATATAAAGGAACTAGCTCTTGGAAGATGGGAACTGAGCTGACCATGAACTAAACCTAACGCACAACTAGCAGTGGCCGGGTAGCATGCCTACGTTGATTCTAGATGCCCAGCACCAGCCGGAGGACTAAATAATGCTAGCAGAGGAAAATATTAGTCCTAGCTCACCTCTAGAGAAATACCCCGAAAGGAGACAGAGGCCCCCCACATGTATTGGCGGTGAATTAAGATGAAATAACAAACGTAGTATGAAAATAGGTTTAGCAAATTTGAGGTCCACTTACTACATAGCAGAAGACAGAAAGGACACTTTCATGGTCAGCTGAAAACCCTATCAAAACACCATTCAGAAATTACTTTAAAACTCTGGCATTAACTCATAACACCAGAGTGGCAATTCCTGTTCACAAGAGCTTTCCAGACACAGTAACGAAACTACAGCTGTGAACTGGAACAAAAATGCAAAAACAAACATGGACAAGAGTCCAACTTATCTAGTAGTTGTCTAGGAGCAGGAACAAGCACAGAGAGGCTTCTGATAACATTGTTGACCGGCAAGCAACTAACAGAGCAGCAAGGTTATATAGCGACTCCCACATCTTGATGGGAACAGGTGAACAGAGAAGATGAAGACACCAGTTCAATTCCACCAGTAGCCACCGGGGGAGCCCAGAATCCAAATTCACAACAGTACCCCCCCCTCAAGGAGGGGGCACCGAACCCTCACCAGAACCACCAGGGCGATCAGGATGGGCCCTATGAAAGGCACGAACCAGATCAGAGGCATGAACATCAGATGCATTCACCCAAGAATTATCCTCCTGGCCGTATCCCTTCCACTTGACCAGATACTGGAGTCTCCGTCTGGAAACACGAGAGTCTAAGATTTTCTCCACAACGTACTCCAACTCACCCTCAACCAACACCGGAGCAGGAGGCTCAACGGAAGGCACAACCGGTACCTCATACCTGCGCAATAATGACCGATGAAAAACGTTATGAATAGAAAAGGATGCGGGGAGGTCCAAACGGAAGGAAACAGGGTTAAGAATCTCCAATATCTTATACGGGCCGATGAACCGAGGCTTAAACTTAGGAGAAGAGACCCTCATAGGGACAAAACGAGAAGACAACCACACCAAATCCCCAACACAAAGCCGAGGACCAACACGACGGTGGCGGTTGGCAAAAAGCTGAGTCTTCTCCTGGGACAACCTCAAATTGTCCACCACCTGCCCCCAGATCTGATGCAATCTCTCCACCACAGCATCCACTCCAGGACAATCCGAAGATTCCACCTGACCAGAGGAAAATCGAGGATGAAACCCCGAATTACAGAAAAACGGGGACACCAAAGTGGCAGAGCTGGCCCGATTATTGAGAGCGAACTCCGCCAATGGCAAAAAAGCAACCCAATCATCCTGGTCAGCAGACACAAAACACCTCAGATATGTCTCCAGGGTCTGATTAATCCGCTCGGTCTGGCCATTCGTCTGAGGATGGAAAGCGGACGAAAAAGATAAATCTATGCCCATCCTAGCACAGAATGCCCGCCAAAATCTAGACACGAATTGGGTCCCTCTGTCAGAAACGATATTCTCAGGAATACCATGCAAACGAACAACATTTTGAAAAAACAGAGGAACCAACTCGGAAGAAGAAGGCAACTTGGGCAGAGGAACCAAATGGACCATCTTAGAGAAACGGTCACACACCACCCAGATGACAGACATCTTCTGAGAAACAGGCAGATCTGAAATAAAATCCATCGAGATGTGCGTCCAAGGCCTCTTAGGAATAGGCAAGGGCAATAACAATCCACTAGCTCGAGAACAACAAGGCTTGGCCCGAGCACAAACGTCACAAGACTGCACAAAGCCTCGCACATCTCGTGACAGGGAAGGCCACCAGAAGGACCTTGCCACCAAATCCCTGGTACCAAAAATGCCAGGATGACCTGCCAACGCAGAAGAATGAACCTCAGAGATGACTCTACTGGTCCAATCATCAGGAACAAATAGTTTATCAGGTGGGCAACGATCAGGTCTATCCGCCTGAAACTCCTGCAAGGCCCGCCGCAGGTCTGGAGAAACGGCTGACAATACCACTCCATCCTTAAGGATACCTGTGGGCTCAGAGTTACCAGGCGAGTCAGGCTCAAAACTCCTAGAAAGGGCATCCGCCTTAACATTCTTAGAACCCGGTAGGTATGACACCACAAAATTAAACCGAGAGAAAAATAATGACCAGCGCGCCTGTCTAGGATTCAGGCGCCTGGCGGTCTCAAGATAAATCAAATTTTTGTGGTCAGTCAATACCACCACCTGATGTCTGGCCCCCTCAAGCCAATGGCGCCACTCCTCAAAAGCCCACTTCATGGCCAAAAGCTCCCGATTCCCAACATCATAATTCCGCTCAGCAGGCGAAAATTTACGGGAAAAGAAGGCACAAGGCCTCATCACGGAGCAGTCAGAACTTTTCTGCGACAACACTGCCCCAGCTCCGATCTCAGAAGCGTCGACCTCAACCTGAAAAGGTAGAGCAACATCAGGCTGACGCAACACAGGGGCAGAGGAAAAACGGCGCTTGAGCTCCCGAAAGGCCTCCACAGCATCAGGGGACCAATCGGCAACATCAGCACCCTTCTTAGTCAAATCGGTCAATGGCTTAGCAATATCCGAAAAACCAGCAATAAATCGACGATAAAAGTTAGCAAAGCCCAAAAATTTCTGAAGACTCTTAAGAGAAGAGGGCTGCGTCCAATCACAAATAGCTTGTACCTTGACAGGATCCATTTCAATGGAAGAGGGGGAAAAAATATATCCCAAAAAGGAAATCCTCTGTACCCCAAAAACACACTTAGAACCCTTCACACACAAAGAATTAGACCGCAAAACCTGAAAAACCCTCTTGACTTGCTGGACACGAGAGTCCCAGTCATCCGAAAAAATCAGAATATCATCCAGATACACAATCATAAATTTATCCAAATAATCGCGAAAAATATCATGCATAAAGGACTGGAAAACTGACGGAGCATTTGAAAGACCAAAAGGCATCACTAAATACTCAAAATGGCCCTCGGGCGTATTAAATGCGGTTTTCCACTCATCCCCCTGCCTGATTCGCACCAAATTATACGCCCCACGAAGGTCAATCTTAGAGAACCACTTGGCCCCCTTTATGCGAGCAAACAAATCAGTCAGCAACGGCAATGGGTATTGATATTTAACAGTGATTTTATTCAAAAGCCGATAATCAATACATGGTCTCAAAGAGCCGTCTTTTTTTGACACAAAGAAAAAACCGGCTCCTAAGGGAGATGACGATGGACGAATATGTCCCTTTTCCAAGGACTCCTTTATATATTCTCGCATAGCAGCATGTTCAGGCACAGACAGATTAAATAAACGACCCTTTGGGTATTTACTACCCGGGATTAAATCTATGGCACAATCGCACTCTCGGTGCGGAGGTAACGAACCAAGCTTGGATTCTTCAAAGACGTCACGATAGTCAGACAGGAACTCAGGAATTTCAGAGGGAATAGATGATGAAATGGAAACCACAGGTACATCCCCATGAGCCCCCTTACATCCCCAGCTCAACACAGACATAGCTCTCCAGTCGAGGACTGGGTTGTGAGATTGCAGCCAAGGCAATCCTAGCACCAAATCATCATGTAGATTACACAGCACCAGAAAGCGAATAATCTCCTGGTGATCCGGATTAATACGCATAGTTACTTGTGTCCAGTATTGTGGTTTATTATTAGCCAATGGGGTGGAGTCAATCCCCTTCAGAGGAATAGGAGTCTCCAAAGGCTCTAAATCATACCCACAGCGTTTGGCAAAGGACCAATCCATAAGACTCAACGCGGCGCCAGAGTCGACATAGGCGTCCGTGGTAATAGATGACAAAGAGCAAATCAGGGTCACAGATAGAATAAACTTAGACGGTAAGGTGCAAATGGAAACAGATTTACCAAGCTTTTTAGTGCGCTTAGAGCATGCTGATATAACATGAGTAGAATCACCACAATAGAAACACAACCCATTTTTCCGTCTAAAATTCTGCCGCTCGCTTCGGGACAGAATTCTATCACACTGCATACTCTCTGGCGATTTCTCAGTGGACACCGCCAGATGGTGCACTGGTTTGCGCTCCCGCAAACGCCTATCGATCTGAATAGCCATTGTCATGGACTCATTCAGACCCGCAGGCACAGGGAACCCCACCATAACATCCTTAATGGCATCAGAGAGACCCTCTCTGAAAGTCGCCGCCAGGGCGCACTCATTCCACTGAGTAAGCACAGACCATTTACGGAATCTTTGGCAGTAAATTCCCGCTTCATCTTGCCCCTGAGATAGGGACATCAAAGTTTTTTCTGCCTGAAGCTCCAAATGAGGTTCGTCATAAAGCAACCCCAAGGCCAGAAAAAACGCATCCACATTGAGCAACGCAGGATCCCCTGGTGTCAATGAAAAAGCCCAGTCTTGAGGGTCGCCCCGGAGCAAGGAAATCACAATCCTGACCTGCTGTGCAGGGTCTCCGGCAGAGCGAGATTTCAGGGACAAAAATAATTTGCAATTATTTCGAAAATTCTGAAACCCAGATCTATTTCCCGAGAAAAATTCCGGCAAAGGAATTCTCGGCTCAGATACAGGTGCATGACAAACAAAATCTTGCAAATTTTGTACCTTCGTGGCGAGATTATTCAAACCTGCAGTTACACTCTGAAGATCCATTACAAACAGGTGGACACAGAACCATTCAAAGATTAGAAGGAGAGAAAAAAAAAAAAAAAAAAAAATTTCAGCAGACTACTTATTTCTCTCCTTTCTCAGCCAAGGATTTTAACCCTTTAGTGGGCCGGTCAAACTGTCATGATCTCAATGGCAAGAGATCATAGCATCAGCATATAAAGGAACTAGCTCTTGGAAGATGGGAACTGAGCTGACCATGAACTAAACCTAACGCACAACTAGCAGTGGCCGGGTAGCATGCCTACGTTGATTCTAGATGCCCAGCACCAGCCGGAGGACTAAATAATGCTAGCAGAGGAAAATATTAGTCCTAGCTCACCTCTAGAGAAATACCCCGAAAGGAGACAGAGGCCCCCCACATGTATTGGCGGTGAATTAAGATGAAATAACAAACGTAGTATGAAAATAGGTTTAGCAAATTTGAGGTCCACTTACTACATAGCAGAAGACAGAAAGGACACTTTCATGGTCAGCTGAAAACCCTATCAAAACACCATTCAGAAATTACTTTAAAACTCTGGCATTAACTCATAACACCAGAGTGGCAATTCCTGTTCACAAGAGCTTTCCAGACACAGTAACGAAACTACAGCTGTGACCTGGAACAAAAATGCAAAAACAAACATGGACAAGAGTCCAACTTATCTAGTAGTTGTCTAGGAGCAGGAACAAGCACAGAGAGGCTTCTGATAACATTGTTGACCGGCAAGCAACTAACAGAGCAGCAAGGTTATATAGCGACTCCCACATCTTGATGGGAACAGGTGAACAGAGAAGATGAAGACACCAGTTCAATTCCACCAGTAGCCACCGGGGGAGCCCAGAATCCAAATTCACAACACAAAAGATGTTGGGAGGTCCAAACGAAAAGACACAGGGTTGAGGATTTCCAAAATCTTATAAGGACCGATGAAACAAGGCTTGAACTTAGGAGAGGAAACCTTCATCGGGACATAACGAGAAGACAACCATACCAAATCCCCCCACACGAAGTCGGGGACCCACACAGTGACGGCGGTTAGCAAAGTGCTGAGCCTTCTCTTGGGACAAAGTCAAATTGTCCACCACATGGTTCCAAATCTGCTGCAACCTATCCACCACAGAATCCACCCCAGGACAGTCAGAAGACTCAACCTGACCCGAGGAGAAACGAGGATGAAAACCAGAATTGCAAAAGAAAGGTGAAACCAAAGTAGCAGAACTAGCCCGATTATTGAGGGTGAACTCAGCCAATGGCAAAAAGGTCACCCAATCATCCTGGTCAGCCGAAACAAAACATCTCAAATAAGTTTCCAAGGTCTGATTAGTTCGTTCGGTTTGACCATTCGTCTGAGGATGGAAGGCTGACAAAAAAGACAATTCAATGCCCATCTTAGCACAAAAGGATTGCCAAAATCTGGACACAAACTGGGATCCTCTGTCGGACACAATGTTCTCCGGAATACCATGTAAATGAACCACATTCTGAAAAAACAGTGGCACCAAATCGGAGGAGGAAGGCAACTTAGGCAAGGGTACCAAATGGACCATTTTGGAAAAATGATCACAAACCACCCAGATGACAGACATCTTCTGAGAGACAGGAAGATCCGAAATAAAATCCATGGAAATATGCGTCCAAGGCCTCTTCGGGACAGGCAAAGGCAAAAGCAATCCACTGGCACGAGAACACGAAGGCTTGGCCCGAGCACAAATCCCACAGGACTGCACAAAGGAACGCACATCCCGCGACAAGGAAGGTCACCAAAAGGATCTCGCCACCAAATCCCTGGTACCAAAAATCCCAGGATGACCCGCCAACACCGAAGAATGAACCTCAGAAATAACTCTCCTGGTCCATCTGTCTGGGACAAACAGTCTCTCCGGTGGACAACGGTCAGGTCTATTGGCCTGAAACTCCTGCAACACCCGTCGCAGATCAGGAGAGATGGCAGACAAAATCACCCCCTCTTTGAGAACACCAGTCGGTTCAGAAACTTCCGGGGAGTCAGGTACAACACTCCTAGAAAGGGCATCAGCCTTCACGTTTTTCGAACCCGGAATATATGAAACCACGAAATTGAAACGAGAGAAAAACAGCGACCATCGAGCCTGTCTCGGATTCAACCGTTTGGCAGACTCGAGATAAGTCAAATTCTTGTGATCCGTCAAGACCACCACACGATGCTTGGCTCCCTCAAGCCAATGTCGCCACTCCTCAAATGCCCACTTCATTGCCAACAACTCACGATTACCAACATCATAATTCCGCTCGGCAGGCGAAAACTTTCTTGAAAAGAAAGCACATGGTCTCATCACAGAGCCATCAGAACTTCTCTGCGACAAAACAGCCCCTGCTCCAATCTCAGAAGCATCAACCTCGACCTGAAAGGGAAGAGAGACATCGGGCTGGCGCAAGACAGGAGCCGAAGAAAACCGACGTTTCAACTCCTGAAAGGCCTCCACGGCCGCAGGAGACCAATTCGTCACATCAGAACCCTTCTTGGCCAAATCCGTCAAAGGCTTCACCACACTAGAAAAATTAGTGATGAAGCGACGGTAAAAGTTAGCAAAACCCAAGAACTTCTGAAGACTCTTCACAGATGTAGGTTGAGTCCAGTCATGAATAGCCTGGACCTTGACTGGATCCATCTCGATAGTAGAAGTAGAAAAAATAAAGCCCAAAAAGGAAACCTTCTGGACTCCGAAGAGACATTTAGAGCCCTTCACAAACAAGGCATTCGCACGCAGGACCTGAAATACCATCCTGACCTGCTTCACATGAGACTCCCAATCATCAGAAAAGACCAAAATATCATCCAGGTACACAATCATAAATCTATCCAGGTACTCTCGGAAGATGTCGTGCATGAAGGACTGAAACACAGAGGGGGCATTAGAAAGCCCAAAAGGCATCACCAAGTACTCAAAATGGCCTTCGGGCGTATTAAATGCTGTTTTCCATTCATCGCCCTGCTTTATGCGCACAAGATTATACGCTCCACGAAGATCTATCTTGGTGAACCAACTGGCCCCCAAACAGATCGGACAACAGTGGCAAGGGATACTGAAATTTGACCGTGATGTTATTTAGAAGGCGATAATCTATACAGGGTCTCAGAGAACCATCCTTCTTGGCCACAAAAAAGAACCCCGCACCCAAAGGAGACGAGGATGGGCGAATATGTCCCTTCTCCAAGGACTCCTTTATATAACTCCGCATAGCGGTATGTTCTGGTACAGACAAATTAAAAAGTCGTCCCTTAGGGAACTTACTACCAGGAATCAGATTTATGGCACAATCACAATCCCTATGAGGAGGTAGGGCACTGGATTTGGGCTCATCAAATACATCCTGGTAGTCTGACAAAAATTCAGGGACTTCAGAAGGAGTAGAAGGAGCAATTGACACCAAAGGAGCATCGCCATGAATCCCCTGGCAACCCCAACTTGACACAGACATTGCTTTCCAATCCAGGACTGGATTATGAGCCTGCAGCCATGGTAGACCCAACACGACAACATCATGCAAATTATGTAGCACCAGAAAGCGAATTACCTCCTGATGTACAGGAGCCATGCACATGGTCAATTGAGTCCAGTACTGAGGTTTATTCTTGGCCAATGGTGTAGCATCAATTCCCTTTAGCGGGATAGGGAATTGTAAAGGCTCCAAGATAAAACCACAGCGCCTGGCAAATGACAAATCCATCAAATTCAGGGCGGCACCTGAATCCACAAAAGCCATAACTGAGTAGGATGACAGAGAGCAAATCAAAGTAACAGACAAAATTAATTTAGGTTGTACAGTACCAATGGTGACAGACTTGGTAAAACTTTTTGTGCGCTTAGAGCATGCTGAGATAACATGAGCAGAATCACCACAGTAAAAGCACAACCCATTTTGACGTCTGTAGTTTTGCCGTTCAACTCTGGTCAGAATCCTGTCGCATTGCATAGGCTCAGGTTTCTGCTCAGGAATTACTGCCAGATGGTGCACAGGTTTGCGTTCCCGCAAACGCCGATCAATCTGAATGGCCAAAGACATTGACTCATTCAGACCCGCAGGCGTGGGGAACCCCACCATGACATCTTTAAGGGCTTCAGAAAGACCCTTTCTGAAAATCGCCGCCAAGGCGCACTCATTCCATTGAGTGAGCACAGACCACTTCCTAAACTTCTGACAGTAAATCTCTGCTTCATCTTGACCCTGAGAGAGAGCCAGCAAAACCTTCTCTGCTTGATCTACCAGATTAGGTTCCTCATAAAGCACTACATGCGCCAGAAAAAACGCATCCACATTTAGCAATGCAGGATCTCCTGGCGCCAGAGAGAATGCCCAATCTTGAGGGTCACCACGTAACAAAGAAATGACAATTTTAACTTGCTGAACAGAGTCACCAGAGGAGCGAGGTCTCAGAGAAAGGAACAACTTACAATTATTCTTAAAGTTCAAAAACCTAGATCTATCTCCGGAGAACAGTTCAGGAATTGATATTTTAGGCTCTGACATAGGACTGCGGACTACATAATCCTGAATGCCCTGCACCCTTGCAGTGAGATGATCCACACTAGAAGACAGACTCTGAATGTCCATATCTGCAACTGAATTCAGAACCACCCAAAGATTAAGGGGAGGGGAGAAGCTAAACACAGTGCAGAGGAAAAAAAAAAAAATGACCTTAAGATTTCTCTTCTCCCTCTTCTGCTGCATTAACACTTTTTGGCCTGCTGTACTGTTATGATCCGGTGGTAGGATCTCCATACTGACCTGACACATATGACCAGAATATAGGACAAGTTCTGGGGATGTGGAAACTATACTGACCGCAATCCTGATCCTATCCAAACACACTAAAGGTAGCCGTGGAGCGTTCCTGAAATCCTAGACGCCACGTTCACAGCCTGAGAAACTGACTACCCCTAGAGAGAAAGCAGTGCCTAGTGAAAAGACTATAAACATAAGGATGAATGACCTCGGGGAGATCAAAACATCCAACACCGCGGAGACACCATCACGTGTTTCTCAACGCAGTGATCCAGAACACTGGGCAGTCTGTATGATGGATAAAAGGATATTACCAAACATTTTAATATCAAGATATTACTTGAAAAAACACTACGACACTACATCATAAGATCAAGATACAACATAAGTTGTCTGTCACAGAATGTAACAGGGGGTCAGACAGTGAACGGCACAACACACACTCAACGGGATGCAAATGGGGAGAGGAAGGCCCTACCGATAGGGAATGAGGGATGGACACCTCCTGAGCTCGAACCTGAGCCTGTCCCTGCACTCCCTTGATGCCCTAAGTGGGTCCTTCCCTGTTATGATCCGGTGGTAGGATCTCCAAACTGACCTGACACATATGACCAGAATATAGGACAAGTTCTGGGGATATGGAAACTATACTGACCGCAATCCTGATCCTATCCAAACACACTAAAGGTAGCCGTGGAGCGTTCCTGAAATCCTAGACGCCACGTTCACAGCCTGAGAAACTGACTACCCCTAGAGAGAAAGCAAAGACCTCACTTGCCTCAGAGAAATATCCCAAAAGTTTTAGATAGCCCCCCACAAATAATAACGGTGAGTTAAGGGGAAAACACAAACGTAGAGACGAAACAGGTTTAGCAAATGGGGCCCGCTAATACTAGATAGGCAGATAATGATAGGTAGGTGCGGTCAGTCCAAAAACTATCAAAAGTAAACCACGCAGAGAATACAAGAACCCCCACACCGACTCACGATGTGAGGGGCGCACTCTGCACCCCAGAACTACCAGCAAGCAAAAAAATCACATAAAAGCAAGCTGGACTGAACTCATAATATAATGAGAAACGTTTTCAAGGAAATAATGAGAAACTAAACAAGCAAACTTAGCTTCTCATAGCAGGAGACAGGTCACAAGGAATATTCAGGAGAGCACAGGATCAGGACTGAATACACCGACAGCAGGCGACAAGTATAGGTCCAGGTGAGTTAAATAGGCCCAGCCTAGCAGGAGATGAAACAGCTGAGCCAGCAAAGACCAGACATATCGCTAAAGGCCACCAGAGGGAGCCCAAGAACAAACTCACACAGTACCACTCATGACCACAGGAGGGAGCCCGAGAACGGAATTCACAACACTTCCCCCCGCCGCCGTCAGAAACCTTGTCCCTCGCTGTCACCTAGTACTGCCCTGGCTAGTGCACTGGCCTGCAAGGGCGCTAGCCTCACCACTGCAGATGGAACAACAAAGTGGACAGTGACAAACATGAGAAAGATGAGGAAAAAATACCAAACTTAGCTTAATAGCATTCTCTGCTGCAAAGCACCGCACAGCAGAAGAAAAGCACCCAGACCACAAACTCCAAGAAACCAGCTGATTCACCACTGCAGCCAGAGAGCTCCTTACTCCAGGCTTGGTCAACACAGATTGCTCTATCATCGACAGTCAGCAGATGAATCATCATGTGACTATTTAAAGGATGGAGGGAGTGGTCACCACCCACATCAGGAGACCGAGCAACTCTGCAAATGCAGTCCACTGCCAGAAAGGAAAACTGACTTTAACCCCCTCATGGCCTGAAAGGAAAAAAAGCTACATTTAAATCATAGTGGAACCAGAGCTGCCACGCCTCCAAAAATGGATCGTGACAGTGTCCTCTTTTTAAAAATTTCTTTAAAATATTTTCAGCTGTTTGACATTGGCTGTTCCTGAAAAAGCTAGGTAGCCAACTTCAGCAGGAGGAGGACATATTTTAAAAAAGGAATTTTTTTTAATCTTTGTATTTCTTTATACCAGAGTTTGATGCAGTGGCAATTCGAAAGTACAGAATTTAGAATTGGCCCTAGATTGCCTACAGCAGTTATTTGGTTATCCAAGTATCATACTTACATAGGTATTTTTTTCAACCTATATAACTATGTTCATCAAGTTCATCCTTTCTCCCCCCGTTATACACTCTCTATCGCTAGATTGTTTATAACCCACAATGCCATTTGGTGTGAGAAAAGCATCCATTCCTTTTATAAAAGTTATTATAGTGTCTGTCATTAGTACCTCTTGTGGTACGGCATTCCACAGTCTGACTGCTCTAACTGTAAAGAACCCTTTAATATTTAGCTGCCGGACTCTCCTTCCCTCCACATGTCATCTATGCCCTTGGTCCATTGTAAGGTGTTTGTAAGAAATAAGTCATGTGCCAGTCCTTTGTAGTGAACCCACATGTATTTACACGGTACATATAAATGAGATCTCCTCTGATGCGTCTTTTTGTAAGCTATATAAGCCCAACATTTCCAGACCCTCACTGAAGGAGAGGCCTTCTATCCCTTGTAATAATCTGGTTGCCCACCTATAACTTTGTCATTAACATTAAGAATCGTAAAATAACACTCACCACTCTGTTGCGTGGAGAAAGCACTCAGCACTATCAATATTATCATTTAACCTTTTATTATCTGTGTAATTATTATAATGTTGCGGAGATGACAAGCCAGGATTACGTCACCAGTTTAGATAAGATCAATCAATGTAAGCCATTATATTAGTGCAAATCACGAGGAAACACAGTTAGTCTGGTGAAATCAGAAATCAGAGTAGGATTGCAAGGTCTAGAGAGCAACGACTAGGCTTGGGAGCCAATGATAAAGAGACATACAACTATTTATGGGTAAAGTGGGGGCTGGTAACAGTTGTATTATTGATATTTTGTGGAGAAACTTGTCCAGCAAGAATGTTTGATTTATTCTTGCAAATCGTATGAACCCACTTTGCATGCAGTCTCTACCGCTGTCTTTTGGCAGGTTCTCATGTATTCCAAAACCTAACTTGCAGGAATAAGCTCCTTCCACTACCATCACCAGAGTCTACCCTTAGTTTAAACTCCAATCATTGCCCTTTCAGAGGAGTCTTGAAGACGAGATGTAAAAAAAATATCTTGGCCACTGTCTGTGCTTCCTAGTAATGTATATAGCTCCTCAGTGTTGTCTATTCCCCCCAGGATCCTGTGATGTCTATGCCCTCAGCCTCTCCTGTTATTTATATGACCCCCAGAGTCACCCTGTGATGCCGTCACATTAAGGGTGAGTTACAGTAATTAATTAACTGACTAAATATACCGGGGTAATTTTCAAGGTATTCATTTTTGTGTGGCCCCCGAATAATGGTAGAAATCTCCAAATGGCCCCTGACTGGAAAAAGGATCCCACCCCTGGTCTAGATGGACACCATCATTTAACATGAATTGCTTGTTTCACCTTTAAGCTGCTGCTGATGGATCTCTACACAACTTTTTGCTCCGTTTAATAAGCAATGTACACTATAAGGCCCCAAACACCTGCCACTTCACACCGGCATTATGGAATACAAGGCCTCCAGAACGGTAAGAGTCCTGCTGCGCTGTCCAATAAGTATAGGAGTTTCCCATTGGGAAACTCAAAATTAAAAGAGAAACCATATATTAACAAATTGCAGAGTATAAACCCCTTGAAGCAATCAGATTTCCACCTTCCTGTTTTTTTATCTTGATCACCTGATACAGTAGCCACATCAGAAACTGTTGGCAGCATCTATCTCGAAGGAGTGGGTGCTGAATCCTGAAAGACTTTCAACAGATATTTTTTAAAAATCGAAGAGAAGTGGCATTCTGTTACTAAAGAGTTCGCCATATGTACCAAGAAGGAGAGACCACTGTCACAGACCACATTATATTAATTTTCAACTTCTACAGTGCAAAAATCTGTTCTCAGTTTCAATATTGATTGCAATGTACTTGCCATGAACCTCTGTCTTAGAAGAAGAGATCCTAACATTTATAGTATCCTGAAACAATACTATGTTATTACTAGCTAAACCCATAGGACTTGCGCTCAATTCTTGTACTTGCTTGCCACATTTGAAAGGGTTGTCCCACGTACAAAATACATTTTAATCAATATAAATGTCGGAATAAATATAAGTTCCACAATTGGATGTGTTAAGAAAATATGCTCCTGTGATGGTTTAACCTTATGAATGTGCCCTGGGTGTAATGGCTGTGTCTGGCCGTGCAGGAACATGGTCTGATCCTACCACAGCTCCTGGGCGGAGGATGAAGCATAAGAGAGTATAAAGCATGGGATCGCAGTTGGTTCTTTAATCTTGTTTTCAGAACAGAAAAGTATACACTTATTTTTCTTATAAGGGGCCCAAATTTCTACCTCTGCAACTATCAGAAATAATTCCATTAGAATGAGTTTATTTTGTCAGCTCTCTTTTCACTATGTCTTCTGGCCACAGACTGCCTTAAAATTTGTACCTGAAATTGTTCCATAGCCTTTACACACAATTGTATATATAAAGAGTTGCAGATTTGAATTGCCTAAGGCCTCTGTCATGCATCCTGATATTTCCAGTACTGGAAAAACCAGAACCGGTGTTATCTGTGTCCGTGTATACGTGTGAGCCATCCATGTGATGTTCGTGTGTAGGTGTCCGAAGGTGTCTGTCATCCATGTGCCGTCCTAGGGCTGTCCATGTGCAGAAAATAGAAATGACATGTTTAGGTGTTCAAGATGTGCAAAGATATAGATAGATAGATAGATAGATAGATAGATAGATAGATAGATAGATAGATAGATAGATAGATAGATAGATAGATATGGGATAGATAAAAAAAAATAGAAATGATATGTTTAGGTGTTCAAGATGTGCAAAGATATAGATAGATAGATAGATAGATAGATAGATAGATAGATAGATAGATAGATAGATAGATAGATAGATAGATAGAATTGTGCTCAAATTTACCCAGGTAGAATTTTTGCTTTCTTGGCCTTTTTTCAGAGAATATGAATGATAACACCAAAATATTTTCTCCACTCATGATTAGTGGTTGTGTGAAGCCATTTATTGTGAAACTACTGTGTTTTCTCTTTTTAAATCATAATGACAACCCAAAACATCCAAATGACCCTGATCAAAAGTTCACATACCCCATTTCTTAATACTGTGTATTGCCCCCTCTAACATCAATGACAGCTTGAAGTCATTTGTGGTAGTTGTGGATGAGGTTCTTTATTTTCTCAGATGGTAAAGCTGCCCACTCTTCTTGGCAAAAAGCCTCCAGTTCCTGTAAATTCCTGGGCTGTCTAGCATGAACTGCGCACTTGAGATCTCCCCAGAGTCGCTCAGTGATATTGAAGTCAGGAGACTGAGATGGACACTCCAGAACCTTCAGTTTGTTCTGCTGTAGCCAAATGCAGGTCGAATTGGCCTTGTGTTTTGGATCGTTGTCAAGTTGGAACGTCCAAGCACATCCCATGCGCAGCTTCCTGGGCTGATGAGTGCAAATTTGCATCCAGTATTTGCTGATAGCGTGCTGCATTCATCTTTCCTTCAACTTTGACAAAGTTTTCTGTGCCTTTGTAGCATACATCCCAAAAACATCACTGATCCACCTCTGTGCTTTACAGTAGGAATGGTGTTCCTTTCATCGTAGGCCTTGTTGACCTCTCTCCAAATGTAACGTTTATGTTTGTGGCCAAAAAGTTCAATTTTGGTCTCATCACTCCAAATTACTTTGTTTCAGAAGTTTTGCGGCTTGTCTCTGTGCTGTTTTGAAATTTGTAGGTGAGATACTTTGTGTCATTTGTGCAGCAATGGCTTTCTACTGGCGACTCGACCATGCAGCCCATTTTTTTCAAGTACCTCCTTATTGTGCTGTAAGATAGCGCTTACTGCGTGTCTTGGGGGACACTCACTTGGCAACAGGATAAATGCACACAGGCACGATTTTCTTACAAAAACAGTCTATTTGGTTTATTTCGATATCAGCAGATGGTTACCGGAAGCGGTTGGTCGCAGTTATTTTGGCTAAAGGTTGTGCAACCAAGTATTAGGCTGAGGGTGCCAATACTTTTGTCTGGTCCATTTTTGGAGTTTTGTGTGAAATGATCAATGTTTTGCTTTTTGCTTCATTCTCTTTTGTGTTTTTTCATTTAAGACAAATTAAATGAAGATAATAATACCAAAGATTTTGTGTTTGCAATCATTTTCAGGAAGAAACTGAGTATAATCTGACAGAATTGCAGGGGTGTCAATACTTTTGGCCATGACTGTAGATAAATAGACCACTGATAATCTCCCTCGATCTGGGGCTTCATGCAAGATTTCACCCCGTGGAGACAAAATGATCACAAGAACGGTGAGCAAAAATCCCAGAACCACACGGGGGACCTAGTGAATGACCTGCATAGAGCTGGGACCACAATAACAAATGTTACCATCAGTAACACACTACGCCACCAGGGACTCAGATCCTGCAGTGCCAGGCATGTCCCCTGCTTAAGCCAGTACATGTCCGGGCCTGTCTGAAGTTTGCTAGAGAGCAGAGCAGAGCATCGCCAGAGCAGCCGCCTCACCACCGCCAGAGCTGCAGCACCTCTGACCTTCTGTCTCTTCCCCACTATCCCATAGAATGTAAGTCCGCAAGGACAGGGTCCTCTCTCCCTTCTGTACCAGTCTGTCACTGTAAACGTGTTTACTGTAAATTATATCTGTAACTCTGTTTGTAACCCCTTTCTCATGTACAGCACCATGGAATTAATGGTGCTATAAAAATAAATAATAATAATAATAATTTAGATTATCCAAGAGTATTGGGAGAATGTCATATTGGCTGATGAAACCAAAGTAGAACTGTTTGGTAGAAACAAAACTCGTCATGTTTGTATGAGACAGAATGCTGAGTTGCATCCAAAGAACACCATGCCTAATGTGAAGCATAGTGGTGGCAACATTATGCTTTGGGGCTGTTTCTCTGCAAAGGGTCCAGGACAACTGATCCGTGTACATGAAAGAATGAATGGGGCCATGTATCGTGAAATTTTGAGTGCAAGCCTATTTCTATCAGCAAGGCCATTGAAGATGAACCGTGGATGGGTCTTTCAGCATGATAATTATTCCAAGCACACCGCCAGGGCAACAAAGGAGTGGCTTCGTAAGAAGCATATGAAGGTCCTGGAGTGGCCTAGCCAGTCTCCAGATCTCAACCCATTAGAAAACCTTTGGAGTGAGTTGAAAGTCCGTGTTGCCCAGCAACAGGCCCAAAACATCACTGCTCTAGAGGAGAGCTGCATGGAGGAATGGGCCAACATACCACCATCAGTGTGTGCCAACCTTGTGAAGACTTACAGAAAACGTTTGACCACTGTCATTGCCAACAAAGGATATATAACAAAATATTGAGATGAACTTTTGTTGACCAAATACTTATGTTCTACCATAATTTGCAAAATAAATTTTGCCAAATCAGACAAGGTGATTTTCTGGATTTGTTTTCTCATTTTGACTCTCATAGTTGTAGTCTACCTATAATGTCAATTACAGGCCTCTCTCATCTTTTTAAGTGGGAGACCTTGCATAATTTGTCTCTGAGTAAATACTTTTTTTCTCACTGTAGATAGATATGGGATAGATAGGTAGATAGATAGATAGATAGATAGATAGATAGATAGATAGATAGATAGATAGAGAAATAGATATGGGGTAGATAGATAGATACCGTATATACTCGAGTATAAGCTGACCCGAGTATAAGCCGAGACCCCTAATTTTGCCACAAAAAACTGGGAAAACTTATTGACCCGAGTATAAGCCTAGGGTGGGAAATGCAGCATCTACTGGGAAATTTCAAAAATAAAAATAGATACCAATAAAAGTAAAATTGATTGAGACATCAGTAGGTTAAGTATTTTTGGATATCCATATTGAATCAGTAGCCCCATATAATGCTCCATACAGTTCATGATGGGGCCCATAAGATGCTCCATACAAAATACGCCCCATATAATGCTCCATAAAGTTCATAAGATGCTCCATATTAAAATATGCCCCATATAATGCTGCATAAAAGGTTATTGATGGCCCCATAAGATGCTCCATAGAATATTATGCCCCATGTAATGCTGCACAAAGGTTGATGGCCCCATAAGATGCTCCATAGAATATTATGCCCCATATAAAGCTGCACAAAGGTTGATGGCCCAATAAGATGCTCTATAGAATATTATGCCCCATGTAATTCTGCACAAAGGTTGATGGCCCCATAAGATGCTCCATAGAATATTATGCCCCATATAATGTTGCACAAAGGTTGATGGCCCAATAAGATGCTCTATAGAATATTATGCCCCATATAATGCTGCACAAAGGTTGATGGCCCCATAAGATGCTCCATAGATTATGCCGCATATAATGCTGCACAAAGGTTGATGGCCCCATAAGATGCTCCATAGATTATGCCCCATATAATGCTGCACAAAGGTTGATATTCACCTGTCCCCGTTCCACCGCCGTGCGCCGCGGTGTCTTCCGGGTCACTGCAGTGACTGTTCAGTCAGAGGGCGCGCACTAACCACATCATCGCGCCCTCTGACCTGAACGTCACAGCCAGAGGACGAGAAAGACGGAGCCTGGCGGTGGAACGGGGACAGGTGAATATCGCATGGCTCACCCTCCCCGTCCTACTCACCCTCCTGGCATGGTCTCTGCTTCTCTGATGCGATGGTCTCTGGCGCCAGCAGCTTGTTCCTGTGTTCAGCGGTCACATGGTACCGCTCATTAAAGTAATGAATATTCGCTCCACCCCTATGGGAGTGGCGTCGCGTCCACATTCATTATTTTAATGATCGCTGCCACATGACCGTTGAACACAGGAACAAGCTGCCGGCGTCAGAGACAATCTGAGAAGCAGGGACCAGGAGCAGGTGAGTATGATGTGACAGCCGCCGCTCCCCCTTCCCCCCCCCCCCCCCCGCTGACCTTCTGGGACAATGACTCAAGTATAAGCCGATAATATACTCGAGTATATACGGTAGATAGATAGATAGATAGATAGATAGATATGAGGTAGGTAGATAGATAGATAGATATGGGATATGTAGATGGTGTATATAATAGATAGATAATAGATAGATATGTGATAGATAGATAGATAGATAGATAGATAGATAGATAGATAGATAGATATTACATAGATAGATAGATAGATAGATAGATAGATAGATAGATAAATAGATAGATAATATGGAATAGATAGATATGAGGTTGATAGATATCTGTGAGATATACTAAATCAGTGCCTTGCATGTGTAGCTTACTGTACTTGTACTAAGCTAATAAATACGTTAATAAATAAATGAATTCATAAAAAAACAAAGTGGGATCTCACTGAGCATAGGGTGAGCCAGTGACACTGATGAGTGTTGTCGTCAGGACCCAGTGTCTGTGAATATCAGGAACTTTACTGCTATTCAAAGACGCCAAAGCCGGATTCAAGAAAAGTGGACTACGGCGAACCTGCGTGGAAAGATTTTTTATAATAAATTGGTGAATGAGGGATATTGTGGGGGAGTGTTTTTTTATTACTGGATTAGTAATGGGGGTGTGTTATGGCTGGACCTAGTGGTTAGGAGCACCTGGAATGACCTGATAGTCAAAACTGAAAAATAGAGCGAGCTCTGGGAAGTGGGAGCTCTGCTGACCGCAGCCCTAATCTATTATCACACACACTAGAATTAGCCGTGGATCGTACCTGACTCTGCCTAGACGACTCTTCACAGCCTGAGAGGTAACTACCCCTAAAGAGAAATATAGCCTCACCTTGCCTCAGAGAAATTCCCCAAAGGAAAAGAGCAGCCCCCCACATATATTGACTGTGAGTTAAGAGGAAGGCACAAACATAGGAATGAGACAGGTTTCAGCAAAGGAGGCCCGACTTACTAAATAGACAGAAGATAGATAAAGGGATCTTTGCGGTCAGCACAAAAAACTACAAAAAGCCACGCAGAGTGAGCAAGAAACCCCCCGCGCTGACTCACGACGCGGTAGGTGCCACTCTGCAACCCAGAGCTTCCAGCTAGTGAGACAATATCATGATAGCCAGCTGGACAAAACTTAGCAGGTACTCAGAAATATATTCAGCACACAAATGAACAACAAATGAGCTTAACAGGGACTTAGCTTCTGCTGAAGTAGACAGGTCATCAGGAGATCCAAGTGAGATCTGAACCAGTACAGATACATTGACAACTGGCATCAGGTAACGATCTGAGCAGAGTTAAATAGGGGAACCAGCCCAGTCCTAAACGATGCAGCTGAGGAAGCCACCTCCAGACCAGCAGCTCCACTTTCAGCCACCAGAGGGAACCCACGGACAGAACTCACAGAAATACCATTCCTGACCACAGGAGGGAGTTCGAGAACAGAGTTCACAACAGGGGTGTCTGAGAGACACCTCTCCATTACTAACCCTAGGGCTTGTTACCAGCTGTGATTTTAGACAGCACCGCCAACATCAACCCCAACTACCATTACCCCAATTGCCAACACAGCAGGGCAATCAGGAAGAGCTTGAAAAAGCACCAAAATTCGTGCATCTAATGTGATGCGCCACTTCTTTGGTGGATGAGGGCTGGAACTTTTTGGCTGGGAAGGGCCCAATAAGCATGGACCTTCGCAGCCTGATAATGTAAGCCTGCAGCTGTCTGCTTTATTTTGGCTGGTTATCTAAAATAGAGGGGACCCCATTTCATTTTTTTAATTTATTTATTTATGAGCTTAAACCAAGTACAGCAAGCTACACATACAAGGCTCTGACTATACAGTATATCTCACGGATATTCATTTATCTACCTACCTATCTATCTACCTATCTATCAATATCTTTGAACAACTTTAACACCTGAACATCAGTAATTTCTCTTCTGCATTCTATTCCGATACCTGCTGTCACACAGATGGTGCACACAGAAGTCACACTTTATGTCATCCATGTGTGGTACATATTGTCATCCGTGCTGCGAAAAAAAACCCAACATGTCTATCTGTGCCTATGTTACTGTCTCCCGTGAGCTAGCACAGGACAGTGATTGAAGCACTACCTCATGACTTGGTGTCTTCAAACTAATTAGTGTCAAGTCTTAGAATGGATTTAGGCAGTTCATGCTGTTCTATCCAGTGCAGAGAAGCTGTTGCACCACTGGAATCTCTGCCTCTACTACAAGGAAAAGGGCTAAGGGGTGAGGGAGCGGCATTGCCATGTTGGGAGTGGCGTTGGTCTAGCTGCTTGAGCCAGGTAGCTAATATGGTGCCCTACTAAGCCATCAAGGCAAGGGTTAAGCAAACTGGCCCCATATTTGGCTGACTTGTCCTGCAGAAGGGCAATGAGGTGGTTCTTCAACCATATCAGAATGTCTCCTACTGTTGGCACTAAGATTTAATAACTGGATGAACAGTCGAAAGAAGAGGAGGAGAAGTTGTATACTTGTTTCCCTCCTTGGGCTTCCCAATCAATCAACTTTCATTCTCTACCCCCAGATACAATAGTGGCCAAACAAAGAGATTGCTGGCTTTGTCTCAGCCATATATAGGGTAGCCACTTTTCATTGTATTTCATGTGATGTTACATGTCTGTATGTCCTTAAAAAACAGCATAAATTACACCCCAGAGCAAAAATAAACACATTAGTAGGCACATATCATTTCTCTTCTGATCAATAGTTTATGATTTGTTATTGTGCTATAAAACAATAATCAGCCACCTTATCAATATTGCTTACAGGACTGGATCTCATTGGGGTAAATGAGCAGAGCAAGAGATATGACTATCTGAAAGCTAACTGCAGTAGAAACAACCCAACCTCTAGCACTAGAGAATTCCAACCAGTGTCTCAGAAAGGTATTAGAACTGCAAAGTCTTCCAAGACACCTCCATTATGATTAATTACAAGTACTTACTGAAGTTGTGCTGTGTCATTTGCAGCTTGAGAAAGGCCTGGTTGAAGAAAGCTGGTATTTTTGCTTAAAACATTATTACAATGTTATTTTATGGGTATAATTTTTAAAAAAGGAAAATCAAGCAATTTTGAAATTTATTAAAACTACTCCCCATTCTCAGAAAGGGAGCAATTTTTAATTTTATTGTTTATAACTCATTGTCACTACAGTGGTTACCATTTTGCCCAGTGCTTACGAGCTCTTTCCAATATAGCTTGTAAGCACAGTTCTTAAGCTAGCCAGGATCCTGTTAGCTCCTGATCACAGACAGTTTTTGTGCCACTATGCTCCTCCAATGCTGCAGAGGCAAAGTTGCCTAATATAGGAGCATCAAAGTGCATACAGGTCAGCAGCACCACGATGCCGCTCGTCTGAAAAGTCATTCAAGCAAGAGCGTACCAGAAGAAAGCAGGAAACGTGGAGGTTAGGGTGTAACAACATAGATGGGACAACATAGATGGGACAAACCCTTTACGTGATTAACAGTAAAGTGGTAATTGATCATATTACCTTGACTCCTTTGTACTTCTGATTTTTTGGTTGGCTTAAAATGTTGCTTACCCCTAAGTCACCACACTTTCCTTGAGCTTTGTATTCAAACGACACATAATGAGAAGCATATAGGGTGTTTATCACAGGGCACTCATAGGAATTGACTTGGTAGAGAGCAAGCAGATCTCTACCCCTGAAATGAATAGCAAGGTTGGAAACTACCTTCACTTGGTGATGCCTGTAATGATCATTTGTTTCAAAATTGAAATACCATGTTTGGGATACTGCTCTATCCCAGCAAGCATAGCTGATTCTTGGAAAGCATAGCACTCCCAGATGATGGGTAGCTTATAAACACTTCATCGGACATTGTAAGGCTTCATGCTATATGGTAGGCTGTATAGCAGCATACAGAATACAATGCAGTTATTATTATTATTTATTCATAAAGCACCATTGATTCCATGGTGCTGTACATGATCAGGGGTTACATCAAAATACAAATATCACTTACAGTAAGCAAACTAACAATTACAGACTGATACAGCGAGGTGAGGACCCTGCCCTTGCGGGCTTACATTCTACAGTTATGTACTACTGAGCTGCAGGGAGTTTTAAATTGCCATACAGACTCCCATCAGGTTCTGTTTCTACAGAGCTTTTTTCCCCTAAAGAAACCCACTGTACATTCATATGTGGTAACAGTTACGGAGCTTGGGGCAAAGCTTATACAGTGGGGCAAAAAAGTATTTAGTCAGTCAGCAATAGTGCAAGTTCCACCACTTAAAAAGATGAGAGGCGTCTGTAATTTACATCATAGGTAGACCTCAACTATGGGAGACAAACTGAGAAAAAAAAATCCAGAAAATCACATTGTCTGTTTTTTTATCATTTTATTTGCATATTATGGTGGAAAATAAGTATTTGGTCAGAAACAAAATTTCATCTCAATACTTTGTAAAATATCCTTTGTTGGCAATGAGAGAGGTCAAACGTTTTCTGTAAGTCTTCACAAGGTTGCCACACACTGTTGTTGGTATGTTGGCCCATTCCTCCATGCAGATCTCCTCTAGAGCAGTGATGTGTTTGGCTTTTCGCTTGGCAACACGGACTTTCAACTCCCTCCAAAGGTTTTCTATAGGGTTGAGATCTGGAGACTGGCTAGGCCACTCCAGGACCTTGAAATGCTTCTTACGAAGCCACTCCTTCGTTGCCCTGGCGGTGTGCTTTGGATCATTGTCATGTTGAAAGACCCAGCCACGTTTCATCTTCAATGCCCTTGCTGATGGAAGGAGGTTTGCACTCAAAATCTCACGATACATGGCCCCATTCATTCTTTCATGTACCAGGATCAGTCGTCCTGGCCCCTTTGCAGAGAAACAGCCCCAAAGCATGATGTTTCCACCACCATGCTTTACAGTAGGTATGATGTTTGATGGATGCAACTCAGTATTCTTTTTCCTCCAAACACGACAAGTTGTGTTTCTACCAAACAGTTCCAGTTTGGTTTCATCAGACCATAGGACATTCTCCCAAAACTCCTCTGGATCATCCAAATGCTCTCTAGCAAACTTCAGACGGGCCCGGACATGTACTGGCTTAAGCAGTGGGACACGTCTGGCACTGCAGGATCTGAGTCCATAGTGGCGTAGTGTGTTACTTATGGTAGGCCTTGTTACATTGGTCCCAGCTCTCTGTAGTTCATTCACTAGGTCCCCCCGCGTGGTTCTGGGATTTTTGCTCACCGTTCTTGTGATCATTCTGACCCCACGGGGTGGGATTTTGCACGGAGCCCCAGATCGAGGGAGATTATCAGTGGTCTTGAATGTCTTCCATTTTCTAATTATTGCTCCCACTGTTGATTTCTTCACTCCAAGCTGGTTGGCTATTGCAGATTCAGTCTTCCCAGCCTGGTGCAGGGCTACAATTTTGTTTCTGGTGTCCTTTGACAGCTCTTTGGTCTTCACCATAGTGGAGTTTGGAGTCAGACTGTTTGAGGGTGTGCACAGGTGTCTTTTTATACTGATAATAAGTTTAAACAGGTGCCATTACTACAGGTAATGAGTGGAGGAAAGAGGAGACTCTTAAAGAAGAAGTTACAGGTCTGTGAGAGCCAGAAATCTTGATTGTTTGTTTCTGACCAAATACTTATTTTCCACCATAATATGCAAATAAAATGATAAAAAAACAGACAATGTGATTTTCTGGATTTTTTTTTCTCAGTTTGTCTCCCATAGTTGAGGTCTACCTATGATGTAAATTACAGACGCCTCTTATCCTTTTAAGTGGTGGAACTTGCACTATTGCTGACTGACTAAATACTTTTTTGCCCCACTGTATGTCTGAAAGTGGTGTTACTATGACATGGCGTGGACCGGTAGCCATGAGCAAGGTGGTGCTCGTCTTTCACGCCGCAGCAGCTACATGAAGATGAAGGTCCTGGGTAGAGGTGTGGACTTTGTCTATGGGGCTGCATGATGCCGGTGACTTCGGCTGGCCAGGACCAGATGCTGAACAATTCAATGAGAGAGACCACCACTCAAAAATTAACAGTCTTTTACTTAACAGTAACTTGGCCCGGAAGTTTGTATAATAGATAACAGTTGCATAATTTCACAAACGTTTCCTTTACAATGCAGAACATTTTCACACACAATCTCTCTACCTCTTCTAAGTTTTCTTGTTTCTTCCTCAAGGTCGCTTGTCTTCACCACAACCCAGCACAGTGCTACATTCCAGTTAGTAAGAGTCTATTCTCAACTGGCAGTTCCATGTCCTTTTTTCCTCTAAGGGGACTAGTTTGCCAATATGGCCAGTACTAAGCTGATGTTCCCTTTTACGTCCTGGCAGTTACCTCTGAGTTATAACCTTGTGCCGTATTGCTAAGCATCCTGTCCCAGGATCCATCTCCAATGCATCACTGTGTCCTTCAGTTACTTTTCCATCCTCTACTCTAGATCTTGCTATCCACTGTCTCTGTCTCCACTTACATCAAGTACACCCACATCATGTGGCTCTGCTCACTGTCCAGACCATAGGCAAGCTTCTGGTACCCACTAGGCCCTATCTAATGTCCTGATAGGAAACTGTCTTTGTCTCCTCACTTTATCACTCTAGACTGGTCCCAAACATTAACCCATTACACATTAATGCATCAATACATGTGTCTTCAAGAGGGAATGTGGGCAGTATGTTCATCTCTTTACATTACCAGTATCTACTTTCAATAAGACTTGTCTTAAAAGTATGATAGGAGGATGTCTGTTCACTGTTCAAGAGCACGAGGATTAGTGGGAGCAATAGCAGTTAGAACTCACCAATTAGACTTTTATGCTATACCTTATTATTATCCAATGTAGACCAATGAGGCAAAAACCACCACCATACAACAAAGAAAAAAATACAGGATGATCCGATTGAAATGTTTCGGCACGAACATGCCTTTTTCAAGCTGAATCTGCTGTAGAAGGGGGTCAAAGGTAATGGGACCTAGTCTCCTTTCATGCCTGAATGGTGTGGGGGCGCCGACCACTAGTGCCAGAGTGACAAATTTAGCAGTCATCTTTTTACAAAATTAGATATCCTAGCAGTAAACTGATAAAACTGCTAATGTTAAAGGATGAACAAAATTATTTAGAGATTAGCAAGTAAATGTGCAGATGTTACAAAGTTAGTTACATAGTTGCACAGGTTGAGTTCGACCTTTCTCCACCATTTGTACATTTTGTCACTAAATTAACTATAACCCGCAATGCTATGTGTATTGAGGAAATCATCCATCCCTTTTATAAAAGCTGTTATTGTGTCTGCCGTTGCTACCTCTTGTGGTAGGGAATTCCACAGTCTGACGTCATCATTCAGTGCCGCTCACCTTCCAATGTAAAATTGAGTGGAGCGGGACAATCTTTTATCTTATAGAAGCATAAGTGTTATCAGTTGCTTACAAACCTGTTTGGCACCTCATGCAACCACCCCCCATTTATTACTTGAAAATTTTTGTTTAACTTTGAATGAACTGGGTGGATGCATCTTTACAACATGGAAAATTATCTTTGATAAAGTTCCCATGCGCTATATATTTTTAAGATCATTGTGTCCTTCACATCTTGATTCAGAATTGCCAATTGTCCAGCAATTTCAGGCAGTCTGCAAAAATAGGGCACTTTTTTCTGCTGTTAGTCAAAAAAAATTGAAGGTGCTCGTGATTTTTTTTGAAGATAAAGAAACTACAGATTATTATGACTGTAATCATCATCTTTTTACAGTTTAAAGTGATGTCTTCATATCAGAATTATGGTCTGTAAACATGTATCACTTGTAACCATAGATATTAAGGTTTTTCAATGTGTCCATAAAAAATATTGTCTGTCCATGATTATTCTGATAAGCTGTCAAGAAAAAATAAAAATTCTTCTGGTTGGCAACCCTGTCTTGAGTTGGGATCTTGGGTCACCGTCCTCTCATTTTTTTAGATGTCTAATTGGACTTTCTGCTTAATACTATTTCCCAAAGCTGGATTCCTTCACAGAAAAACACAAGTGTGCTGAGGAAAGTTAGACTAACATCACTGCTATATTACACATAATGCCGTTGTGGATGAGTCATGTCTGGCACGTAAGCCTACTGCCATTCACCCTTACTGGAAAGTATTGAACTGGACGATACTTAGTCTTTCTTCTTCTAAAGGAAGGTCTGTCAGGCTATCAGTGGAAGACTTAGATTTGCATACTCTATGCCAGAGGTCCCCAACCTTTTTTGCACCAGGGACCGGCTTTAAGCAAGACCAGTTTTCCATGGCCCGGTGGGGGTGGGGCAGGGGCGGGGCTTTGGTCATATGGGGGTGGGGTTATGGAGGGATGGAGCTTAGTGCATACTTATACACTAAAAAGGAGAGAAGACATCATCACCTGCTGTACCAGCCTCCGCTTTTTGACTTTCTATTTAGGCATGCTGGTTGTTATAGTCCCACAAGCGATAGGTCAGAGACCACTATCCTGCACTGATACATTATGACGAACCCTCTGCTGTGTGATGGTTCACTAATAATATTGTAACTCAGATGTAGCAGGGCTGGATTTGTTCTTTTTCTTTCGCTCCTTGACAGTTTCCTGATCATTCCATAACATTTCCTCCGGCACGGAGGAATGTGTCACTTGTAGATTTCATACACATTATCATTAATCATTAATGAATGTACTCTGCTGTGACACCATCAGCTCTGCTACATCTGTGTTCAGTGTTTCATAAACCCGACAAATGAATCACTCTGTGTATGAAATCTACAAGTGACACATTCCTCTCTGCTACATCTGGCCTCATGCTAAAGCTTTGTGGTACTTTTATCAGTGCAGTGTGGACCAATAACTTCTCTTGAGAGCACATGAGTAACAAACAGTAAATAACAAACTCAGCTCTGCTACATCAGTAAAAAAACAATTGATTAATGATTAATCAATTGGTTTTTTACTGATGCAGCAGAGCTGAGTTTGTTATTTATTAAGTTTCATGGCCACTTCATGAAATCCTATCAACAAAATTACCGCCGGTAATACCTTCATTCAGAGGGGCCCAGCCCGCTGTTCCCGCACACACGCACAGGCCGGATATGACTCACCCATGGTGACTCCGGAAATACATGGCGGGCTGTGGAAGCCGCCCGCCCTGCTCGTACAGCGGGAGATGGGAGGAGGGAGTGGCGGATGAAGGGGAGGAGACTTCCGCCCGAACTCCACGGCCGCCCACCAAAGGGGGAATGACGAACGCTGCGGTGCTGGAGTGTGACAAAATGGAGGCCGCACAACCGGCGTGTTTAGCCGCTAAAGTAGCTGTCAGCGGCGCCGCGGACCGGCCCGGTCCTGGTCCGCGGACCGGCGGTTGGGGACCTCTGCTCTATGCCATACATTTTCCCTCAACTATTTCCTGCTAGCTGTATTACTGTGTTTCAAAAGTTATTGAAAATGTTCAATAAAAACATTTTGAAAAGATAAATGTTTCTAAATATGTCCATAAAAGCAGACTACATTCTTTTTTTACTGGCACATTGAAGTTGTTTCTAAGGAAACCGCAGAAATCAACTGACAAAATGTAAAATGTCATACAAAACCTACACTTTTGGTCATCTGGTCATTTAGACATTCAGAAAGTTATACAAGTAATTTATTCATTGGTGAAGAGGAAAATCCATGGCACTCACCAACAGTTAAAATCCATCTTCTCTATTTTGAAAAGGAACTTTAACATATGATAGACCAGGGTGACATACAGGTGTGATACAGCCGCCAGTATATCCCCCTGGCCTGTAATCTTTTTAAGTGTAATTAAAAAATGAGATGCATTTTAACTGTTGGGGAGTGGCATTGATTTTCTTCTCAGCTAGGAAGGGCATTGACTTGGCAGTAAACAATGCACCACCATATAGTATATACAGTGCTATATGGGGTATATTGGGGATCTAGATAGAGGTAGCACCTCTGATGGAGTGCTTGCCGTGTCCTTTCTGGACAGCGCTTCCACCTTTGGTCCTCATCTGATGCTCACCTCTCACCTGTACCTCCAAGTAGCTGCTAGCATGTGGCTGCGGGTACACCCCAGAACACCGCCTCGGCAGGAGGGCCAAACCAGGTGAGGGTAGCTGTTGGGTTTCTTTGAGACCTACGGTGATTTTCAAGGGTTTGCCTACCCTTGCATGTGAAGACTTGATATGGCAGACTGAGCAGAAGAAACCAAGATTCAACTGACAGACAAGCGATTACCAGCACAGCGTTGTGGAGCGCTGAGAGGGAGCAGCGAGGCACATATAGGACACTGCTGGCCATCCACTGCACCCTGACCTATCTCCAGTTGTCTCACATAGTTCTTGCCACTGGGGCTCGATAGGTACAGGCGAGAGAGTGAGGTTGACGACTGCGCAACTCTCGCTCACTTTAATCCAAGTCAAGCGCAAGTCATGACTTCAACCACTGCGTATCTAAAGTCCTGTGGCAATGGGAGAGTGGCAAAGCAGCAGGTGTGGAGTCACTGGAAGCTGTAGTCACGAACCTGCACGCAGGCGGCCCAGGCCATATGGTTGCTCCCCACTGGACCGAAGCAGTAGAGGAGTTCGGCAGCCTCCTGGGTGTCTGAGCAGTCCTGTTCAGGATCACTCTGCTCACCTCAATCGAGGATGGGGCTAGAAAAGGTGCCTCAAACATAGTCTGCTTCATTTCACCTGGCCAGCCTAACGCAGCTGGCGGGTTTCCCATACAGCGGTCGACACACAATAAAGAAAAAGAAAATGATGGTACCCAACCTTGGCACATGGAATGTTAGAACTCTGCTGGATAATACCAAGGCAGACAGACCAGAGACAAGAACGGCATTGGTTGCTCGGGAGCTAGCTCATTACAAGGTTGATATAGCAGCTCTCAGCGAAACACGCCTGGCAGACAAGGGTCAATTGACAGAGCATAGTGGTGGATATACATTCTTCTGGAGTGGTTGAGGCAGCACTGAAAAACGAGAAGCAGGCGTGGGATTTGCTATCAAAACTTATCTTGCTTGTAAACTTACCAGGCTTCTGGAGGGCATCAACGACTGTCTGATGACATTTCAGCTCCCACTTACAAACAAGAAACACGCAACTCTGATCAGTGCCTATGCGCCAACGATGACTAATCCGGATGACATTAAAGATAAGTTCTACGATGAACTTGACACACTTATTTCAGCAATCCCACAGGCAGACAAGCTCATTATACTTGGAGACTTTAATGCCAGAGTGGGAACAGACCATCAAAACTGGGAAGGGGTCATTGGGAGACACGGCACTGGCAAGTGTAACAGTAATGGCCTGCTGCTCCTCAAGATGTGTGCCACACATGACCTTGTCATCACCAACACTTTATTCCGCTTACCCACACGCAAGAAGACATCATGGATGCACCCACGCTCGAGGCATTGGCATCTCATTGATTACATCATTGCCAGGAAAAGGGATGAGATGGACTTTAGAGTGACGAGGGCCATGTGCAGTGCAGACTGCTGGACTGACAATCGCCTCATTGTGTCTAAGTGCAGGCTCCGCATCCTGCCTGCGAGAAGACCCCAAGGGCAGAAAACGACAAAAAGGCTGAATATCTATAAGCTGCAAAATAAAAGAATTTCATAACAACTCATATAGAAACATCTCATGGTTACATATAGTTAAATAGGTATTAATACCATTAGTACCAAGGACTATATGACCTATCATCATATTTTACATATCGACACTGAAAAGGATGACACAAGGTCAGAGCTATAGCTTAGAAAAAAACTTTATTAAAGATTACAAGCAAATGTACGGAGGGAAATATGGCTACACAGAGGGAACGCTATAAAGATGACAGGGAGGCATGTACCTAGGACAGCAAGCCTTAATAATTACACCGCAGTGTTACCCATAAAAAATAATCAAAAAGCTGTATAAAGTAACCTTAAAAAAGAAATAAAAATAAAGAAAAACACATGGATAAAGTCATACTATGCGGTATGCGGTATTTAAATGCGGTATTCCGTATGCAGATTACCATAGGACGCACTAATAATCATAGTAGTATATATAGTCATAGTAAAAAGTCCCAACTGGCAAAGAAAGGCATTATGGCTTAGTTAGTCCGCAATGTTATCCATAAAAAATAAACAAAATGTATAAAGAAACTTAAAAACAAAACAGACATAAAGAAAAAAATGGGTAAGAAAATGCTATGCAGTACTTAGATGTGGTATTACATATGCCAACTATGAGCGGACACAATAGTAGCCATGATATACAGTCACACTAATAGTCCTGACTAGTGGCATAATACTAGTATAGTAAGTGCGGCTCAGTGACCAAGTACCTACCGCAAAGAAAAGGCTGACAATCCCAGGGACGTACCTCCCGCCCCAACGCGCGTTTCGGTGCTCTCACCTTCGTCAGGGGGCATTAATGAAGTGTGCACACAGGGTTTAAAAAGAAGGAACGACCCGGAAATGAACGCGGACAAAACCGGAAGTAGTCGCTCGGTACCATGGAAACCCTTACACCGCAGCGCCCAGCGAGAGGTGGAGTAACGCCGGAGATCACAGGGGCCCCATGCGATCGCCGGCATCAAACCACCCCCACAGAGGCACGCAGGTGCAGAAGGAACCACCTAATAAAAAAGAAGTGAATGAAACAACTCAATGAAGATGCCTATACAACTGGGGAGTCTTACTATATATCATGATAGGAATTAAGCGCTATAAAAGAAACATAGCTATATCACTGCAGACATCATACAAAGATGTGAATTAACAACTCTAATATATATAGAGCATTAGCGTCTAAAACATCTCAGTATATCTTATAAGAGCATTAAACACTACAAAAACAATATAGCAATACAGCTACGAACGTCTTAACAGAGGCAGTCTAGATGAAACATAACAACTATTATATATAGCAATAAATATATAGCAAAAGACATAAATGTCTCAACTAAGTCATAGCCAAACTCAATACCAAAACATCCAGAGATTAAAGATATTATACATAAATTTAGTATTACAACATAATATCATGAACACATACAGAAAAAGCCAAAGATCATCGGAGCAATATAGTTGGTCAAGATACATATAAAAAAATAAATAAAAAACAAATAATAAACTATACAGATGATCTTCAGCCATTTTTTCAAAAGGTCCAAATAACTGCTGACATAGGATGATCATGAACGTAGACTTGACTCGCAGATTTCAACATGCGTAGTGGCATCCTCATAGAGCATATACGATAGAAATAGGGCCGCATACACTGGAAAAAACAAAAACCTGTTAAAATCAATTAAAAACAATATAACAAACCCTCTAGTGGAACCATACCACAGAAAGGACCAAGGATCGCAAGGAGTATTATGATGTAAAACTAACTACAGGAAGATTATAAGAAAATTATAAAAAGGGGGCATAGCTTATGTTATCATTCAGTCCAGCTGGTTGGACCGTGTTCAACGTCCAGATCCATCTGGACTCCACACGGGCCAACCGCTGGAAAGTGCTCCCTCCACGAATACCCACGTCCAACTGATCTATACCTCTAGCCTTAAGAAGACTAGCATCACAGGAGTGAAACCTCCTGAAGTGACGTGGCAATGTTTTAAGTGTGGTAATATCCTCTACTGTGGCCGCTGCGCTGATGCCCAAAACGTGTTCACGTATACGTGTTTTGAGTTGGCGTGTAGTCATGCCAATGTATTTTTTCTCACATGGACATGTGACCATATAGATCACATTCCTAGTGGAACATGTTATTTTCTTATTAATTTTATACTCACGTGATCCATCAGAATTGGAGAATACACCGACTCTCTCAATATTGGGGCAAGCAACGCAGCGGCCACAGGGAGCACACCCAACGCGGACCACCATAGAGTCCAAGAAGGTACCAACCCCCTGACCTGTATAGTGACTATGAACAAGCATGTCTCTAAGATTCCTAGATCTTCTAACCGCCACTCCAGCTCTATCGGGTAAGTGGCGTGCAATTATAGGGTCTGCTTTGAGAACATGCCAAGACTTTTGTAGAATCTTCTTCATCAATGGAAAGTGCGAATGGTATCTGGTGACAAACCGGACTATATCACGTTCCTGCTTATCATTTCTATTGTTATATAGGAGTGAATCTCTCGACGTGTGTCTGGCTCTATTAAAAGCCCTTTTAATATTCCTCTTACTATGACCTCTGGATAGCAGTCTATTTTTTAGGTCCTCAGCTTGGCACAAAAAATCACCTTCAGTTGAACACAGACGTCGTAATCTAAGGAATTGGCCAGTAGGGACAGCCCGAATAACATGATCAGGATGAGAGGAGGAGGCATGCAACAAGAGATTGGTCGAAGTAGGCTTCCTGTAAATGACTGTTTGTAGGCTCCCTGAAACATCACGTTTCAATGTGACGTCCAAAAATTCAATGGCAACGTCATCGAACTTGTACGTCAATGTGATGTTATATGGATTATTATTTAGGGATGTCATAAAGTCATTTAGACTCACAGAGGAGCCCCGCCAGATTATCAAGATGTCGTCAATGTACCGTGTCCATAAAAGGACACGGCACATTGACTCAGGACAATCCGGCAGGGAGAGGTCCCTCTCCCACAGCCCCAGGAACAAGTTGGCATACGCAGGGGCAAAAGGAGCCCCCATAGCTGTGCCCTGGAGCTGCAGGAAGAAGGACCCCTTAAAAACAAAAAAATTAAGGGGAGGAGACTTCCGCCCGAACTCCACGGCCGCCCACCAAAGGGGGCATGACGAACGCTGCGGTGCTGGAGTGTGACAAAATGGAGGCCGCACAACCGGCGTGTTTAGCCGCTAAAGTAGCTGTCAGCGGCGCCGCGGACCGGCCCGGTCCTGGTCCGCGGACCGGCGGTTGGGGACCTCTGCTCTATGCCATACATTTTCCCTCAACTATTTCCTGCTAGCTGTATTACTGTGTTTCAAAAGTTATTGAAAATGTTCAATAAAAACATTTTGAAAAGATAAATGTTTCTAAATATGTCCATAAAAGCAGACTACATTCTTTTTTTACTGGCACATTGAAGTTGTTTCTAAGGAAACCGCAGAAATCAACTGACAAAATGTAAAATGTCATACAAAACCTACACTTTTGGTCATCTGGTCATTTAGACATTCAGAAAGTTATACAAGTAATTTATTCATTGGTGAAGAGGAAAATCCATGGCACTCACCAACAGTTAAAATCCATCTTCTCTATTTTGAAAAGGAACTTTAACATATGATAGACCAGGGTGACATACAGGTGTGATACAGCCGCCAGTATATCCCCCTGGCCTGTAATCTTTTTAAGTGTAATTAAAAAATGAGATGCATTTTAACTGTTGGGGAGTGGCATTGATTTTCTTCTCAGCTAGGAAGGGCATTGACTTGGCAGTAAACAATGCACCACCATATAGTATATACAGTGCTATATGGGGTATATTGGGGATCTAGATAGAGGTAGCACCTCTGGTGGAGTGCTTGCCGTGTCCTTTCTGGACAGCGCTTCCACCTTTGGTCCTCATCTGATGCTCACCTCTCACCTGTACCTCCAAGTAGCTGCTAGCATGTGGCTGCGGGTACACCCCAGAACACCGCCTCGGCAGGAGGGCCAAACCAGGTGAGGGTAGCTGTTGGGTTTCTTTGAGACCTACGGTGATTTTCAAGGGTTTGCCTACCCTTGCATGTGAAGACTTGATATGGCAGACTGAGCAGAAGAAACCAAGATTCAACTGACAGACAAGCGATTACCAGCACAGCGTTGTGGAGCGCTGAGAGGGAGCAGCGAGGCACATATAGGACACTGCTGGCCATCCACTGCACCCTGACCTATCTCCAGTTGTCTCACATAGTTCTTGCCACTGGGGCTCGATAGGTACAGGCGAGAGAGTGAGGTTGACGACTGCGCAACTCTCGCTCACTTTAATCCAAGTCAAGCGCAAGTCATGACTTCAACCACTGCGTATCTAAAGTCCTGTGGCAATGGGAGAGTGGCAAAGCAGCAGGTGTGGAGTCACTGGAAGCTGTAGTCACGAACCTGCACGCAGGCGGCCCAGGCCATATGGTTGCTCCCCACTGGACCGAAGCAGTAGAGGAGTTCGGCAGCCTCCTGGGTGTCTGAGCAGTCCTGTTCAGGATCACTCTGCTCACCTCAATCGAGGATGGGGCTAGAAAAGGTGCCTCAAACATAGTCTGCTTCATTTCACCTGGCCAGCCTAACGCAGCTGGCGGGTTTCCCATACAGCGGTCGACACACAATAAAGAAAAAGAAAATGATGGTACCCAACCTTGGCACATGGAATGTTAGAACTCTGCTGGATAATACCAAGGCAGACAGACCAGAGACAAGAACGGCATTGGTTGCTCGGGAGCTAGCTCATTACAAGGTTGATATAGCAGCTCTCAGCGAAACACGCCTGGCAGACAAGGGTCAATTGACAGAGCATAGTGGTGGATATACATTCTTCTGGAGTGGTTGAGGCAGCACTGAAAAACGAGAAGCAGGCGTGGGATTTGCTATCAAAACTTATCTTGCTTGTAAACTTACCAGGCTTCTGGAGGGCATCAACGACTGTCTGATGACATTTCAGCTCCCACTTACAAACAAGAAACACGCAACTCTGATCAGTGCCTATGCGCCAACGATGACTAATCCGGATGACATTAAAGATAAGTTCTACGATGAACTTGACACACTTATTTCAGCAATCCCACAGGCAGACAAGCTCATTATACTTGGAGACTTTAATGCCAGAGTGGGAACAGACCATCAAAACTGGGAAGGGGTCATTGGGAGACACGGCACTGGCAAGTGTAACAGTAATGGCCTGCTGCTCCTCAAGATGTGTGCCACACATGACCTTGTCATCACCAACACTTTATTCCGCTTACCCACACGCAAGAAGACATCATGGATGCACCCACGCTCGAGGCATTGGCATCTCATTGATTACATCATTGCCAGGAAAAGGGATGAGATGGACTTTAGAGTGACGAGGGCCATGTGCAGTGCAGACTGCTGGACTGACAATCGCCTCATTGTGTCTAAGTGCAGGCTCCGCATCCTGCCTGCGAGAAGACCCCAAGGGCAGAAAACGACAAAAAGGCTGAATATCTATAAGCTGCAAAATAAAAGAATTGCAAGGGAATTTGCCAATGACCTTGATGGCAGACTGTTAAATATACTGCAGGCAGAGGAGATCGGCGTTGAGGAACAATGGACAATTCTGAGAGATGCTGTTTATAATACTGCTCTGGAGCATCTCGGATCAGCAGCCAGAAATAATCAAGACTGGTTTGATGAAAACGACGAGGAAATAAAGACACTCCTAGAAGAGAAACATCAGCGGTACAAGGTGTATCAAAATGAGGCCACGTCGTTAGCTAAGAATGGTACCTTTACCAACATAAAAAGAAAGGTACAAATCAAGCTATGCAAGATGCAGGATATCTGGTTTAGCAAGAAGGCCGACGAAATTCAGGGTTATGCAGATACCCATGACCAGAAACACTTCTACGATGCGCTCAAAGCTGTATATGGACCCCAGTCATGAAGCTCTTCATCTCTGCTTAACGCAGATGGAACTAAGCTGCTGACAGAAAAGAAACAAATTCTGGAATGGTGGGCTGAGCACTTTAATAATATTCTTAATCGCCCTGCCAATATCAATGATGAGGCTATTGCTCCCCTGCCCCAGGTAGAAATCAACAAGGAGCTTGATGTTCTTTCAAGTGGAGAAGAAAGTCAGGAAAGCAGTAAAACAACTTTCTTGTGGAAAAGCACCCAGAAATGATGCTATACCTGCTGAGGTATATAAAGCTGGCGGCCCTGTTCTGATGCAAACGGTGACCAAACTATTCCAATCAGAGGCGTAGCTAGGGTTTCAACTTAGGGGGGGCGAAACATCTGAGTGGGCCCCTAACCAGCTAACCCTGATTACAGTTACGGTTGCGCACTCTAATTGTGAATACAGGGGAACCTCAGAATATGACACTACTGTTATTGAAAATAAATCTATATACAAAAACGAACATTGACTTTACCGCCATATTGTGACCATATGCAACTTTGATGGTCACAGTGCCCCTATAACAATAATGCTTTAGTGCCCACTTAACATTTAATAATGTCCCCTAAGTCCTCCATGTACTGCTCCATTATACACAGTATGGTGAGCTTAAAGCTTCCCTATACACAGTCTAAGGCCCACACAGCTCCCCTATACACAGTATGATGATTCTATAACTCCCCTATACACCATATGATGTTCCCACTGCTCCCCTCTACACAGTATGATTCCACTGCTCCCCTATAGATAATATGAGCCCAATGCTCCCCTCTACACAGCATAATGCTGACAGAACTCCACTATAGAAAGTATAATGCCCCCCAGAGCTCCCCTATACACAGTGTAATGGGCCAACAGCTCCCATATGCACAATATGCCTTCACAGTTCCCTATACCCAGTATGATGGGCCCACAGCTTCCTTATACACAGTATGATGGGCCTGCAGCTCCCGTATACACAGTATGATGTCCCTCACAGTTCCCCTGTACGCAGTATGATGGGCCCGCAGCTCCCTTATACACAGTATGATGGGCTCGCAGCTCCCTTATACACAGTATGATGGGCCCGCAGCTCCCTTGTACACAGTATGATGGGCCTGCAGCTCCCTTATACACAGTATGATGGGCCCGCAGCTCCCTTATACACAGTATGATGTCCCTCACAGTTCCCCTGTACACAGTATGATGGGCCCGCAGCTCCCTTATACACAGTATGATGGGCCCGCAGCTCCCTTATACACAGTATGATGGGCCCGCAGCTCCCTTATACACAGTATGATGGGCCCGCAGCTCCCTTATACACAGTATGATGTCCCTCACAGTTCCCCTGTACACAGTATGATGGGCCCGCAGCTCCCTTATACACAGTATGATGGGCCCGCAGCTCCCTTATACACAGTATGATGGGCCCGCAGCTCCCTTATACACAGTATGATGGGTCCGTAGCTCCCTTATACACAGTGTGATGGGCCCGTAGCTCCCTTATACACAGTGTGATGGGCCCGCAGCTCCCTTATACACAGTATGATGTCCCTCACAGTTCCCCTGTACACAGTATGATGGGCCCGCAGCTCCCTTATACACAGTATGATGGACTCGCAGCTCCCTTATACACAGTGTGATGGGCCCGTAGCTCCCTTATACACAGTGTGATGGGCCCGTAGCTCCCTTATACACAGTGTGATGGGCCCGCAGCTCCCTTATACACAGTATGATGTCCCTCACAGTTCCCCTGTACACAGTATGATGGGCCCGCAGCTCCCTTATACACAGTATGATGGGCCCGCAGCTCCCTTATACACAGTATGATGGGCCCGCAGCTCCCTTATACACAGTATGATGGGCCCGCAGCTTCCTTATACACAGTATGATGGACTCGCAGCTCCCTTATACACAGTGTGATGGGCCCGTAGCTCCCTTATACACAGTATGATGGGCCCGCAGCTCCCTTATACACAGTATGATGGGCCCGTAGCTCCCTTATACACAGTATGATGGGTCCGTAGCTCCCTTATACACAGTATGATGGGCCCGCAGCTTCCTTATACACAGTATGATGGACTCGCAGCTCCCTTATACACAGTGTGATGGGCCCGTAGCTCCCTTATAAACAGTGTGATGGGCCCGCAGCTCCCTTATACACAGTGTGATGGACTCACAGCTCCCTTATACACTGTCTGATGGGCCCACAGCTTACTTATACACAGTATGATGGGTCCGTAGCTCCCTTATACACAGTATGATGGACCCGCAGCTCCCTTATTCACAGTATGATGGACTCGCAGATCCCTTATACACAGTGTGATGGGCCCACAGCTCCCTTATACACAGTGTGATGGGCCCGCAGCTCCCTTATACACAGTGTGATGGACTCACAGCTCCCTTATACACTGTCTGATGGGCCTGCAGCTCCCGTACAAACAGCATGATGGACTCACAGCTTTCTTATACATATTATGATTGTCCAGCAGCTCCTGTATACACAGTATGATGGGCCCACAGCTCCCATATACACAGTATGATGGGCCCACAGTTCCCTTTCATGATCTGGATACCCTGGTCATTTACTCATCCTCCGGCGTATTCACTATTTTGTGGCACTGCTGCAGTGCCGCGGCTCAAACTTGTGAGCGCAGCTTCTGACAGGCCAGAAGTTAGAAGCTATGTCACAAGCGCTCAATGTAAGACTATGAGGCTATGTGCACTTGTTGCGGATTCGTATGCGGATTTACCGCGGATTTCCTGTGTTTTTTGTGCAGCTTTCGCCTGCGTTTTACCACCTGCGGAATCCTATACAGGAGCAGGTGTAAAACGCTGCGGAATCCGCAAAAAGAATTTACATAATGCAGAAAATACAATGCAGCGTTTCCGTGCGGTATTTTCCGCACCATGGGCTCTGCGGATTTGGTTTTCGATAGGTTTACATGGTACTGTAAAACAGATGGAAAACTGCTGCGAATCCACAGTGGCTAATCCGCACCGTGTGCACATAGCCTGAGAGTGAGAAAGAGGCCAGAACGAGGCTCCCACAGACTCACATTGATTAGTGACCTCTGCGCTGCTCCAGGAAACACTGGAGTCTCGGACAGGTCACAAACTGCAGGAGACGGAGCCGAGCGGAGACTAAAACATGAAAACGCCAAGGTGAGTATCAGACAGGGGGCAGGGGATGGGGATTTTCAGCACCGCTCCAGCAATGAAATAAAAAATAATGCTGGAGTTACTGGTTATTGGTTACTGTATGCGGGCTCCTCATACTAATACTCCTAAAAGACCCAGGTGGTATGTATCAAAAGCCCCCTACCCCCCATCTCCAGCCTCCCCAGACAGCAAATATTACATGATGGAGCACATATAATATCATAACAAAACATTATAATATTCAGCCCCCAGTGACCTGTTCCCCCTCCCCCACTTCAGCCCCAATACCCCCATCATCTCACATCCACCCCCTCAGTGCCCTGTCCCACCTCACCCACCTTCTGCCCTCACAACACCCAAATAGTCTCACATTCACCCCTCAGTGTCCTGTCTCCCCTCACTCACTTTCAGCCCCCACAATACCCCAATGGTCTCACAGTGACATACCTGAATTTAATAAACCTAATAAGTTCCATCCCCACTTACTGATAAAGTTTGCAGGCAGGACCAGGAAGTGTAAGTGAAATGAAAGGTGGGCACTAGGACCCAGTGTGCCTGAGCCAATCCCAGCGTGCACAGAGTGAAGAAAACTGCAGCCGGGGGAAAAGCTTCATCATCAGGTCAGACGGGCGAAACCATTCACTGCAGGAGGGAGACTGCAGCCGGCCACTGTGCTAATAGCCTGCAGAGTCTCCGACAGACAGAAGCAGACATTATACACTGCTCTGCTCCTATGCGGTGTTCTGCCTCGTCACAGAAGTGGCCCTGGCTCCCAGTGGGCCCCTTCATTTGACAGGGCCCGGGGCAATGGCCCCCTCTGCCCCCCCAGTAGCTACGCTACTGATTCCAATGTATGTGGACAAAGGAATGGGTTCCACAACAGATGAAAGATGCCAGCATAATTGACATATACAAGAGGAAAGGTAATCGCCAATCTTGTGACAACCATCCAGGCATCTCCCTTCTGTCCACTGCAGGCAAAATATTGGCTCATCTCTTGCTCAACCGCCTTTTACATCACCTTGAGCAAGGACTATTACCCGAAAGCCAGTGTGGTTTCCGTGCTAAACGTGGAACAGTAGATATGGTCTTTTCAGCACGTCAACTTCAGGAAAAGTTCTAGGAGCAACACCGTGACCTTTATGTAACTTTTGTTGATTTGACCAAGGCTTTGGACACAGTCAGTAGAGATGGCCTCTGGAAGATCATGGCAAAATTCGGCTTCCCGAGCAAGTTCATCTCAGTCGTCCGGCAGTTCCATGATGGCATGATGGTGAAGGTTCTGAATGATGGAGACGAATCTGAGGCTTTCCCAGTAACAAACGGCGTAAATCAAGGCTGTGTGCTTGCTCCAACTCTGTTCAGTATGCTGTTCTCTGCAATGTTAAGTGATGCCTTTAACAACTGTGAAGATGAAATCCAGGTTAGGTACAGGACTGATGGCAAGCTATTCAACCCAAAATGCCTGAAGGCGGTTACGAAATTGCATGAGACTGTTATCCATGAATTATTATTTGCTGATGACTGTACACTTAACACTAGCATGGAACAGCAGATGCAGCATGAAATGGACTGTTTTTCGAAAGCTTGTGACAGTTTTGGTCTCGAGATCAACATTAGAAAAACCGAAGTCATGTATCAACCGGTTCCAGGAAACTGTACAAGGAGCCACGTATCACGGTGAAGGAGCAAAACCTCAAAGCAGTCGATAACTTCACCTACTTAGGCAGCACACTTTCCCATGAAGTAACCATAGACGCCGAGGTTAATAACAGAATCGCCAAAGCCAGTGCCGCCTTCGGGAGACTGCGTAAGAACGTCTGGGAACGAAGGGGACTCAGCCTTACCACCAAGCTGAAGGTCTACTGCGCGGTGGTCCTCACCACACTTCTCTATGCTAGCGAGACCTGGACAGTCTACAGCTAGCATGCTAAACAGCTTAATCATTTCCACATGAGTTGCCTCCGCAGACTCTTCCACATCAAGTGGCAAGACAATGTCCCGGACACGGCAATTCTGGAACAAACTGGGCTCTGCAGCGTTTATACTCTCCTTCTGTAAGTCCAAGCCAGGTGGGTTGGACACGTTGTTAGAATGCCTGACAGCCGACTACCGAAACAACTGCTGTACGGAGAACTGTGCCAAGGAAAGCGAGCAGTTGGGGGGAAGAAGAAGCGCTATAAAGACTGCCTTAAGGTGTCTCTCAAAAAACCTGGAAGTCAACACCAATGAATGGGAAAAGCTTGTCCTGGATCATCCTGGTTGGCGGGGCAGGATCACTCAGGAGCACGTGCAGATGAAGATAGGAAAATCTTTGACGCAAAAAGAAAGAGCGCAAGGCACAAGTAGAATCTGGTGTACTGACCACATCTGCTTCCTTATGTCAAGTATGTGGGTGAACCTTCAGGG
This sequence comes from Ranitomeya variabilis, assembly GCF_051348905.1. Classification (NCBI taxonomy): domain Eukaryota; kingdom Metazoa; phylum Chordata; class Amphibia; order Anura; family Dendrobatidae; genus Ranitomeya; species Ranitomeya variabilis. The sequence continues at coordinate 470,470,825 of NC_135235.1, read as the reverse complement.
CCCAGATTGGACTCATCAGCCACCTCCGGACCCATAACTACTAATTCTCTTCTAACCCTGAAGTCATGGTCATCTTCGAAAACGAAGGACAAATATCACAGTACTATTGCAGCGATTTTTTTTTATCTTAGGCTACTTTCACACTTGCGTCGGTACGGGCTCGTCACAATGCGTCGGGCCCATTCTGCTGTCCGGGGAGGAGGGGGCGGAGTTTCGGCCGCGCATGCGCAGTTGAAAATGGCGGATATGATACACAAAAAAGGTTACATGGAACTTTTTGTGCCGACGGTCCGCCAAAACACGATGCATCCATCGCACGACGGATGCGACGTGTGGCAATCAGTCGCAATGCGTCGCTAATGCAAGTGTATGGAGAAAAACGCATCCTGCAGGCAACTTTGCAGGATGCGGTTTTTCTCCAAAACGACGCATGGCGACGTGTGTCACACGACGCAAGTGTGAAAGTAGCCTTACACTGATGGGCAAAAGGGTAACAATGTTTTGAACTGTTAACTTTCAGGCTCCATATCTAACCATCCACTACTGTTTTGAATGTGACACTTCTTGGCTATCTAATACACAAATTTGACTTGCAACTATTTAGCATATGATTAGTTATGCAGATTCTTGTCATGTCATTGTATTATTATTGTTTTTAATATTTTGTTAGTATTTTGAAAATCCTCCTTTGGCTTTCAGCACTGCCTGAATTCTTCTGTGCATGCTGTCAATCAGATTTAAACATATGTATTGACTGAAATCTGATCCCAAGTCTCTTAAGACTACACATTCTCAAAGTTGGTACATACTGGTCGACTCACTTGGGTATGTATACATTGTCACGACTCTGTTGTTAGGTGTCCCAGGACCAGTGGCTCCTTCCCTGGCCCTAACGCTAGGGGCACCCTAGTACACCCCATTACCCGAATTACTTCTGATGGTGAAGATGCCGAGGCTACATACCTTGCCTTAGCTCCGGAATCCACCATTAGTCTGTATCCTTCCCCCACCCATTGAAGAGGGGAGTAGTAGTGTACCATAATAAACCAACCAGACTAACAAGGTAATATGAATAGGGGTAAAGGAAAAACACAGACATACAAACATGCTCACACATATAACAGAGAAATGCACAGGTGAGTGGTGGATGGGGTTTAACCAGAGTAGGAGAAGAAAGGGAATTATCTCACACTCAAAGCCTAGCAACAGTCACAGATAAACCCACCAACCGCCTTCTCCAATAATAGCCACCAACAATCTCCAGCCATGCAGCATAAGCTGACAATAAGTGTTAGGCCGGGTTCACATTAGCATTTGAGTCGGCAGCGTGGTGCTGCAAACTTTTTTCCTTAGCTCCGCCTACTTCTGCATGCGTCCTGCGTACCTATCTTTAACATTGGGTACGCAGGGACATGTCTTGTATGCGGATGTGTCCGCGTGCGTCGTTTTGACATGCCCGCTGAATGCAACATGTTGCATTCGGTGGGCATGTCAAAACGCCGCACGCGGACGCATCCGCATACAACGCATGTCCCTGCTTACCCAATGTTAGAGATAGGTACGCAGTACACATGTGGAATTAGGCAGAGCTTAAGGAAAAAGTCTGCAGCACCACGATGGGGACTCAAACGCTAATGTGAAAAAGACCAGATAAGCCGCATCCTGCAATCACAAGGCCTCTGTGGGCATGAGGGTGCACGTCAACACCAGGGGGTCCATCCCAGATATAAAATCCATACCCAAAAAGCAAAAAGGACAGTGGACAGTGAAAAGCAGCTTACATTTTACATTTTATTCTGCCTCCTGCGGCAGGAGGCAGAATAAAATGTGAGCTGCTTTTTCACTGTCCATTGTGGCGCTGTCCTTTTTGCTTTTTTCAAACGCTAATGTGAACTTAACCTAAGTCAGGGTCTTGTTTATATAGGAAATCGGAGTGGCTAACAGTGCACAGCTGAGAGCCTTAAGGTACCGTCACACTCAGCAATGCTGCAGCGATATAGACAACGAGCCGATCGCTGCAGCGTCACTGTTTAGGTCGCTGTAGAGATGTCAAACACAGCAGCTCCAGAACGATGCAGGAGCGATCCAGTGACGTAACGGTGACTCACTTATCTTTCTCACAGGTCCTTAGCTCCATGTAAAACATTGCTGGCATCGTTGCTTTTGCTGTCAAGCACGACGATACACGCCGACCTGACGACCAAATAAAGTTCTGGACCTCTAGCTCCGACCAGTGATATCACAGCGGGATCCAGATCGCTGCTGCGTGTCAAGCACAACGAGATCGCTAACCAGGACGCTGCAACGTCACGGATCGTTGTCGTTCTCGTTGTAAAGTTGCTGAGTGTGAAGGTACCTTAAGCTTCAGGAGCAGATTAACCCCTGCATTGCCATAATAAATTTACATTGTTTAATAAGAAGGTGAAGTACTTCTAATCAGTGCAGGAGTAGGAGAAATCAGCCGCTGAGGTCTTCTGGATACTCTCTGTCACGATAAACCCATGATATACAGCTTTTTCTTCAACTCTTCCCATAAGTGTTCAATTGGGTTTAGGTCTGGGCTTCCCATAAGTGTTCAATTGGGTTTAGGTCTGGGGACTGTGGAGGCCAATCCAGCACCTCTACTTTATTGTCATTGACTCACTTCTCCGCCAATACTGGAACAGTATGTTGTCCTTTTCATACCCATAGTACTCAAGTGTACCAAGCAACTTGTCTTGTAGTATACTCGAATAGCTCAGCATTGAGACCACCATCAATCCTGGTCAAGTATCCAACGCCTTTGGCTGTGAGATAACCCCATATCACCAGGATTTCTCCTCCGAACTTGACAATTCCTTCAATTTCTCGATCCATGGTCCCTTTTACCCATTTTTTCAGACACGTTTGTAGCCATTATAGCCTAGTCTATTGACTTTCATCTCATGTCTCCAAATTACCATTCCAATTAATTTTCTACTGTTCACTTTTCGTACTTTTTTGCAAACTCGAGCTGACGCTTCTCATAACGATATTGGAGTCAAGGCTTCTTCACCTTTTTTGTTCCACTATTAAAGACTTGTGTTACATGCATTGTGATTGCATATATATCTGTGAGCTCAGTATTACGATGCATATGAGCCACCTGCACTGCTTTGTTTGTCGCTCCTCTGGTTCCAGGACACTCGACATCAGAATCGTGACACTGTATACATACCCAAGTGAGTAGACCAGTATACACCAACTTTGAGAATGTGTAGGAGAGACCTAAAGCTCCCAGCACATATGTCACAAATATCCAGAGTCTCCGATTAACCAATGTAAGTGAAAATAGAGGGCCCGAAATATCAAGACCGGCGATTTTCAAATCAGCCTTGTTAAGGCAATGAGCTGAAGTCAGACACTCCTGATTCATGAAGCGACGTTTACCTCTTAATGTATCAGGAGAGCCAGACAAGTTTTGTACACCACTGTGTTCTCCTCGTCACAAATTCTACTCCACTCTAAGCTGGAGTGAAATTTGTGGGGTAGCAAATAGTGATGAGCGAACATACTCAGATAACGTGTTATCCAAGCATGCTTGGGTGTTATCCGAGTATCTTGGGCATGCTCGGATAATATGTTCAAGTCACTGCGACTGCATGTGTTGCAGCTGTTAGACAGCCGCCATACATGCGGGGACTGCCTAGCAAACAGGTAATCCCCGCATTAGTTGTGGGTGTCTAACAGTCACAAAACATGCAGACGAGCATGTTTGCTCATCGCTAGTAGCAAACAGCTTGTCATGAATTTGACGAGCAGAAGTCGCCACATAGGCGTCCCATCCAATTTCTTCCCACTTATCAGTAGCTGGGAAAAAATGGTGTGAGAATGCCGAAAGTCAAATAATTTTAGTGCAGCTACTAGTCAAGCCAAAATTATTCGACATTTTAAACCTTTTTACACCAGAATACTGGTAAAAGGTTTGATGATTCAGGTCCAATGTCTTTTTGGCCTTTAATATGTCAAATGGAAAGGGATACCTTTCTTTTGATGCCTGGAACTATACAACAAATAGTAATCTAGTAGAAAAATGAATACTGCATTTTTTGATAATAGGATCCTATGAGCAACACGTATTGTGTCCCTATACAGTGTCATAAGTTGGAGGTATACATTGGAATGTTTCTGACAAAAACCTCAATGGTCACAATTACCCATACAGACATGGAATAACTCTCACTATAACTAGTGTATAGTCCTAGATTTGCTAGGATTTCGGCCATTGTGCAGTTTGCGAAATAATATTTCTTACACACGTGCTCAAAATTGTTGGTACCCCTCATTTAATGACAGAAAAACCCACAATGGTCACAGAAATAACTTGAATCTGACAAAAGTAATAGTAAATAAAAGATCTATGAAAATGATCAAATGTAAGTCAGACATTGCTTTTCAACCATGCTTCCACAGAATTAAAAAAAAAAAACAACTCATGAAATAGGCCTGGACAGAAATAATGGTACCCCTGAAAATAATGTGACAAAAGGGACATGTTAAATCAAGGTGTGTCCACTAACTAGCATCACAGGTGTCTACAATCTTGGAATCAGTTAGTGGACCTGTATACAGGGCTACAGATACTTACTGTGCTGTTTGGCGACATGGTGTGTATCACATTCAACATGGACCAGAGGGAGCAAATGGAGAGTTGTCTCAGGAGATTACAAAGAAAATTATAGAAAATCATGTTAAGGGTAAAAGTTATTAGACCATCTCCAAGTAGCTTGATGTTCCTGTGACTACAGTTGCACATATTATTCAGAAATTTCAGATACATGGGACTGAAGCCAACCTCCCTGGACGTGGCCGCAGGAGGAAAATTGATGACAAAGACACGGATAACACGAATGGTAACAAAAGAGCCCAGAAAAACTTCTATACAGATTACTGTAAAGGTGAACTTCATGTAAGGAAAATCAGTGTCAGATCGCACCATCCGTTATTGTATGAGCCAAAGCGGACTTCATGGGAGACGACCAAGGAGGACATCATTGTTGAAAAAAAAATCCTAAAAAAAACAGACTGAAATTTGCCAAACTACATGTTGTCAAGCCACAAAGCTTCTGGGAGAATGTCCTATGGACAGACAGATGAGACAAAAATTGAGCTTTTAAGCAAAGCACATCAGCTCTATGTTCACAGACGGAAAAATGAAGCATATCAAGAACACTGTCCCTACTGTGAAACAGGGAGGGGGCTCTGTTATGTTCTGGGGCTGCTTTGTTGCATCTGGCAGTACATTTTTTGATAATAGGATCCTATGAGCTACATGTATTGTGCCCCTATACAGTGTCATAAGTTGGAGGTTTACTGTTGTGAATTCCGTTCTTGGGCTCCATCCTGTGGTTGCGAATGCTATTTTTGGGAGTTCTGCTCTTGGGCTCCCTCTGGTGGTTTCAAGTGGAACTTAGCAGCTGCTTTCACTAATCGGTTTCCTGGCCTTGTTATTTAACTGGGCTTTTGGCTGTAGTGGATGCCAGCTGTCAATGTTTCTTCCTGTGGATTCAGTCCTTTCCTGGAAGTTCTCTGTTGGCCAGTCCATTTCAGCTTAAGATAAGTTCTGCTAGTTTTTGGGTGTTTCCCTGCTTATGACCTTCTGTTCAGTTTATGTTATGTCTCTTTTGTCCAGCTTGTCATTATGAAATATTCCGGCTAGTTGGAAGCTCTGGGGTTGCAGATTTGCCCCTCCACACTGTGAGTCGGTGTGGAGGTTATTTTTGTAAACTCTGCGTGGACATTTAGTTTTTATACTGACCGCACAGTAGCCTTTTCTATCTCTGTCTATTTAGATAGTATTGGCCTCCTTTGCTAAAATCTAGTTTCATTTCTGAGTTTGTCATTTCCCTCTCCACTCACTGTCAATATTTGTGGGGGGCTATCCTTCCTTTGGGGGTTTCTCTGAGGCGAGATAGTTTTCCGTTTCCATCTTCAGGGGTAGCTAGTTCTTAGGCTGTGAAGAGGCATCTAGGCAGAGATAGGAACGCTCCACGGCTATTTCTAGTGTTGGTGTTAGGAGTAGGGATTGCGGTCAGTAAAGCTACCACCTCCTCAGAGCTAGTACATTATTTGTTTTACCCACTAGGTCATTTCAGTGCTGCTCCGTAATCACTAGGTCATATTAGTGATTACTGTCTGTGGAGCTGCCACCTCCTCTGAGCTTGTCCAAGATTGGTTTTACCCACCAGGTCATCTCAGTACCACTCCGTAACCACCAGGTCATAACAGTACAGCTGGCCCACAATGTGTTAAATGCATCTCAAAAGAGGGAAGAGAAAGTTCTGAGTCATTGTTTTTTTTTTTCTTGTTGCTTGTTTCGTCTTTTTTTTCCCCTTGATTTTTGGATGGTGCAGGAGCTTGGTGCTGATATGGAGGTTCAGGGTCTGTCTGCGTGTGTTGATCATCTCGCTGCAAGGGTACAGAGTATCCAAGACTATGATGTTCAAACTCCTGTTTCAGAGCCTAGAATTCCTATCCCTGATTTGTTTTCTGGGGATAGATCTAGGTTTTTGAACTTTAAAAATAATTGCAGATTGTTTTTTGCTCTGAGACCCCGTTCCTCTGGTGACCCTATTCAGCAGGTGAAGATTGTTATTTCTCTGCTGCGTGGCGACCCGCAGGATTGGGCATTCTCCCTTGAGCCAGGGAATCCTGCATTGCTCAATGTAGATTCATTTTTTCAAGCACTTGGATTGCTTTATGACGAACCCAATTCTGTGGATCAGGCAGAAAAAATTTTGCTGGCTCTGTGTCAGGGTCAGGAAGCGGCAGAGATATATTGTCAGAAATTTAGAAAGTGGTCTGTGCTTACAAAATGGAATGAGGATGCCCTGGCGGCTATTTTCAGAAAGGGTCTTTCTGAAGCTCTTAAAGATGTTATGGTGGGGTTTCCCACGCCTGCTGGTTTGAACGAATCAATGTCTCTGGCCATTCAGATTGATCGGCGCCTACGTGAACGTAAGGTTGTGCACCATATGGCGGTGTCCTCTGGGCAGAGTTCTGAGCCTATGCAATGTGATAGAGTTTTGATGAGAGCAGAACGGCAGGAGTTCAGACGTCACAATGGGCTGTGTTTTTACTGTGGTGATGCTACTCTTGCTATCTCTGACTGCCCGAAGCGAACTAAGAGGGTTGCTAGGTCGGTTACCATCAGTACTGTACAGCCTAAATTTCTCTTGTCTATTACCCTGATTTGCTCATTGTCGTCCTTTTCTGTAATGGCATTTGTGGATTCTGGCGCTGCCCTGAACTTAATGGACCTAGAATTTGCCAAGCGCTGTGGTTTTTCCTTGGAGCCTTTGCAGAATCCTATTCCCTTGAGGGGGATTGATGCTACGCCATTGGCCAAGAATAAACCTCAGTACTGGACACAGTTAGCCATGAACATGGCTCCAGCACATCAGGAAAATATTCGCTTTTTGGTGTTGCATAATTTGCATGATGTGGTTGTGCTGGGGTTTCCATGGTTACAGGTACATAATCCAGTGCTGGATTGGAAATCTATGTCTGTGACTAGTTGGGGTTGTCAGGGGATACATAGTGACATTCCTCTGATGTCAATTTCCTCGTCCCCTTCTTCTGAAGTTCCTGAGTTTTTGTTGGATTTCCAGGATATATTTGAGGAGCCTAAATCCAGTCCTCTGCCTCCTCATAGGGACTGTGATTGCGCTATTAATTTGATTCCTGGCTGTAAGTTCCCAAAGGGTCGACTTTTCAATCTGTCTGTGCCAGAGCATGCCGCTATGATGACTTATGTAAAGGAGTCCTTGGAGAAGGGGCATATTCGCCCATCTTCGTCACCGTTGGGAGCGGGGTTCTTTTTTGTTGCCAAGAAGGATGGCTCCTTGAGGCCCTGTATAGATTATCGCCTTCTCAATAAGATCACAGTCAAATTCCAGTACCCTTTGCCTTTGCTCTCTGATTTGTTTGCTCGGATTAAAGGGGCTAGCTGGTTTACCAAGATTGACCTTCGAGGGGCGTATAATCTGGTCCGCATCAAACAGGGTGATGAATGGAAAACAGCATTTAATACGCCCGAAGGCCATTTTGAATATCTTGTGATGCCTTTCGGGCTCTCTAATGCTCCATCTGTGTTTCAGTCCATTATGCATGATATTTTCCGGGAGTATCTGGATACATTTATGATTGTATATTTGGATGATATTTTGGTTTTTTCCAATGATTGGGAGTCTCATGTGAAGCAGATCAGGATGGTATTTCAGATTCTTCGTGCTAATACACTGTTTGTGAAGGGGTCTAAGTGCCTTTTTGGAGTTCAGAAGGTTTCTTTTCTGGGGTTCATTTTTTCTCCCTCAGCTATTGAAATGGACCCTGTTAAGGTCCAGGCTATTTATGATTGGACTCAACCCACATCTGTGAAGAGCCTTCAGAAATTTTTGGGTTTTGCTAATTTTTATCGCCGCTTCATTGCTAATTTTTCTACTGTGGTTAAACCTCTGACCGATTTGACCAAGAAAGGTGCAGATGTGGTGAATTGGTCCTCTGCGGCTGTGGAGGCCTTTCAGGAGCTTAAGCGTCGTTTTACTTCTGCCCCTGTGTTGCGTCAGCCAGATGTTTCTCTCCCTTTTCAGGTTGAGGTTGACGCTTCTGAGATTGGGGCAGGAGCTGTTCTGTCTCAGAGAAGTTCTGATGGCTCTGTGTTGAAGCCATGTGCTTTCTTCTCCAGAAAGTTTTCGCCTGCTGAGCGTAATTATGATGTCGGTAATCGGGAGTTGTTGGCTATGAAGTGGGCATTCGAGGAGTGGCGACATTGGCTTGAGGGAGCCAAGCATCGTGTTGTGGTCTTGACCGATCATAAGAATCTGATTTACCTTGAGTCGGCCAAGCGGTTGAATCCTAGACAGGCTCGGTGGTCTTTGTTTTTCTCCCGTTTTGATTTTGTGGTCTCGTATCTTCCGGGATCTAAGAATGTGAAGGCTGATGCCTTGTCTAGGAGTTTTTTGCCTGATTCTCCTGGAGTCCATGAGCCGGCTGGTATTCTCAGGGAGGGGGTGATTCTTTCTGCTATCTCCCCTGATTTGCGGCGGGTGCTTCAGGAGTTTCAGGCTGATAGACCCGACCGCTGTCCTGTGGGGAAATTGTTTGTTCCTGATAGATGGACTAGTAAGGTGATTTCTGAGATTCATTGTTCGGTGTTGGCTGGTCATCCTGGGATCTTTGGTACCAGAGATTTGGTTGCCAGGTCCTTTTGGTGGCCTTCTTTGTCACGGGATGTGCTTTCCTTCGTGCAGTCCTGTGGGATCTGTGCCCGGGCTAAGCCCTGCTGTTCTCGTGCTAGTGGGTTGCTTTTGCCTTTGCCTATCCCTGAGAGGCCCTGGACGCATATTTCCATGGATTTTATTTCTGATCTTTCTGTTTCTCAGAAGATGTCTGTCATCTGGGTGGTTTGTGACCGGTTTTCTAAAATGGTCCATTTGGTACCTTTGCCTAAGTTGCCTTCCTCCTCTGATTTGGTTCCTTTGTTTTTCCAGCATGTGGTTTGTTTGCATGGTATTCCGGAGAATATTGTGTCTGACAGAGGTACCCAGTTTGTTTCTAGGTTTTGGCGGTCCTTTTGTGGTAGAATGGGCATTAGTTTGTCTTTTTCTTCGGCGTTTCACCCTCAGACAAATGGACAGACGGAGCGAACCAATCAGACCTTGGAAACCTATTTGAGATGCTTTGTGTCGGCTGATCAGGATGATTGGGTTACCTTCTTGCCGTTGGCCGAGTTTGCCCTTAATAATCGGGCTAGTTCGGCTACTTTGGTTTCGCCTTTTTTTTGTAATTTCGGTTTTCATCCTCGCTTTTCTTCAGGGCAGGTTGAGCCTTCGGACTGTCCTGGGGTAGATTCTGTGGTGGACAGGTTGCAGCGGATTTGGACTCATGTGGTGGACAATTTAACATTGTCTCAGGAAAAGGCTCAACGTTTTGCTAACCGCCGTCAGTGCGTTGGTCCCCGGCTTCGGGTTGGGGATTTGGTCTGGTTGTCTTCTCGTCATGTTCCTATGAAGGTCTCTTCCCCTAAGTTCGAACCTCGTTTTATTGGTCCTTATAGGATTTCGGAAATTATCAATCCGGTGTCTTTTCGTTTGGCCCTTCCAGCTTCGTTTTCCATTCATAATGTGTTCCATAGATCTTTGTTGCGGAGATATGTGGTGCCCATGGTTCCCTCCGTTGACACTCCTGCTCCGGTGTTGGTTGAGGGGAAGCTGGAATATGTGGTGGAGAAGATTTTGGATTCTCGTCTTTCAAGGCGGAAACTTCACTATCTGGTCAAGTGGAAGGGTTATGGCCAGGAGGATAACTCTTGGGTTTTTGCCTCCGATGTCCATGCTGCCGATTTGGTACGTGCTTTTCATTTGGCTCGTCCCGATCGGCCTGGGGGCTCTGGTGAGGGTTCGGTGACCCCTCCTCAAGGGGGGGTACTGTTGTGAATTCCGTTCTTGGGCTCCATCCTGTGGTTGCGAATGGTATTTTTGGGAGTTCTGCTCTTGGGCTCCCTCTGGTGGTTTCAAGTGGAACTTAGCAGCTGCTTTCACTAATTGGTTTCCTTGATTTGTTATTTAACTGGGCTTTTGGCTGTAGTGGATGCCAGCTGTCAATGTTTCTTCCTGTGGATTCAGTCCTTTCCTGGAAGTTCTCTGTTGGCCAGTCCATTTCAGCTTAAGATAAGTTCTGCTAGTTTTTGGGTGTTTCCCTGCTTATGACCTTCTGTTCAGTTTAAGTTATGTCTCTTTTGTCCAGCTTGTCATTATGAAATATTCCGGCTACTTGGAAGCTCTGGGGTTGCAGATTTGCCCCTCCACACTGTGAGTCGGTGTGGAGGTTATTTTTGTAAACTCTGCGTAGACATTTAGTTTTTATACTGACCGCACAGTAGCCTTTTCTATCTCTGTCTATTTAGATAGTATTGGCCTCCTTTGCTAAAATCTAGTTTCATTTCTGAGTTTGTCATTTCCCTCTCCACTCACCGTCAATATTTGTGGGGGGCTATCCTTCCTTTGGGGGTTTCTCTGAGGCGAGATAGTTTTCCGTTTCCATCTTCAGGGGTAGCTAGTTCTTAGGCTGTGAAGAGGCGTCTAGGCAGAGATAGGAACGCTCCACGGCTATTTCTAGTGTTGGTGTCAGGAGTAGGGATTGCGGTCAGTAAAGCTACCACCTCCTCAGAGCTAGTACATTATTTGTTTTACCCACTAGGTCATTTCAGTGCTGCTCCGTAATCACTAGGTCATATTGGTGATTACTGTCTGTGGAGCTGCCACCTCCTCTGAGCTTGTCCATGATTGGTTTTACCCACCAGGTCATCTCAGTACCACTCCGTAACCACCAGGTCATAACAGTTTACATTGGAATGTTTCTGACAAAAACCTCAAAGGTCACAATTACCCATACAGACATGGAATAACTCTCACTATAAGGCTACTTTCACACTAGCGTCGTTTGGAATACGTCGCAATGCGTCGTTTAGGAGAAAAAACGCATCCTGCAAAGTTGTCTGCAGGATGCGTTTTTTACCCACAGACTTACATTAGCGACGCATTGCGACGTATGGCCACACGTCACATCTGTCGTGCGACGGATGCATCGTGTTTTGGCGGACCGTCGGCACAAAAAAAGTTACATGTAATTTTTTTGTGTGTGTTGTGTCCGCCATTTCCGACCGCGCGCATGGCCAGAACTCCGCCCCCTCCTCCCCGGACATTACAATGGGGCAGCGGATGCGTTCAAAAACTGCATCCGCTGCCCCCGTTGTGTTAATTAACACACTGTCCGTCGGTATGTCGGGCCAACAATTTGCGACGGCCCGTACCGACGGACTAGTGTGAAGTAGCCTAACTAGTGTATAGTCCTAGATTTGCTAGGATTTCGGCCATTGTGCAGTTTGCGAAATAATATTTCTTACACACGTGCTCAAAATTGTTGGTACCCCTCGTTTAATGACAGAAAAACCCACAATGGTCACAGAAATAACTTGAATCTGACAAAAGTAATAGTAAATAAAAGATCTATGAATATGAACAAATGTAAGTCAGACATTGCTTTTCAACCATGCTTCCACAGAATTAAAAAAAAAAACTCATGAAATAGGCCTGGACAGAAATGATGGTACCCCTGAAAATAATGTGACAAAAGGGACATGTTAAATCAAGGTGTGTCCACTAACTAGCATCACAGGTGTCTACAATCTTGGAATCAGTGAGTGGACCTGTGGACCAGGGCTACAGATACTTACTGTGCTGTTTGGCGACATGGTGTGTATCACACTCAACGTGGACCAGAGGGAGCAAATGGAGAGTTGTCTCAGGAGACTACAAAGAAAATTATAGAAAATCATGTTAAGGGTAAAAGTTATTAGACCATCTCCAAGCAGCTTGATGTTCCTGTGACTACAGTTGCACATATTATTCAGAAATTTCAGATACATGGGACTGAAGCCAACCTCCCTGGACGTGGCCGCAGGAGGAAAATTGATGACAAAGACACGGATAACACGAATGGTAACAAAAGAAAAACTTCTATACAGATTACTGTAAAGGTGAACTTCATGTAAGGAAAATCAGTGTCAGATCGCACCATCCGTTATTGTATGAGCCAAAGCGGACTTCATGGGAGACGACCAAGGAGGACATCATTGTTGAAAGAAAAATCCTAAAAAAAACAGACTGAAATTTGCCAAACTACATGTTGTCAAGCCACAAAGCTTCTGGGAGAATGTCCTATGGACAGACAGATGAGACAAAAATTGAGCTTTTAGGCAAAGCACATCAGCTCTATGTTCACAGACGGAAAAATGAAGCATATCAAGAAAAGAACACTGTCCCTACTGTGAAACATGGAGGAGGCTCTGTTATGTTCTGGGGCTGCTTTTTTTGTTGCATCTGGCACAGAGTGTATAGAATCTGTGCAGGGTACAATGAAATTTCAAGACTATCAAGTGATTCTATAGAGAAATGTGATGCCCAGTGTCAGAAAGCTTGGTCTGAGGGGCAGGTCATGGGTCTTGCAACAGGATAATGACCCAAAACACACAGCTAAAAACACCCAAGAATGGTTACGAGGAAAACATTGGACTATTCTGAAGTGGCCTTCTATGAGCCCTGACCTAAATCCTATTGAGCATCTTTGCAAAGAGCTGAAAGATGCCGTGTGGAAAAGGTAACCTTCAAACACAAGACATCTGGAGCAGTTTGCTCTTGAGGAGTGGGCCAAAATACCTGTCGAGAGGTGCAGAAGTCTAATTGACAGTTACTGGAATCGTTTGCAGTGATTACCTCAAAAGGTTGTGCAACAAAATATTAAGTTAAGGGTACCATCATTTCTGTCCAGGCCTATTTCATGAGTTTTATTTTTCTTTATTCTGTGGAAGCATGGTTGAAAAGTAATGTCTGACTTTCTTTTGTTCAGTTTCATAGATCTTTTATTTATTATTACTTTTGTCAGATTCAAGTTATTTCTGTGACCATTGTGTTTTTTTGTGTCATTAAACGAGGGGTACCAACAATTTTGATCACGTGTGTATCACATATATTGCTATATATAAATGGCTACAAAAATTCAATTACAAACATAACTATTCTGCTACTTTTAATAAACCCATTGGCGTTTCAGGATATAAAGGAATGCTCATTCTAAATTACAAAGAAAATGTACTTTACAAAGCAATTAATAAAATATCTACTAATATCATTAATACATACTGTATGTATAAAAATATTTGTAGACATTCTCAATGCTAAAAGTATCAAGGGGGAATTACAATTCAAATGACTTCCTGTCCCATTGCAGACAAAAGTTGTTAGACTCTCTGGCTGGTGGCAGAAAGCAATACACTATATTCAACTTTTCCTGGAATAGATTTTAGCATTAAAATAGTATCCAAGTGTCTTCAGACCATATATTGTTGTCACAGAACACAGTTTATTGTTTTATGTCCTGTCGGCAGCATTTTATATGTTCTGTAAATATTTTAAGTCTTCTCGCACAGTATATGTGTCAAGGAATGAAATATAGCAGCCCAATAGATTTTACAGAGAGATTGAAATTTGGAAATCAGTTGTTGGCCCTCTGTGAGAAAAGAAAATTCTACAGTAAATGCTATAAGATATGTTGTGTTCTATCCTGTCCTTTGTATATTAGGGGCCTTAAATCAAAAGTCAATGGGTTCAGAATGAAGAGTTTATAATGTCTTATTACCACAGTGTGTAAATCTGTCCTAGAAACAGAATAATCTGGGAAAAAGAGGAAGCTCATCCCAGATCAAAGGACCAAAACATGAATAGTTTATTGCATATAAATAGAGAATGTAGCCCAAAGTCATTAAATTCAGTAGTAGGTTACTTATACACTAAGGTAGATATTCAAACCTTGGGCTGAAAGGTATTTTTTACAGATTGCTCAAAAACACAAATCATACAAAATAATCAAAAACCTTAAACAAATAAGACAACAGATACATTGTCCTAAAGAATTGCAGAACTACAATCTGAAATAATCTTGGTATGAACCAAGACCCGGAAGACGATCATCAACTCTTCTGAAACTGACTCCAGTATTACAGAACCGATTCCTCCTTTGGAAACGAGAGTCCAAGAGTTTTAATAAAACCATCCTGTTTTCTGAGAAGGACAACAGGTAAGAAAAGTTTCAATGTAGACACATAGCCAAAATATTCAATGAAACGTTCTTATTCATTTCCCCATGCAATATTTTGTTTAGTTCGTTACATATCTTGTTTAGTTCATTACAGTTTACATTAGTTACACTTTAGCTGCAGACTGAAATGTTACTGTATAAGAATTTGTAACAAGGAAAATTCAGTAGAAATATGCAGAGATGACAGTGCCAAGTGACCCCCTGGGGCCTGATTCTGTGAGAAAAATCCTCCAGCAGTGTGAAACCTGTCCTATGACACATAGGCTTTAAATTGAACATCAAACCTAATAATCCATATCTTATCCCAACAATGACACAAAGAACACTCACTTTCCCCAGAAAGTTCCATCCTCTCCCACTGAAACTTATTTACATATTTCTACTCGTAGCAATTCACATGCTATTCTCTCAAAGACTATGCATCACCATACTACTTGCTTTCAGCAACTTTCTATTCAGTTTCTGTAATGTATCTAGTTTTCTGTACAAAAACAATATCTTATATTTAGGTTTTTACATATGGGATGGTAGTCATAGATAAGCAACGGGAATGTTATCTGCTCACCAATTCTCAATCAAATGAGATGCATATTATATATGTGATTCATGGCTATGTATATTACTTTAATTATTCTCACATAGTTTGCTCATAGAGATTTGCTGATTCAGATTTCCAAGTGTGGTACGAAAAGAAAAGCCTAAGAAGCAAAAGGCATGCACAATTGGAAGAAAGTAAGCTGGTAAACTTATTTTCCAGGACTTGACTATGGGGGACATAAGTGTTGACACCATTTCTCCGGTCACTGAGTCTTCCCTACAAAATGACACCAAGTTTGAGAAGATCAGTATTGACCAGCATTCCTTGGCCGCTGTTGAGCCACCTGTGTTGTGGAAGAAAGGAGGTCGTATGCTCTCTGGGCATCTGGGGTTAAATGTGCTGCTGTTGGCGATCGTCCTTGTTAGCAGTGGGGCTTTCTATGATGTCGCAGTGGTTGAACGGGAGGTGCTGTCTTTTCTGTGCGTCCTTATGGGCCTCACCGGCTGCTGGATGATGGTTTACCTGCTCTGGACATCTAGAAAGGACCGTCACATAAACCTAAAGGACTTCCATGCTGGACCCATCTGGCTGAGAGGTAAGGCTAAGCATAGAGTAAAGGACAATCATGTGGTAGATATGGAGATCAATGTAGTAGAAACATTTAGATTTATTTTATTTCATGGATAATTCCTAATTAATGCTAATTGCCAAATTCACTAAGACAAATTAATTATATATGTAACTGTATAAAAAATTAACATATAAATCAAGCAATCATTTTTTATTTTAAATTGTATTGAAAGATTTATGGTAAGAGAAGTTCTGGAAATGTCATATGGGGCAGAAGGCTTGGAGTACTTGGGGAAGCTACACCAAATACAATATACGGTACATTACTAATTTTCAAATTTACCTTATGTACCTTTCAATCATCTCTTATAAGCCACCATTCCTAAACACAGTTTTGAGTGTAGGGGCACATATATTTTTATATATTGCATATATAATTGATAAAAATAAACTAACAGTTCTATTTTACAATGCATTCTTTGCAACATTTTTTCCACACTTGCCCAAAACGTTTGCACAGTACAGTGTATAGTGAAAGAGAGAGTCAGAATTTACATCCACTTTCGTTTGAGGATGCTCCACAAAATGATCAATAGGGTTTAGGTCTGGAGACATGCTTGGCCAGTCTAGCACTTTTACTCTCAGTTTCTTTGGCAAGGCAGTGGTCCTCTTGGAGGTGTGTTTGGGGTCTTTGTCATGTTGGAATACTGCCCCGCAGCCCAGTTTCCAAAGAGCCATAAAGCTCTGCTTTATTATGTCACTAGTAGAATACCAGCGGAAAATACAGTATGTTAAATTGTTGGTTATGGGAGCTAAAGTAAAATTTTCAGTGTCACCCTAAAATTGACATTTTCAGAGTGCTACCGAAAAAAAAAAAATTTCCACTTTACATTTTTATTATTTTGCCATTTTACTAATTTGTCATAACATTGACGTGATCAACAACTTTTCTTTTAATTTCAACATTTTTATTGATTTTACATATTTAATACATATTATGTAGTATAAACTATTACAACTATTTTTTTAATTATTTTTTATCAAAAATGAAAATTTATGCACCTTTCACAAACATATAAAACATTTACACCCAATTAACAACATAGTGCAACCCTTCCCCATCCTCCCTCCAGTGTAATCTTTAAGTAGTTGACAGACAAAAGAGTAAAATTGGTTTACAATGAAACAACTATCTATTGTAGTGCTATTTGGTAAGCAATGTTTCTGGTTTTACCTTCAGGTGTATATATGAAAAGATTTTTGGGGTTACGTACAACTGTCCATGTGAAAAACACGGGCTCTTGCCAGCTACTTTAAGTGATTGACCTTGTGCTTTGTTTATAGTCATAGCAAATGCAAGTCAGATTGGGAACTGCAAATGCTTAAAATTGAAGGGCATGTCGCTTGGTAGCAAAGGAATACGCGGAATGAAAACATTTGCTCCTTTAGAGTTTCCCATAAGAATAGTGGCTTCAATAACATTGGGCATGAGACTCTAAATGCACAATCTTGTGCCATTACAAATTTTTGGTGGGTCAAGGTTCCAAAGCAAAATTATTGTGGCTCCTATTTTTAAAGTGACCTTATGTGGTGGCATTCCAGGAGGCTCCAAAGAATTCAGAAACTCCAATAGATACATTACGGCTTGTTCACTCTCCATGACTGAATCAATGGACATGTATGTAGTCACCAGACCAGGCAGCCTTCCCTGAAATAGTAGATTTATAGAGCTGACACGCAATAAGTTCCATTACCGACGATGTCATTTCACAAAAATCTTCCAGAAAGGAAATGAGACCAGTAGTGGAATCAGTAGGGAACCTGTCATTTCCAAGGCATAGTAGCTCGTGTGTAAATTTGTCCGCAGTTGTATTTCCCATCAAATGATCCCGCATATTAGTAGTAAGAGTTTTCTTCTGAACATGTATCCACAGATAAGAAGATTTTAGACAGGTATTCAGCTCATCCGCTGGTGTTGTTCCCTTAAGAACAGGTAATGTCTGGCAGAAGTCACCTGCAAAAATTACAACAATTTCCTCCATTAAACGATCAGTGCCATGCAGATCTTTCAAGGTGCGATCAAGGGCCTTGACCGCTTTCTTGTGCACCATGGTACATTCATCCCAAACAATTACTTTGCAAGTTTGTAATACCTTAGCTTTCCCAGAGCCCATAGTGATATTACAGACAGGAGTTTCTGACAGCGCTAGATTAAAGGGCAATCCTAGTGCTGAATGAGCCGTGCACCCTCCATCTAAAAGAGTGGACGCAATCCCAGATGATGCAACAGCCAGGGCAATGTCACTGTTTGAGCGAATTTCTGCAAGCAGCAAATTAATTAAAAATGTTTTACCAGTACCTCCTGATGCATCTAGGAAAAATAGTCCCCCATTTCCACTGGAAATCTGAGCCATGATTGCCATACAAGCCGATCTTTGGTCATCAACCAAAAGAGGCTTATTTAATATGACAAATTCTTTACATTTTTCCAAATCATAGCTATTTTCTTGCAGAATATCTCTGTTCATAATATCAAAGTCTGGTCGATTTGGTGCTGGTAAACCTAATTCTATTAGAGTTTTACTATTGATAGATATGCACCTTTCTTCTAACATCAAGACGGGCTTTGTTGAATATGTCAGCAGTGAAATTTAAGTCTAAGTCTGGATTAACTATCCTTTGCACTCTAAGAATATATTCACTAAGATATTCTTTGTATTTGTCCCAAAGCGCACAGGGAGTGGAAAGTGTGCAGGTTGTAATTATTATAGCGAACAGGTCTTTAGTAGGGTTGAGCGAAACGGATCGGACAAATTCAAAAATCGCCGACTTTCGGCAAAGTCGGGTTTTTTGAAACCCGACCCGATCCTAGTGTGGGATTGGCCATGAGGTCGCCGATCTGCGCGCAAAAGTCGTGTTTCATATGACGCTTTCAGCGCCATTTTTCAGCAAATGAAGGAGGACGCAGAGTGTGGGCAGCGTGATGACATAGGTCTCGGTCCCCATCATCTTAGAGAAGGGCATGACAGTGATTGGCTTGCTTTCTGCGGCATCACAGGGGCTATAAAGGGGCATGCACGCCGACCGCCATCTTACTTCTGCCGATCGTAGCATAGGGAGAGATTGCTGCAGCTTCATCAGAAGAAGGGAAATACGTAGTTAGGGAGGGAAGATTAACCCCCAAACTGCTTGTGCTGTAGCGATTTCCACTGTCCAACACCACCTTTTTTTTGCAGGGACAGTGGAGGCTATATTTTTGAGCATCAGCTATGTAGCTTATTAGGCTGCCTTATAAGGCTCCCTGATAGCTGCATTGCTGTTTGCACGCTGCTGTGCGAACCAACTGCTTTTTTAAAAGCAAAAATCCTATTGCTCCTTTCTGCACAGTTATCTTGTTTATTTGTCCACACATTTGTGTGCAGCAGTCCTTTTTATTGCTGCCATGCTTGTCCTGAGATCATTGTAGGGGGATTGAAATTGTACTACAGTCCTTGTATTTTTTCATATATCTTCCAGCCACTTTCTGCCACTTACATTGTGTTGTTTTATACACTGGGCCTGAGTTTTGGTTCAGTCTCCAAAAAAAAAAAAGTGAGATTCAAATTCTCACAAAGTGGATATACTTCAGTCCTGTTAGTTTGTCGTATATCAGCCAGCCACTTTCTGCCACTTACATTTTGCTGTTTTATGCACAGGGCCTGAGTTTTGGTTCAGTCTCACACAAAAAAAGGGAGATTTCAATTCTCAACAAGTTTATATACACCTTCTACCTTGTTTGACAGTACCATATAACGGTTGTTATTTTGGTTACATTTTCAAAAAAATGAGGAAGTCTGTTGGATGAGCCCGTGGGCGGTGGTTGCCAGCTGGTACTGATGGTGGTGGTGGTGGTGGTGCATCTGGTGGTAGTGGCAAAAGAACAATAGCACCTAAGGCTGGAGGTGTTGAGCCAGCGTCATTGTCTGGCTACACAAGGCCTCGAAGGCTACCTTATCTGGGAGTAGGAAAACAGCTTTTAAAGCCAGAGCAGCAGGAAAAAGTTTTGGCTTTCCTTGCTGACTCAGCCTCTAGCTCTTTCGCCTCCTCTTCAGAAAGTTCCAAATATAAAAGCAGCGAGTCATCAGTGGATGCTCCCAGTCAGGAACAAGACGTTTCCTTGTGTCCTTCACCGAAACCAAAAGTGAAGGATGCGTCAGGCGACACTATAGGTTACTCCATGGAGCTCTTTACAGATACCGTGCCTGGGTTACAAAGGAAAATTGTTAACTGCCCATTACAAGATGAATCGGACATGGAGTGCACTGATGCACAGCCACAGCTAGATTATTATGCTGTTCCACTGACTCAGATCACTACATTGCCCTCGCAGTGTACTGAGCCAGAATCTGACCCTGATGAGACTATGGTGCCCCATCCCGAACGCTATAGCACCTTACACGGTGACACAGAGGAAGGTGCACATGACATTGAAGAGGAGGTAATAGATAACCCAGTTGTTGACCCAGATTGGCAGCCATTGAGGGAAGAGGGTGCCGCTGCCAGAAGCTCAGAAGCAGAGGAGGATGATCCGCAGCAGCCATCTACATCGCAACAGCTGTCATCTGGCAGGCCCGTATCAGGCCAAAAACGTTTGTCAAAAGCAAAAACAGTTTTAGGATAGCGTGGCCAACCGGTGAAAGTAGCACAGCGTGCAATGCCTGAAAAGGTATTCCATAGTAGGAAGAGTGGAGTGTGGCAATTTTTTAACCAAGATCCGAATGATCAGTGCAAAGTTATCTGTAAGAAATGCTCAAAGACCTTTAGCAGAGGGAAGAATCTTCAAAATTTAAATACAACGTGCATGCTTAGACATTTAACCAGCATGCACTTGCAAGCCTGGACTAACTACCAAACGTCCCGTACCGTAGGTGCACCTGCTCAGAATGAAGGTAGTCAGCAACGCTACATTGCTTTGGCGTTGCGACGATACCTTCTCATTTGCTGCTGGTGGTGTCCTAACCGGTGGGCTTACAGTGAGGGAAGCAGTCAGGGAATCACAAGGTTATTGGTAGGAAGCACTGTATGTAGGCCAACATCAAGAATACCATCACCAACTCTCTCTCAATCCGCCATGTCCACCACCACCACTGCTAGTTCCACCATATGCAGTTCTCCAGTCCAGCTCACCCTACAAGAGACTCTCGTTAGGAAAAGAAAGTACTCATCCTCTCATCCGCGTACACAGGGTTTGAACGCCCACATTGCTAGACTAATCTCGTTAGAGATGATGCCCTACCGGTTGGTTGAAAGCGAAGCTTTCAAAGACCTGATGGCCTATGCAGTACCACGCTATGACCTACCCAGTTGGCACTTCTTTGCGAGAAAAGCCATCCCAGCCCTCCACCAGCATGTCAAAGACCACATTGTCCATGCACTGAGGCAATCAGTCAGTGGAAAGGTGAAACTCAAAACAGATGCATGGACCAGTAGGCATGGCCAGGGACATTACATGTCCATCACGGCACACTGGGTTAATGTGGTGGATGCAGGGTCCACAGGGGACAGCCATAGTGGGACAGTTCTGCCTAGCCCACAGTCTAGGAAACAGTTGGCTGTAGGCGTTCGCCACCCCTCCTCTTCCTCCTCCTCCAGAAGTGAAAGCTCGTCCACAGAGCGCAGTCGCACACGACCACTCCATCCGCAGCTGCCAGTGTTGCTCACAAGGTGTCCCATTATCGAACAGCTAGTGTTAAACGTCAGCAGGCTGTGTTGGAAATGAAGTGTTTGGGTGACAACAGACACACCACGGAAGTACTGGCCGAGTACTTGCAGCAACAAACTCAGTCATGGCTGGGCAGTGTACATCTTGAGGCCAGCAAGGTAGTCAGTGATAACGGAAGGAATTTTATGGCTGCCATAGCCCTTTCAGAACTGAAACACATACCTTGCCTGGCTCACACCTTGAACCTGGTGGTGCAGTGCTTCCTCAAACACTATCCGGAGTTACCAGCGCTGCTTCTGAAGGTGCGAAGACTTTGCTCGCACATCCGCCGGTCGCCCGTACACTCCAGCCGTATGCTGAACCATCAGCGATCGGTGAATCTACCCCAGCACCGCCTAATAATCGACGTTGCAACAAGGTGGAACTCCATACTGCACATGGTTCAGAGGCTGTGCGAACAGAGGCGTGCTGTAATTAATTTGTGGGAGGATACACATACACGGGCAGGCACTTGGATGGCAGACATGGAGTTGTCTGGTGTGCAGTGATCGAAGCTACAAGACCTCTGTCAAGTCCTTCAGTGTTTTGAGGAATGCACACGGCTGGTAACTGCAGACAGAGCCCTCATAAGCATGAGCATCCCACTAATGCATCTGCGGATGCAAAGTTTGACGCACATTAAGGAGCAGGCGTCTGCTGCCCAGGAGGAGGGAAGCCTTGATGACTGTCAGCCATTGTCTGATCAGGGAAGTCTCCTGGACGAGGTGATGGACGAAGAGGAGGAGGAGGAGGAGGAGGATGATGGGGATGAATATTTATGGGAGGAGGATGCTTCTCAGGGGGCAATAGAAACTGGTGGCATTGCAAGGTCAGGTACAGGGTTTTTGCGGGACACAAGTGATGTTGATTTGCAAGAAAGTGCTCCTCAACCCAGCACAAGCAGTGAATTGACACCTGGAACATTGGCCCACATGGCTGGGTATGACGTGCGCATCCTAAAAAGGGACCCCTGCATTATCAAAATGATGACCGATGACGATTACTGGTTGGCCTGCCTGTCATGATTCCCAATGGCAGGGACATGGGCAAAAACGGACTAGCTCTAGGAAGATGGTATCTCAGGTAATCGCGATGCTGAACCTAGCACGCAAATAAAAGTAGCCAGGGGGTGTGCCTACGTTGTATCCCTAGACACCTCGCGCCAGCCGGAGAGCTAACTACCCCTAAAAGAGGAATACACAGACCTGGCTTGCCTCCAGGGAAACCCCAAAAGTTATAGTAGCCCCCCACATGTAATAACGGTTAGGTAAGAGGAAAACACAAACGCAGTATGAATATAGATTCAGCAAAGTGAGGCCCTCTGACTAGATAGATGAAAATACAAAAGAGGACTTCGCGGTTACCTCAAAACCCTAAGCAGCCATCCTGAAACCACCTTAACTCCGTTATCAACTCATGACACCAGAGTAGTAATTTCAGATCACTAGAGCTTCCAGCAGCACGAGAAATATAAATGCATGCTGGACAAAACAAACACAAAAAGCCAAAGATTTCAACTTAGCTGAATTGCAGACTTGGAGCAGGTAGCAAGCAACAGAGATGCTCTGGTAACATTGATTGCCGGCACTAGAGTGACTGAGAAGCCAGACTAAATAGGAAACTCCCAATTTCCTGATGAAAACAGGTGCACTGGAAACACAAGACCAAAGTCAACCAGTACCACCAGTAGCCACCAGAGGGAGCCAAAAACAGAATTCACAACAGTACCCCCCCCTTAAGGAGGGGGCACCGAACCCTCATGAGAACCACCAGGGCGATCTGGATGCGCCCTATGAAAGGCGCGAACCAAATCAGAGGCATGAACATCAGAGGCAGTCACCCAAGAATTATCCTCCTGACCGTATCCCTTCCATTTAACCAGATATTGAAGTCTCCGTCTGGAAATACGAGAGTCCAAAATCTTCTCCACAACATTCTCCAATTCACCCTCCACCAGCACAGGAGCAGGAGGCTCAACAGAAGGAACAACCGGTACCTCGTACCTCCGCAACAACGACCTATGGAAAACATTATGAATGGTGAAAGATGCTGGAAGGTCCAAACGAAAAGATACAGGATTAAGAATCTCCAAAATCCTATAAGGACCTATGAACCGAGGTTTGAACTTAGGAGAAGAAACCTTCATAGGGACAAAACGAGAAGACAACCACACCAAGTCTCCAACACGGAGATGATGACCCACACGACGATGACGATTAGCAAACTGCTGAGTCTTCTCCTGAGACAACTTCAAATTGTCCACCACATGACTCCAAATCAGGTGCAGTCTATCCACCACAGAATCCACTCCAGGACAATCCGAAGACTCCACCTGACCAGACGAAAAACGAGGGTGAAACCCTGAATTGCAAAAGAAAGGAGAAACCAGAGTAGCAGAACTGGCCCAATTATTGAGGGCAAACTCTGCCAACGGCAAAAAGGCGACCCAATCATCCTGATCAGCAGACACAAAACACCTCAAATACGTCTCCAAGGTCTGATTAGTTCGCTCCGTCTGGCCATTAGTCTGAGGATGGAACGCAGATGAAAAAGACAAATCAATGCCCATCCTGGCACAGAACGCTCGCCAGAACCTAGACACAAATTGAGATCCTCTGTCAGACACGATGTTTTCCGGGATACCATGTAAGCGAACCACATTCTGAAAAAATAAAGGAACCAACTCCGATGAAGAAGGCAATTTGGGCAAGGGTACCAAATGAACCATCTTAGAAAAACGGTCACACACCACCCAAATGACGGACATTTTCTGAGAAACCGGGAGATCCGAGTTAAAGTCCATAGAGATGTGCGTCCACGGCCTCTTCGGAATAGGCAAGGACAACAACAATCCACTAGCCCGAGAACAGCAAGGCTTGGCCCGAGCACAAACATCACAAGACTGTACAAAGGTACGCACATCCCGAGACAGGGAAGGCCACCAGAAGGACCTGGCCACCAAATCTCTGGTACCAAAAATTCCAGGGTGGCCTGCCAACACAGAAGAATGAACCTCTGAGATGACTCTACTGGTCCACTCATCTGGAACAAACAATCTCCCAGACGGACAACGATCAGGCCTATCAGTCTGAAACTCCTGCAAAGCACGTCGCAAGTCTGGGGAGACAGCAGACAAAATCACTCCATCCTTAAGGATACCCGTAGGCTCAGAATCACCAGAGGAGTCAGGCTCAAAACTCCTAGAAAGAGCATCTGCCTTCACATTTTTGGAGCCCGGCAAGTATGAAACCACAAAATTAAACCGAGAGAAAAACAATGACCAGCGCGCCTGTCTAGGATTCAGACGCCTGGCGGACTCAAGGTAAATCAGATTCTTGTGATCAGTCAAGACCACCACCTGATGTCTAGCACCCTCAAGCCAATGATGCCACTCCTCAAATGCCCACTTCATAGCCAAGAGCTCCCGATTACCGACATCATAATTTCGCTCGGTGGGCGAAAACTTTCGAGAGAAAAATGCACATGGTCTCATCACTGAGCAATCGGGACTTTTCTGCGACAAAACCGCCCCCGCTCCAATCTCGGAAGCATCAACCTCAACCTGAAAAGGGAGCGAAACATCAGGCTGGCTGTTGTGAAATTGGATTTTGGGCTCCCCCGGTGGCCACTGGTGGAATTGAACTTGTGTGCATCATCCCCTCTGTTCACCTGTTCCCATCAGGATGTGGGAGTCGCTATTTAACCTTGCTCCTCTGTCACTTCCATGCCGGTCAACATTGTAATCAGAAGCCTTTCTGTGCATGTTCCTGCTACCAGACAACTTCCAGCTAAGTCGGACTTTTGTCCTTGTTTGTTTTTTGCATTTTGTTCCAGTTCACAGCTGCAGTTTCGTTTCTGTGTCTGGAAAGCTCTTGTGATCTGAAATTGCCACTCTGATGTTATGAGTTAATACTAGAGTCTTAAAGTAATTTCAGGATGGTGTATTGATAGGGTTTTCAGCTGACCATGAAAGTACCCTTTCTGTCTTCCTGCTATCTAGTAAGCGGACCTCGATTTTGCTAAACCTATTTTCATACTACGTTTGTCATTTTCATCTTAAATCACCGCCAATATATGTGGGGGCCTCTGTCTGCCTTTCGGGGAAATTTCTCTAGAGGTGAGCCAGGACTATATTTTCCTCTGCCAGGATTAGTTAGTCCTCCGGCCGGCGCTGGGCGTCTAGGGATAAAACGCAGGCTACGCTACCCGGCTACTGTTAGTTGTGCGGCAGGTTTAGTTCATGGTCAGTTTAAGTTTCCATCCTTCCAAGAGCTAGTTCCTATGTATGCTGGGCTATGTTCTCTTGCCATTGAGAACCATAACAGTTTGACCGGCCGACAAAGGGTTAAATTAATTGGCAGAGAAAGGAGAGAAAAAAGAAGTCTGCTGAAAAATTTTTTTTTTTTTTTTTTCCTTCAGTTCTGAGTGTGCTTTCAATTGAATCACTTGCAAGTCTGCCTATATTGCAGCCTTCCTCTCTCTCTCTCCTTCTAATCCTGGAATGGCTCTGTGTTCACCTGTTTAAAATGGATATTCAGAGTTTAGCTGCAGGTTTGAATAATCTCACCACGAAAGTTCAAAATTTACAAGATTTTGTTGTTCATGTTCCTATATCTGAACCTAGAATTCCTTTGCCTGAATTTTTCTCGGGGAATAGATCTTGCTTTCAAAATTTCAAAAATAATTGCAAGTTGTTTTTGTCCCTGAAATCTCGCTCTGCTGGAGATCCTGCTCAGCAGGTCAGGATTGTGATTTCCTTGCTCCTGGGCGACCCTCAAGATTGGGCTTTTGCATTGGCTCCAGGGGATCCTGCGTTGCTCAATGTGGATGCGTTTTTTCTGGCCTTGGGGTTGCTTTATGAGGAACCTCATTTAGAGCTTCAGGCGGAAAAGGCCTTGATGTCCCTATCTCAGGGGCAAGATGAAGTTGAAATATACTGCCAAAAATTCCGTAAATGGTCTGTGCTTACTCAGTGGAATGAGTGGTACCAGGGATTTGGTGGCAAGGTCCTTCTGGTGGCCTTCCCTGTCACGAGATGTACGAGGCTTTGTGCAGTCTTGTGACGTTTGTGCTCGGGCCAAGCCTTGTTGTTCTCGGGCTAGTGGATTGTTGTTGCCCTTGCCTATCCCGAAGAGGCCTTGGACGCACATCTCGATGGATTTTATTTCGGATCTTCCTGTTTCTCAGAAGATGTCTGTCATCTGGGTGGTGTGTGACCGTTTCTCTAAGATGGTCCATTTGGTTCCCCTGCCTAAGTTGCCTTCTTCTTCCGAGTTGGTTCCTCTGTTTTTTCAAAATGTGGTTCGTTTGCATGGTATTCCGGAGAATATCGTTTCTGACAGAGGAACCCAATTCGTGTCTAGATTTTGGCGGGCATTCTGTGCTAGGATGGGCATAGATTTGTCTTTCTCGTCTGCTTTCCATCCTCAGACTAATGGCCAGACCGAGCGGACGAATCAGACTTTGGAGACATATTTGAGGTGTTTTGTGTCTGCAGATCAGGATGATTGGGTTGCTTTTTTGCCTTTAGCGGAGTTTGCCCTCAATAATCGGGCCAGCTCTGCCACCTTGGTGTCTCCTTTTTTCTGTAATTCGGGGTTTCATCCTCGATTTTCCTCCGGTCAGGTGGAATCTTCGGATTGTCCTGGAGTGGATGCTGTGGTGGAGAGGTTGCATCAGATTTGGGGGCAGGTGGTGGACAATTTGAAGTTGTCCCAGGAGAAGACTCAGCTTTTTGCCAACCGCCGGCGTCGGGTTGGTCCTCGGCTTTGTGTCGGGGACTTGGTGTGGTTGTCTTCTCGTTTTGTCCCTATGAGGGTCTCTTCTCCTAAGTTTAAGCCTCAGTTCATCGGCCCGTACAAGATATTGGAGATTCTTAACCCTGTGTCCTTCCGTTTGGACCTCCCTGCATCTTTTTCTATTCATAATGTTTTTCATCGGTCATTGTTGCGCAGGTATGAGGTACCGGTTGTGCCTTCCGTTGAGCCTCCTGCTCCGGTGTTGGTTGAGGGCGAGTTGGAGTACGTTGTGGAAAAAATCTTGGACTCCCGTGTTTCCAGACGGAAACTCCAGTATCTGGTCAAATGGAAGGGATACGGTCAGGAGGATAATTCTTGGGTGACTGCCTCTGATGTTCATGCCTCCGATCTGGTCCGTGCCATTCATAGGGCTCATCCTGATCGCCCTGGTGGTTCTGGTGAGGGTTCGGTGCCCCCTCCTTGAGGGGGGGGTACTGTTGTGAAATTGGATTTTGGGCTCCCCCGGTGGCCACTGGTGGAATTGAACTTGTGTGCATCATCCCCTCTGTTCACCTGTTCCCATCAGGATGTGGGAGTCGCTATTTAACCTTGCTCCTCTGTCACTTCCATGCCGGTCAACATTGTAATCAGAAGCCTTTCTGTGCATGTTCCTGCTACCAGACAACTTCCAGCTAAGTCGGACTTTTGTCCTTGTTTGTTTTTTGCATTTTGTTCCAGTTCACAGCTGCAGTTTCGTTTCTGTGTCTGGAAAGCTCTTGTGATCTGAAATTGCCACTCTGATGTTATGAGTTAATACTAGAGTCTTAAAGTAATTTCAGGATGGTGTATTGATAGGGTTTTCAGCTGACCATGAAAGTACCCTTTCTGTCTTCCTGCTATCTAGTAAGCGGACCTCGATTTTGCTAAACCTATTTTCATACTACGTTTGTCATTTTCATCTTAAATCACCGCCAATATATGTGGGGGCCTCTGTCTGCCTTTCGGGGAAATTTCTCTAGAGGTGAGCCAGGACTATATTTTCCTCTGCCAGGATTAGTTAGTCCTCCGGCCGGCGCTGGGCGTCTAGGGATAAAACGCAGGCTACGCTACCCGGCTACTGTTAGTTGTGCGGCAGGTTTAGTTCATGGTCAGTTTAAGTTTCCATCCTTCCAAGAGCTAGTTCCTATGTATGCTGGGCTATGTTCTCTTGCCATTGAGAACCATAACAGCTGGCGCAACACAGGGGCAGAAGAAAAGCGGCGCTTAAGCTCCCGAAAGGCCTCCACAGCCGCAGAGGACCAATTGGCAACATCAGCACCCTTCTTAGTCAAATCAGTCAGAGGTTTAGCAACACTTGAAAACCCAGTTATAAATCGACGATAGAAATTAGCAAAGCCCAAGAACTTCTGAAGACTCTTCAGGGAAGTAGGCTGCGTCCAATCACAAATAGCCCGAACCTTGACAGGATCCATCTCAACAGAAGAAGGGGAAAAAATATACCGCAAAAAGGAGATCTTCTGAACCCCAAAGATACACTTTGAACCCTTTACAAACAGAGAATTGGACCGCAAAACCTGAAAAACCTTCCTAACCTGTTGAACATGCGACTCCCAGTCATCCAAAAAAATCAAAATATCATCCAAATACACAATCATAAATTTATCCAGGTATTTACGGAAAATATCGTGCATAAAGGACTGAAAGACTGAAGGAGCATTAGAAAGACCAAAAGGCATTACCAAATACTCAAAATGGCCCTCGGGCGTATTAAATGCAGTTTTCCACTCATCTCCCTGCTTGATCCGCACCAAATTATACGCACCCCGAAGATCAACCTTAGAGAACCACTTTGCCCCTTTAATACGAGCAAATAAATCAGTCAGTAGTGGCAAAGGATACTGGTATTTGACGTAATCTTATTCAACAGGCGATAATCAATAGAGGGCCTCAGGGAGCCATCTTTTTTACCCACGAAAAAAAAACCTGCTCCTAAAGGGGATGAGGATGGACGGATATGTCCCTTTTCCAAGGACTCCTTAATATACTCTCGCATAGCAGCATGCTCAGGCACAGATAGCTTGAACAAACGACCCTTGGGAAACTTGCTGCCAGGAATCAAGTCTATAGCACAATCGCAATCCCGGTGAGGGGGGAGAGAACTAAGTTTAGGCTCCTCAAAAACATCACCATAATCAGACAAAAATGCCGGAATTTCAGAGGGAGTAGATGAAGCAATGGAAACCAAAGGTACTTCCCCATGAGCCCCCTGACATCCCCAGCTTAACACAGACATTGTTTTCCAGTCAAGGACTGGATTATGAGTTTGCAACCATGGCAATCCAAGCACTAAGACATCATGCAAGTTATGCAACACAAGGAAGCGAATCACCTCCCGATGGTCAGGAGTCATACACATAGTCACTTGTGTCCAGAACTGTGGTTTATTCCTAGCCAAAGGTGTGGAGTCGATACCCTTCAGAGGGATAGGAACTTCCAAAGGCTCTAGGCTAAACCCACAACATCTGGCAAAGGACCAATCCATAAGACTCAAGGAAGCGCCAGAATCCACATAGGCATCCACAGTAATAGTTGATAATGAACAGATCAAAGTTACAGACAAAATAAACTTAGACTGTAAGGTGCCAATTGCAAAAGACTTATCAACCTTTTTTGTGCGTTTAGAGCATGCTGATATAACATGAGCAGAATCACCACAGTAGAAGCACAACCCATTTTTACGCCTATAATTCTGCCGTTCACTTCTGGACAGAATTCTATCACATTGCATAATCGCCGGTGCCTGCTCAGAAGACACCGCCAAATGGTGCACAGGTTTGCGCTCCCGCAAACGCCGATCAATCTGAATAGCCATAGTCATGGATTCATTCAGACCTGTGGGCGTAGGAAACCCCACCATGACATCTTTAACGGCGTCAGAGAGACCTTCTCTGAAATTCGCCGCCAGGGCGCACTCATTCCACTGAGTAAGCACAGACCATTTTCGAAATTTTTGACAATATACTTCAGCTTCATCATGCCCTTGAGAGAGGGCTAGCAAGGCCTTTTCAGCCTGAATCTCCAAATTAGGTTCCTCATAGAGCAACCCCAGTGCCAGAAAAAATGCATCCACATTGAGCAGCGCAGGATCCCCTGGTGCCAATGCAAATGCCCAATTCTGGGGGTCACCCCGCAACAAGGCAATAACAATTTTAACCTGCTGAGCGGGGTCTCCAGCGGAACGAGATCTCAGAGAAAGATACAATTTACAATTGTGCTTAAAATTCAAAAAGCAAGATCTATCTCCAGAAAAGAACTCAGGTATAGGGATCTTGGGCTCAGACATAGGAGCATGTATCACATAGTCTTGGATATTTTGAACCTTAGAGGCAAGAGTATTAAGATTAGAAGCTAAACTCTGGATATCCATTTCTCAACAGCAGAGATCTGAGCCATTCAGGGGTTGAGAGAAGAAAAAAAAAAAAAAAAAAAACAGCAGATTGCAATTATGGCTAGACAGAACCTCTGAGTAAAAAAAAAAAAAAAGGGTCAGAAACTTCTTTTTTCTCTCCTTCTTTAGCCAATACCTTTAATACATTATGGCCGGCAATACTGTCATGATTCCCAATGGCAGGGACATGGGCAAAAACGGACTAGCTCTAGGAAGATGGTATCTCAGGTAATCGCGATGCTGAACCTAACACGCAAATAAAAGTAGCCAGGGGGTGTGCCTACGTTGTATCCCTAGACACCTCGCGCCAGCCGGAGAGCTAACTACCCCTATAAGAGGAATACACAGACCTGGCTTGCCTCCAGGGAAACCCCAAAAGTTATAGTAGCCCCCCACATGTAATAACGGTTAGGTAAGAGGAAAACACAAACGCAGTATGAATATAGATTCAGCAAAGTGAGGCCCTCTGACTAGATAGATGAAAATACAAAAGAGGACTTCGCGGTTACCTCAAAACCCTAAGCAGCCATCCTGAAACCACCTTAACTCCGTTATCAACTCATGACACCGGAGTAGTAATTTCAGATCACTAGAGCTTCCAGCAGCACGAGAAATATAAATGCATGCTGGACAAAACAAACACAAAAAGCCAAAGATTTCAACTTAGCTGAATTGCAGACTTGGAGCAGGTAGCAAGCAACAGAGATGCTCTGGTAACATTGATTGCCGGCACTAGAGTGACTGAGAAGCCAGACTAAATAGGAAACTCCCAATTTCCTGATGAAAACAGGTGCACTGGAAACACAAGACCAAAGTCAACCAGTACCACCAGTAGCCACCAGAGGGAGCCAAAAACAGAATTCACAACACCTGCCTTCTGGATCCACAATATAAAGGAAAAATTACAAAATATCATGCCACATGAGAACCTTGAGCAAATATTGGCTACCAAACAAGCAACTCTTGTAGACCGTTTGGTTCAGGCATTCCCAGCACACAGCGGCGGTGATGGTTCTCACACGAGCCGTAGGGGGCAACATGGCAGAGGTGTTAGAGGTGCACAAATCCGAAGTGGCGTTGGACAGAGGGGTTTTATGACCAGGTTGTGGAGTGATTTCGCAATGACCACTGACACGAAAGGTACTGCTGCATCGATTCAAAGTGACAGGAGACAGCATTTGTCCAGTATGGTTACGAACTACTTTTCTTCCCTTATCGATGTTCTCCCTCACGGGCCATTCCCCTTTGATTACTGGGCATCTAAAAAAGACACCTGGCCTGACTTGGCAGAATATGCATTACAGGAGCTCGCTTGCCCTGCTGCTAGTGTGCTATCAGAAAGAGTCTTCAGTGCTGCTGGTTCAATACTGACCGAAAAAGGACACGTCTGGCTACCCAAAATGTTGATGATCTAACCTTCATTAAAATAAACCAATCATGGATTTCAAATTATTTTGCCCCACCTTCCCCTGCTGACACGTAGCTTGCCTGAAAAATGTCCTGCTTTTTGCCTCCTCTTACTGACTTCTCCAATTCCTCCATTTGCAGCTGCTAAATGTCCACCATAGGTCATTTTTATATCTCCCTAAATGGGCTGACTCCCCCCACAGGGCCGTGGTCACCACCTGGCGCAAGCACCCGTGCGAGTGCCGTTTGCCTGGACAGGTGGGTGGGCCCACTCTTTGGCGACGGCACTGGCACAGGGTCCCTCATAGTACAATGAAGTGTCTCTGACGGTGGTGGTGCACAACCAACGTCAGACACACCGTCGTAATATGAGGGGCCCTGTGCCAGTACCGCCACCCACGAGAGAGTGTTCCCCCCAATTCGAACAGTGCTCTACCACTTGCAATACTTACCTCTCCCTGCTCCACCACTGTGTAGTCTGTGCTGTTAAATCCTTCAATGGCACTGCCAATACAAATTTGTTGAAATGATAGATGATAGTTAAAATATACAGTTAATACTTTGCGCCTACTACCACTGTCTGCTACTCAGCAGAGGAGCCCACCCCTGAACCTAGCTATGCCACCTGTTTATTTATGAACAATTTTTTGGCAGACATTTAGCCCACTTTATTATTCGGGCCTACTAACTTAGTCTGCTACTCATTACAATTTTCCGACACTGAGCAAAGCAATGTCGCCTGTTTATTTATGAACAATTTTTTGGCAGACATTTAGCCCACTTTATTATTTGGGCCTACTAACTGTGTCTGCCACTCATTACAGTTTTCCTCCACTGAACAAAGCAATGCCGCCTGTTTAGTCCTGTTACCACATTTGAACTGCATTTAGCCCACTTTATTATTTGGGCCTACTTACTTTGTCTGCCACTCATTAAAGTTTTCCTCCACTGAACAAAGCAATGCCGCCTGTTTAGTCCTGTTACCACATTTGAACTGCATTTAGCCTACTTTATTATTTGGGCCTATATCTGTGTTTCCTCCTCATCCTGCCCATTGCCCAGCCACTGCCAGATGAGTCTGCTGGTACATTGACCCAGACCACTACATTCCCCTTGCACTCTACACAGCCAGAATCTGACACTGCTGAAAGTCAGGTTCCCCTTCCCGCTTACTATATCACCTTACACGGGGACAAAGAGGAAGGTGCAGATGAAAGTGCAGGTTCATCAGGTGGGGGGGCATACTCTTTGGCGACGTCACTGGCACAGGGCCCCTCATAGTACGCAAAAGTGTCTCTGCCAGTGGGAGGCGCCACCCGCCGTCAAACACACCGCCGAAACTATGAGGAGCCCTGTACCAGTGCCAACGAGTGGGCCCCCCCTGCTCGCTCAGGATAACAGCACTTGCAAAGTTGAAATACTTACCTCTCCCTGCTCCACCGCCGTGACGTATTCCGCGTTTCGTGGGCCCACGAAAATCTTGAGCCAGCCCTACCCCCCACAACTTTAGCCAAATGACCCCGTTTTCAATGCCTAACTATTGTTATAAAGTAAATTAAGATTGACAAGAATTGATAAGAATTGATAAGAATTGATGTTTTTGGCATTAAAATGGACACTGTATGTGTTTTCCTGTCCTCCACTCACTGCCGACTTTGATTCCCCATTGACTTGCATTGGGTTTTGTGTTTCAGTCGGCCCCCGACTTTGCGCAATAATCAGTCGATTTCACCCGACCCGACTTTTGACAAAGTCGGGTTTCGCAAAACCTGACTCGATCCGAAAAAAGTAAAAGTCGCTCAACTCTAGTCTTTAGTTAAGATGGAAAGCGAGTGAGAGATGCTTCCTGCAATGTCATGTCCCAGTGTTGATCATCTTCGAGCAGACCACGCTTTTGGTATGCTTCCCTGTGAGTTTGACACAGCTCTCCATATACTATTTTCAAACTGTGAAAGAAGTTGGCCCATCGACAATGTGAAGCAGTAATCGGAGGTAGTAACTCTCTATGTTGTTTGGATGCAATGTATACACATGGCCAAGAGCATCACTGGAATGTCCGTCCCATCCTGGGACCCTTGCACCTTGTTTCCTCTTGCAAAATACTTTCTCGATTTATTCCATGTATTATATTTTGGAACATCTGAATATAATGAAGTCCTTGCAAATGGATCTGCTTGACATAGGAGAAAGAAAGAAATAGTAAATACAGAGCAGCCCTCACACAGTATTACTATAACCTGATGAAGCTCACATCTCAGTAATGAAAACAGCCTCACAAGCTTTCACTTTACCTCAGCAGCTTCAGTGATGAAAGCTCCCTGTATAGTAAGCAATAATGACAAACTTACTATAAGGCATTTTTTGCCTGACCAATATTGCTGCTCAGTAATGTTTGTCCTCGTGCGTAGGGTGCATCCATCTGAGGGTTTGCATCCGTGTGTGGTCCTTGCATGTGTGTGTGTTTGTGTGGCGTGCATGTGGTATTTATGGGGTGGTGTTGTGGTATTTGTGGTGTGGTGTTTGTGTTGTGTGTGTCTACAGTGGTCTGGTGTTTGTGTGGTGTGGCATTTGTGTGGTTGTGCTTGTGGGTTGTGTATGTGTGCTGTCTGTGTGATGTTTGTATGGTGTTTGTGAAATGTTTGTGTGTTGTGTGTGGTGTTGCGGCCCCTTTAGCAGCGACTCTTTGACGCCGTCGCTATAATCCGTCCCCGTCAGTCACAACTGTTGTTTTCCCCTCAGCACTTTTACTTTCACCTTCACATTTCTCAATTATATGTATAGAGCCTAACTTCGGTGGCCCCAATCTCATGACGTGGGGACGCTAGCTAGATTTAACGTGCGCGGTATTGTGCGTCTGTGGGTGGAGAGGGGGCGTGCCGAATTTCACCCAAATCAGGAGAGAGCTGTGGATTTGTATAGAGCGGGCTACTACAGATTTTGAGTTTTATGTATATAGATAGTATATGTTGGCATTTATGGTTCCCTTGATGAACTGTAACTCCTCACAGCCAGCAGCACTCATTCCTCCTTAAACCATGACACATACCACCATGCTTGACAGTAGGCAAGGCACACTTGTCTTTGTACTCCGCACCTAGTTGCCGCCACACACCATCTGAACCAAATAAGTTTATCCTTGTCTCGTCATCCCACAAGACATGGTTCCAGTAATCCATGTTTTTAGTCTGCTTGTCTTCAACAAAGTGTTTGCTGGCTTTCTTGTGCATCAGCCTTAGAAGAGTTCCCTTTAAGGATGACAGCCATGCAGACCAATTTGATGCAGCATATGGTCTGAGTACTTAAAGGCTGACCCCCCACCCCTGCAGCAATGCTGGCAGTACTCATATGTCTATTCTGAAAAGACAACCTCTGGATACGATGCTGAGCATGTGCACTCAATTTCTTTGGTCAAACATGTTGAGGCCAGTTTTGAGTGGAACCTGTCTTGTTAAACCTCTGCATGGTCTTGGTCACTGTGCTGCTGCAAAAAAAATCTTTTTTTCAAATCCTCAGAGAATTCTTTGCCATGAGGTAGCATATTGAACTTCCAGTCACCAGTATGTGAGATCTACACTCACTGGCCACTTTATTAGGTACACCTGTCCAACTTCTTGTTAACACTTAATTTCTAATCAGCCAATCACATGGCGGCAACTCAGTGCATTTAGGCATGTAGACATGGTCAAGACAATCTCCTGCAGTTCAAACCGAGCATCAGTATGGGGAAGAAAGGTGATTTGAGTGCCTTTGAACGTGGCATGGTTGTTGGTGCCAGAAGGGCTGGTCTGAGTATTTCAGAAACTGCTGATCTACTGGGATTTTCACGCACAACCATCTCTAGGGTTTACAGAGAATGGTCCGAAAAAGAAAAAAAATCCAGTGAGCGGCATTTCTGTGAGCGGAAATGCCTTGTTGATGCCAGAGGTCAGAGGAGAATGGGCAGACTGGTTCGAGCTGATAGAAAGGCAACAGTGACTCAAATCGCCACCCGTTACAACCAAGGTAGGCCTAAGAGCATCTCTGAACGCACAGTGCGTCGAACTTTGAGGCAGATGGGCTACAGCAGCAGAAGACCACACCGGGTACCACTCCTTTCAGCTAAGAACAGGAAACTGAGGCTACAATTTGTACAAGCTCATCGAAATTGGACAGTAGAAGATTGGAAAAACGTTGCTTGGTCTGATGAGTCTCGATTTCTGCTGCGACATTCGGATGGTAGGGTCAGAATTTGGCGTAAACAACATGAAAGCATGGATCCATCCTGCCTTGTATGGAGCATCTTTGGGATGTGCAGCCGACAAATCTGCGGCAATTGTGTGATGCCATCATGTCAATATGGACCAAAATCTCTGAGGAATGCTTCCAGCACCTTGTTGAATCTATGCCACGAAGATTTGAGGCAGTTCTGAAGGCAAAAGGGGTCCAACCCGTTACTAGCATGGTGTACCTAATAAAGTGGCCGGTGAGTGTATAACACCAAATTTAATACAACTGCTCCGAATTTACACCTGAGACCTTGCAACACTAATGAGTCACATGACACCAGGGAGGGAAAATGGCTAATTGGGCACAATTTTATTGCCAGTTTTGACATTAATGGCTTTGTGTTGAGATATTTAACCACTTAACCCCTCGAGCTTTTTCAGTTTTGCGTTTTCGTTTTTCACTCCCCTCCTTCCCAGAGCCATAACTTTTTTATTTTTCCGTCAATATGGCCATGTGAGGGCTTTTTATTGTGGGACAAGTTGTACTTTTGGACGACACCATTGGTTTTACCATGTCGTGTACTAGAAAGCGGGGAAAAAATTCCAAGTGCGGTGAAATTGCAAAAAAAAGTTCAATCCACACTTGTTTTTTGTTTGGCTTTTTTTTCTAGGTTCACTAAATGCTAATACTGACCTGCCAGGTCATTATGGGTTTATAGACACCAAACATGTTTAGGTTTTATTTTATCTAAAAGGTGAAAAAAATTCCAAACTTTGCTAAAAAAAAAAAAAAGCGCAATTTGCTGTTATCCGTAGCATTTCCATTTTTCATGATCTGGGGTTGAGTGAGGGCTTATCTTTTGCGTGCCGAGCTGACATTTTTAATAATACTATTTTGGTGCAGATACGTTCTTTTGATCGCAAGTTTTTGCATTTTAATGCAATGTCGTGGCGACCAATAAAACGAAATTCTGGCGTTTTGACTTTTTTCTTCCTACGCTGTTTAGCGATCAGGTTAGTCCTTTTTTTATTGATAGATTGGGCGATTCTGAATGTGGCGATACCAAATATGTGCAGGTTTGGTTTTGTTATTAATTTATTTTGAATGGAGCGAAAAGGGGGTGATTTAAACTTTTATATTTTTTTATTTTTTTCACATTTTTAAAAACATTTTTTTTTTTATTTTGGCATGCTTCAATAGCCTTCATGGGAGGCTAGAAGCTGCCATAACTCGATTACCTCTGCTACATAGAGGCGATGCTCAGGGTACTATTCCGTCCGATGGTAGAAAGGGGTTAAAGGGCAAACCAATTTAACACTATTATACAATCTGTACACTGACTATTTTACCTTGCATCTAAGGGTACCGTCACACCGTGCAATTTTCGTCGCTACGACGGCACGATCCGTGACGTCGCAGCGTCGTATGAGTATCGCTCCAGCGTCGTAGACTGCGGTCACACTTTGCAATCACGGCGCTGGAGCGATGCCGAGGTTCGCTGGTAACCAGGGTAAACATCGGACTGAGTGCAGCCGTACAGTGAGAGCAGAGTGCAGCGGTGACGTCACCGCTGTGATCTGCTCTCACTTTCCGGCCGGCGCTCACAGTCAGAGCGGGAAGCAGACTGCAAGGGACCTGACGGACATCAGATGGTGAGTATGTACGGTTTTTTTTTTTTTACTTTTACGCTGGTAACCAGGGTAAACATCGGGTTACTAAGCGCGGCCCTGTGCTTAGTAACCCGATGTTTACCCTGGTTACCAGCGAACGCATCGCTGGATCGCTGTCACACACAACGATCCAGCGATGACAGCGGGAGATCCAGCGACGAAAGAAAGTTTCAAACGATGTGCTACGACGTACGATTCTCAGCAGGGTGTCTGATCGCAGTAGCGTGTCAGACACTGCGAGATCGTAACGATATCGCTAGAACGTCACGAATCGTGCCGTCGTAGCGATAAAAATGCCACTGTGTGACGGTACCCTAAGTGTCATATCTTCAGTGTGGCCTGATGAAAAGATATGATAAAATATATACATAAATGTGAAGGGTGTACTCACTTTTGTGATATACTGTATGTTTTTGGCTGACTACATTAGTACACACTAATTAAATGACACAAGTTGGAAACTCACATTGTCTTATCTTTTTGCCATATTTTACGCAGTCGGACTGGCAGTTTTTGGAGTTTGTTCGTTGGTTCTTGATGTGCTGAAGATTGGGAAATCAGTCAGTCTGGCTCACTGTGAATCTCCCATTCAAATTGTCTATCCAGTCTTTCAAGGCCTGTTTGTAGTGTTGCAGGTAAGATTTGTGAACTGCATCTGAAAACACTTTCGTAACCCTTTTTCTTTAAAGGAAACCCGTCACTAGGTTTCCCCATCTAAAGTAGGGCAAGTACCTGCAAGCACTCATAAATAGCATTCTAATATGTTGTGTATATGTCCCCATTCCGCTCTCCAAGGCAAAAAACTACTTTTATTATACTCACCTACAGCGCTATCCAGTCTTGATCTGGTGCCACCTCTCTTCTTGTGATCGCTGTCCTCCTTCCTTGGTTCATGTGGATGAAGCGTCCTATGTCATACACACAGTGTACTCCTTCACTCTCCTGCACAGACGTACCTCTCTTTGCCCTGCCGAAGGCAAAGTACTGCAATGCGTGTGTGCAGTGAAAGGCCATGGAACGCTGGTGCATGCACGCTACAATGTTTTGCTCTACCCTTGGCAGGACAGAGAGAAGTGCTCCTGAGCAGTACCGCAAGGAAGGACGTTGTGTGGATGATGTATGACTAGAAATAAGAGAACCCGAATCGGAAAATTCGGGGTTTGTACCTCGTCAAGTGCTGAACTCTGAACACAAACTTCTCCTAGAAATCCGTTTTACAGTCCAGGAAGGAGATAGGGGTAGAGTGAGAGAGAGAGAGAGAGAAGATTTTCCAGCTCCAAAGTTTGAGTCCCCTTTGATTTTTATGGGGTTCAGGTTCAAGTTCAGGTGCAGTTCTGGTGCCAGAAGCAAATTTTGGACTAACGTTTAGACGAACCTGAACTTCCATGGGTCTGCCCATCCCTATATAGGACATATAATTCACAAGAAGTATGGAAGGAGGATGGAGAATGCAAGAAGAGAGGAGGCATCAGATCAGACCAAAGATTGCCATGAGACCAGACCATGCTGTCTGTGAGTATAATAAAAGCTATTTGCTTTGCCTTGCAGAACAGATTGGGGACATATCTACAACATTCAAGAATTCTGTATACATGGACGTACAGGTGATGGCCCTACGTTTTATGGGGAAAACCTGATGACAGGTTCCCTTTAACTGTAGCTATTTGTGTAAACATGAACTATCAATAAAAAATTTTGATAAAAACATTTTTAATTAGTTTTGTAGTTATTGATTCAAGATGTGAAAATGATATTGTGATTGCATGATCTTCCTATACAGACGTACTTCCTCTGGATCTCTTGCCAAAACTGTGTTCAGACTCACATGAACCTAACCAGGTAAGAACTAATGAAGAATTCTGGTAGGTAATCCCAGGTTATGTGAATTCTTATGAAAAATGTACAGTATATAAATGTTAGATAATTTACAATGTAATCTAATGGGTGAAATCAAAGTAACTTTAATGTAGATTTATTAATCATGTATTATAGGTGCGGCCTCATGCTGACTCTCAGCACTAACCTAGCAATCTGGATGGCCGCAGTCACAGATGAATCTCTCCACCAGACCCCTAGTGGTATTAGTGGTAACTCATCTGGCGGGCACAGGATTGCTAGAGGTAAGACATCTCGGTATTATAAGCCTTTTTTTAATCTAAGTGTCAATCTTTAAAATAATGGGCCTTTTTCCTGCACTGCATCTATCATATGGTGACTTAGAAATTGTTGCTTTACCTTTTTTTTGAACCCACACAAATATATATTGGAATTGTATAAATAGCAGTCTTCTACAGTCTTAATGCTAGAATCACATGTTGTTTAGTAACAGACGTTTTGTAGTTGCAAAGACGCATACAACTTTAGATACCTTACAATTGCTGTCCAATAGCATCAGTAGACTGCAGGCTGCCATTAAGGAATCAGACATTCAAAAAACTAGTCTGTAGTCTGCTGATGGCCTGACACTGAAGTTACATGGGATTTGACCTCCTCTCCAGACATTTTTTCAGAGCCTTTCCACTACAAAAGATAGATATTCCCTTGAGAACACCCCCAAATATCCACTTTTAGTGTGATTTTGCTAAAACCGATCCTTTTTGTGGCATTGTTCTCAAAACTCACCTAGCAAATTTATGAGTGTAGGCAAGCATTGCCATAATGTGTCTACAAATAAAACTCATATATCTAGTAACAAGAAAGAGAGT
Source organism: Ranitomeya variabilis (assembly GCF_051348905.1). NCBI lineage: Eukaryota > Metazoa > Chordata > Amphibia > Anura > Dendrobatidae > Ranitomeya > Ranitomeya variabilis. Next base: position 470,430,130 of record NC_135235.1, on the reverse strand, counting down.
AGCCTGCATAAGGACAAATAAGGGAAAGTAATTAAAGAATATCTAAACTTTTGTATTGATTTTTGCTATTTAGCAGAATTGCCTGTAGATCAATGGAAGTTCGAATCCTGAGACCCCACTGATTGTGCCATTGCCCCTGAGAAGTGTTCATTTCAGCAGACAAGACACATCTCCTGTCTGAGTGCACACAGAACCAGGAGTACGAATTTAATAGAAAACATAAGCTATGAGACTTAGTGAAGTACGCACTTCTTGGGGGACTAGTGCAAGTCTCAGAACCCGAGTCCCCACCAATCTGAACGCATTTCAAGTGCCTGCAAAATAAGAAAAATCAATTTAAAAAAGTGTAGTTATTCTTGAAATATAAAGTTCCAATATGGAAGCTTATTGTGGCCATTTCAATCTAGCCAAAGTGTATCTGTGGTAGCCAAAAAGTCCATAGGATAATCTAATAAACGGCGACAGGAGTTTAGACAGCACATTTTTAGGCCACACTGCTTAGGCTGGCGTCACACTCAGCGTAGGGAAATACGTTCCGTGTTTTACATGAGTAATACGCAGAAATTGTCCCAAAACAGTGATCCGTATGTCATCATCCGTAGGCAGGGTGTGGCAGCGTATTTTACACGTCATCCTCCGTACGTAATCCGTATAGTACTTATTTTTTAGCCCCCAGTTTTGTATTTTCCCAAGGGTAACAAGAGAAATTGGACCCCAAAAGTTGTTGTCCAATTTGTCCTGAATATGCTGATACCCCATATGTTGGGGTAAACCCCTGTTTGGGCACACGGGAGAGCTTGGAAGGGAAGGAGCACTGTTTTACTTTTTCAACGCAGAATTGGCTGGAATTGAGATCGGATGCCATGTCCCGTTTGGAGAGCCCCTGATGTGCCTAAACAGTGGAAACCCCCCAATTATAACTGATACCCTAATCCAAATACACCCCTTACCCTAATCCCAACAGTAACCCTAACCACACCCCTAATTCTAATCCCAACCCTAATCCCAACCATAACGTAATCCAAACCCTAACCCTAACTTTAGCCCCAACCCAACTGTAGCCTTAACCCTAGCCCCAACCCTAGCCATAACCCTAGCCCTAACCCTAGCAATAACCCTAGCCCTGACCCTAGCCCTAACCCTAGCCCTAACCCTAGCCCTAACCCTAGCCCTAGCCCTAGCCCTAACCCTAACCCTAGCCCTAACCCTAGCCCCAAACCTAGCCCCAACCCTAGCCCTAACCCTAGCAATAACCCTAGCCCTAACCCTAGCCCTAACCCTAACCCTAACCCTAGCCCTAACCCTAGCCCTAACCCTAATGGGAAAATGGAAATAAATACATTTTTTTTATTTTTTTATTTTTTCCTAACTAAGGGAGTGATGAAGGGGGTTTGATTTACTTTTATAGTGGGTTATTTAGCGGATTTTTATGATTGGCAGCCGTCATACACTGAAAGACGCTTTTTATTGCAAAAAATATTTTTTGAGTTACCACATTTTGAGAGCTATAATATTTCCATATTTGAGTCCACAGAGTCATGTGAGGTCTTGTTTTTTGCGGGACGAGTTGACGTTTTTATTGGTAACATTTTCGGGCACGTGACATTTTTTGATCGCTTTTTATTCCGATTTTTGTGAGGCAGAATGATCAAAAACCAGCTATTCATGAATTTCTTTTGGGGGAGGCGTTTATACCGTTCCGCGTTTGGCAAAATTGATAAAGCAGTTTTATTCGTTGGGTCAGTACGATTACAATTATTTTGGGATCGCTTTATTCTCAGGACTATAACTTTTTTATTTTTTTGCTGATGATGCTGTATGGCGGCTTGTTTTTTGTGGAACAAGATGATGTTTTCAGGGGTACCATGGCTATTTATATCCGTCTTTTTGATCGCGTGTTATTCCACTTTTTGTTCCGCGGTATGGCAATAAAGCGTTGTTTTTTGCCTCGTTTTTTTTTTTTTTCTTACGGTGTTTACTGAAGGGGTTAACTAGTGGGACAGTTTTATAGGTCGGGTCGTTACGGACGCGGCGATACTAAATATGTGTACTTTTATTGTTTGTTTTTTTTATTTAGATAAAGAAATGTATTTATTTGAATAATATATATTTTTTTTCTTTATTTAGGATTTTTTTTTTTTTTTTTTTTACACAAGTGGAAATTTTTTTTTAAACTTTTTTACTTTTTCCCAGGGGGGGACATTACAGATCGGTGATCTGACAGTGTGCACAGCACTCTGTCAGATCACCGATCTCACTTAGAGTGCAGCAGGCTTACCAGCGCCTGCTCTGAGCAGGCACTCGGTAAGCCACCTCCCTCCCTGCAGGACCCGGATGCCGCAGCCATCTTGGATCTGGGACCTGCAGCGAGGAAGGAGGTAGGAGACCCTCAGAGCAACGCGATCACATCTTATTGACATGTCTTATTGACACCTCTCCATTATTAACCAGGCTTAATGTCAATAGCAAGGTGGCATTAACCCTTTATTACCCCATATCCCACCACTACAGGGGAGTGGGAAGAGAGAGGCTAAGTGCCAGAATAGGCGCATCTTCCAGATGTGCCTTTTCTGGGGTGGCTGGAGGCAGATGTTTTTAGCCAGGGGGTCCTATAACCATGGTACCTCCCTAAGCTATTAATATCTGCCCTCAGTCACTGGCTTTCCCACTCTGGCGGAGAAAATTGCGCGGGAGACGCCATTTTTTTCCGCGATTTAACCCTTTATTTTAACAGCTAAAGCCCCCAAATTTTGCACACATACACTACTAACATTAGTAGTGAGGAATATGCAAAAAAAAAAAAGGGATATGAGATGGTTTACTGTATGTAAACCATGTCTCATATCATTTCGGGTTTGGGAAGGAGATAGCAAAAGCCGGCAATTGAATTACCGGCTTTTCTGCTATCTAGCGCTGTATGAAATATACATAAATATATATGTGTCTCACTGATATATATATATATATCCCTATACTATGTGTAGACATTTATTTGATCTATTCTATTCTAACCTGTCAGTGTGATTTTACTGTACACCGCACTGAATTACCGGCTTTTCTATAGAACACCGGTGCGTATTTCTCGCAAGTCACACTGCTGGTCCGTGTGTAGTCTGTATTTTTCTCGCCCCCATAGACTTTCATTGGTGGATTTTTTGCGCAATTCGCTGACAAACGCAGCATGCTGCGATTTTCTACGCCCATAAAATACGGCTGAGAAATATACGGCAGATAGGAGCTGCCCCATAGAAAATCATTGGTCTGTGTGCAATGTGTAGTTTTTGCGCCTCTCATACTTCAGCAAAAACGCTCTAGTGTGACGCCGGCCTTACTCAGGTTATGTTCACATTTATCATTTTTGCCTTGTTTTTCATTCAGCATATTTGATGCGTAAAATACGCAGTGTCTTACAGTATCAGCATAATCAATGAGATTTCTGCAATCTCATGCACGCACTGATTTTTAAGCTCATATTTTAAGCTCTACTCCATTTTTGCCAACATGGAGCATTTCAATTCTTTCGGCATTTTTGCAGCACTTTTCACTCTTTCAAACGAGTGTTTCAAAACACAAGCAAAAACAAGACAAAAATGCTTACTTTGTATATACAACTGCCACCATTCTGGTTAGAAAAAAAAACTCTGCTAAAACACAGTTTGCACCAATGGTGTGCCCTCCCCTGCCCTTGCGTGAAACTGTGTCCTCCATAGATGTTAGATGCTGTAGGCTGATATGTATGCCACTAAACACGTCAATTATATTAATTTTAACTTGTGCTAATTAAAACAGAACATCCTCTTTTGTTTCAGCTGGTGGAGGATCTGGTGACTGTGCATGCAACACCCCTGTGTGCGATACCTTCCAGACAGGATATTATTACCTATACCCCTTTAATATTGAATATAGCCTCTTTGCTTCAGCCATGTCCTACGTGATGTGGAAAAATGTAGGCCGAGTAATGAGCCAGCATTCTCATCATCACGTACATCATTCCATCCGTCCAAACAAACTTTTTGTGGGAATTATCTTTGGGGTCGGGGTCCTTGTGGCCGGCCTAGGTGTCTTCATTGTATATGAGATTGAAGTTCCTGAGGAAAAATCAAAGCTAAGAGCGCTTGAGATGTTTTACATCTTCAATATTGTAGCTCTCAGTCTGATGAGTATTATCTCACTTGCTGGCTCAATCATCTTCAGATATGACAAGAGGGATTCGGACAGTCACAAAAACCCTACAAGAAGACTTGATGTTGGTTTACTGATAATTGCTGCCCTTGGCAAATACTGTATCGCCTATTTCTCAATAATAGCCATTGTAGCCACTTCTCCTGGGAGCCTCATTTCTCATTTAAACTTGGTGTACTCACTGCTCATGATTGTACAGCACACCCTACAGAACTTCTTCATCATAGAAGGACTTCATAGAGAACCATTCAGTGATGGACGCTCAGAACGCCACCCTTCAGTAGCCTCCGTAGAGAAAGATGAAGTTTACACCAATCCAGCAGTTACAGTTCCTCAGGGCACTCACTCAGTAGCCCAACATGGACATGAGCTGGATTCAAACTGCAATGGGATTGTTGCTCACTCCAATCAAAAGAATACTCGAGCAGTCTGGAGAAGGAAGGCGTTGAAGGAGATCTCTTTATTCCTGCTCATCTCCAATATCATCGTAAGTTACATCTCCAATGGAGATTCAATATACTAGTTACATTTGTTTTATTTTCATCGTCCTTCTATAGACTAAAGATATTATGAGTTGCCTAAGGGAAGGACATACAGTATACTGTATATAATGATTTTTTCTCATTGGTCCTAAAGCTATCCCTCTATGTGCACTCCTAAAAGTAAGGCTATGGATCATTGAGCAGGACTGGCATTTTATCTATGATGAGTAGTACTTTGAGCAGTAGTGAAAAAACATCTGTGATTACATTTATATTTTCTTTTTAATAATGATATATGCTAAGTGTGTTGCAATAAGTGGAATAATTACCCTATATACTCGTGTATGTATTTTTTTGTCCTGAAAATGCCCCCATCGGCCATTGTCCAGAAAGCAGATGGGGGAGGGGGAGCGGCAGAGCAGCGGCAGGAGCCGGCGGTGGTGGTTGTAACTGTGCCACTGCTAAAGAGAAATGAATATTCATTTCTCTTATAGCAGTGACAGCTGCAGCCACTGGCTTCCAGAAGACATCATACTCCCCCTCCTCCTCGTCGCTGCATCTCTGTTGGTCTCGGTGTCGGCAGTCTTCCTGTGCTGAGCGATCACGTGGCACCCCTCATTAAGGTAATGAAAATGTATGCGTCTCCACTCCCATAGGCATGGAGAGCATATTCATTACCTTAATGAGCAGTGCCATGTGATTGCTCAGCACAGGAAGAGCTGCCGGCGCCAAGAAAAACGGAGATGCAGCAAAGTCACGCTGGAACCAACGAGATGCTGAGAGGGCACGCCGGTAGTAGGATGAGTAGGATTTTTTTTTGTTTTTTTGTAATAGGAAGCATGCATACCAAGACGGGAGGGGGTAAGCCATACATACAACAATAGGACAGGGGGGCCATGCATATAATGACGGGACCGGGGGAGTCATGCATATAACAACGGGACTGGGGGAGCTATGCATTCAACGACGGGACCAGGGGATCCATGCATATGGAACGCCCGCAAGGGGCCTAGGGTACTCGGTACTGGGTCCGGTACTTAAAGGGGATAAGTCACGTTGGCAGCAACCCCATCCGTGGCCCTGGGCGCCCAAGTAAAAGGGACGGTATTTAAAGGTTCTTGGATAAAGTTTGTTCATGATGCCACCTGTGGTGTTCGATCAGGGTGACCGACACTGCTTAAAGGGGTCCGCTGGGGTGATGTTATGGCAGCTGGGATGGTATGGCTTCTGGAGCGCCCCCACGTAAGGGCAATGGGGTACTCGGCACCGGGTCCTTCGGATCTCAGCGGGGATGTCACGGTGGCCCGACCCGGTCCGTGGCCCTTTGAGGGACGTCCAATAAAGAAAGGAGTTTTTATGGTTTTGGGAAAGGTCTTTAAAGGGGAAGTGTTTCTGACGCCACCTGTTGTATTCGGTCAGGGTGACCGACGCTGCTTAGGGGTCCGCTGGGGTGATGTTATGGCAGCTTGATGGTATACCTTCCCAAAGGTGAAGTGTATCCCCAGGGCTTCCCAGAGTGTAGGTGGTGATGGTGGATAGAGTGAGGCACAGTGAAGAACGAGGACACAAGGTTGCAGTCTCTTTACCTTTACTGAAGGCTTCAGTGTCCTCAGTCCAGGGCAGCGGATCACAGGGTAGGCAGAGTCCGGCCGGTCTGAAGGCAAATCCAGAGTCCCCTTGTCCAGGTGGAATGCAATAGCCTTCCTATGCGCACAGTAACACAGTAGGTCCTCACTTGCATAAGCTTTAATAAGGTCCTCACTGTTATTACTCCTCTCTCTGTTCCCCGTGGTCGGATAGAACAAAACCCACATGACTGATGGCCTGAGGCTTGTTTATAGGGACCCTAGAGACGCCCCGACCCCCACAAGTTGCCACCGTGTCTTCTTAGGTATTAAGGTCGGGCAGCCAACTTGGAATTGACTGTCCTGCCGGTCTCTGGAGCAAGGCTTGGAGACAGTTGCTCCGTCGGTATTCCGGCCACCGGATCGCGCACCAGAAGGATGCAGCTTCTCTTGGCTACTCTCCTCTCTGGTATCCACTTGTTGCTATGCCTTCATTTCTCACTCACTGCAATACACTTCCTTTCAATGTCTCTTTCTTTGGAGGTTGCCGCACGTGGGCCAAGCACAGCTTCGTGGAACCTTGTCCTCCTCAGACCGCAGTCTGGATCTGGCTGGAACCCACTCCAGCCAGCTTCTGGCAAACTCCGTCGAGTTCTGACTAACTTCCAAACCAACCCACCAGTTTTACCTATCTGTGAGGAGTGGCCTAGTAGATAGAACCTTTGCTCCCCCTGGTGGACTGGTGTGTGAAGTGTGTTGTGTGTGGTTGTGATACCTGGACAGAAGATCTCCTTTATTGCCTTCAGACGTACTATCGCTCCCCCTGGTGGAAGAACAACATTACTCCAACGACCAGGACTCTGGGGAGCTGCACTTCCCACAGGTGAAGCTGAGTCCCCAGGGCTCCCGGTGTGTTTGGCAAGGACGGTGTGGTGCTGGAAAGAAACAGAGGACACAGGGTTGCAGTCTCTTTACCTCTTTACTGAAGGGTTCAGGCATCCACAGTCCAGGGTACCGGATCACAGATGTTGATGGTATGGCCATCTTGGAAGCGAGTTGGGAGTCCCCCTTACCAGGAGGGATTAGAGGCCTTCCTTCTAATACTGTGGTGTAGTCCCTTGCTGCCTTAGGCCTCTCACAAGGTCCTCACGTTTCTCTCTGTCCCCCTTTAGGTAGGACACTACCCGTACGACAGGTAGCTCGAGCCTTTTTACAGGTTCTCTATCTCTACCCGGGCTCTATGCGCTACTGTGTCCTCAGGTTTCAATGGTGGACAGGTGACTTGCAATCAAGCTGTCCTGCCGGTTTCTGCTGGGAGACGTAGAGTACTTCACAACCCCGGTCTTCTGGCTACCGGTATCTGCACTCAGTAGGGAGGTAGCTCAGTCGCAGCTAACCCCTAGCTCTTCACTGTCCTGTGCTTCCCTTCCCCTTCACACTCTCTGCAATCTGTTCTGCTTTCCCTTTTGCTCTTTCCAGGACCTGCAGCACCTCTCGTGTCTGCACAGCCCCTCTCTTTCCTTTCTGCCTCAGACTGCTCCAGTCTGCTGTCTGGCATTCACTAACTAACTTCCCCTCCAGTCCAGAATATATATAGGGGAGCCACCCACAAGCTGGATCAGAGCTCCCCCTTCTGGCCTGGAGTATGAAAATGTTGCATGCTTGTGATTACCTGCTAAAAGCGATCCTTCCTCACTTCCAAGCATGACATCACTCTCCCCGTGAGGAAAGCAATGCCACTGTAACAACCAGGAACCTGGGGTGTCATACATACAATGATGGGAAAAAGGGAGCCATGCATACACCGACGGGACCAGGGGAGCCATGCATACAATGACAGACGGGGTGAGCCATACATGCAATGATGGGACGGCGGAAGCCACACATAGCAGGACTGCGACGGGGGAGCCATGCATAGCAGGACAGGGATGAGGGGGACAGTGGATACCCAGCTTATACTTGAGTCAATAAGCTTACCCAGTTTTCCGTGGCAAAATTAGGTGCTGGCGCCGAGACCAACGGAGATGCAGCAAGGGCACCCTGGAACCAACGAGATGCTGTGAGGGCACTCCGGTAGTAGGGTGAGTAGGATGTATTTTTTGTAATAGGAAGCATGCATACCAGGACGGGAGGGGGTGAGCAATGCATACAACGATGGACAAGGGGAAAAGGGGAGCCATGCATACAACGACGGGACCGGGGGAGCCATGAATACAACGACGGGACCGGGGGAGCCATGCATACAATGATGGACAGGGTGAGACATACATACAATAGCAGGACAGCGACGAGGGGAGCCATGCATAGCAGGACAGGGATGAGGGTACAATGCATACCCTGCTTTTACTCGAGTCAATAAGCTTACCCAGTTTTCCGTGGCAAAATTAGGTGCCTTGGCTTATACTCGGGTCGGCGTATACTCGAGTATATACGGTAATTCCATTATCAGGACCTTAATTTCAATTTAACTATTAAAAAAATGCCCCACAAGAAAAAGTTGATGCATCAAGTTACAATGTATTGATAAATATCCATGCTGAGAAATATTTTAAAAGTTGATTTATTATTAAGAACACTCAGGGGTTAACCCTTTTATATAAAATTTAATTACTATAAATTAGTCAATTAATTGTGTGTAACTATATTGTGTTGTATTTTTGTAGTTCTGGATCATGCCTGCCTTTGGTGCTCGTCCGCAATTTGATAATGAACTGGAGATGAACTTCTATGGAGAATCCATGTGGATTGCAGTAGTAAACATTGGCCTTCCATTTGGGATCTTCTACAGGATGCACGCCGTGGCTAGCCTTCTGGAGGTCTATGTAATTTCATAGCTTAACTGGTGTCATGGCAGAACAAAAGAACAGCACGGTCAATCTAGACGGCTAAGGAAAGCATTACAGAATAGTGTATTTTTTTCTATAGCTCATCTATATTTGTAAAAGTTATGACCCCAATATTATCAAGTCAGTTATTGTACATATGTTTGTTGA